>NC_052060.1:52179597-52490847 GCF_903992535.2 Arvicola amphibius | reverse complement strand
TCAATTTTCTAACAGTTTCACCTAAGAAGGTTAAAAAACAGTGCAACCTGTGGACTCGCAGTGGTGGGAAGAATTCAGAGGACCTGGAAGGGTCACTCTGATGAAGTCCATATCGTGTTGACTATTCTGAATATTAGAAAATTACTCTTTTATGGATCCAGACATACTACACTGTAGATTAATACTCACTGATATTTTTCTAATTCATAAGATCACAATAAATAATGATTATTATTCTTTCTCCCCAACAACACACAGCTTCTCTTCTATCCTTTTATGTCTTCTACCTTCAAACCATCTCCAAGATAGTTATTCTCAGCTTTTTCAACTGTTCCTGTAATACCAATATATTTAATTTTTAAAACTTTATTCATTTGGTTTAGGTAGCAGTGTGCAATCATGTGTGGATGGTACATGTGTTTGCATGTGAACATGAATGCATGTAGACTCTAGAGATCAACCCCAAATATCTTTTCTCAGGAACAACACACCTTATTTTTTGTCTAAGACTCCCTGGAACTTGAGGTCTTCTGATTCAGCTAACCATCCAATGAGTCCCAGGGATCTTCCTGTCTCCACATTCAGCACTGGGCATGCTACCATGGGTGGTGGCTTTTCACACAGGTTACAAGCATTAAACTCTTACCCTCTTGTTTAGATAGCAAGCACTTAATCAACCAAGTCAAA
Organism: Arvicola amphibius; assembly: GCF_903992535.2. Classification (NCBI taxonomy): domain Eukaryota; kingdom Metazoa; phylum Chordata; class Mammalia; order Rodentia; family Cricetidae; genus Arvicola; species Arvicola amphibius. The sequence goes on along the minus strand of NC_052060.1, from coordinate 52,490,160 downwards.
CCGTCTCCCCAGCCCTCATACTAAGGTTTAAAATCTCTTTACCCTCTCAGTCTTACGATGCTCTCTTATGAAGTGTAATAGATGATCTCCAAACAGCTTTTATTCTACGATTTCAACTTTACAAACTAAGATCACACTAGCTTGTGACTATGTCTCATGCGGCACTTGGAATGGGCTCCCTTGATTGCTTTTAAAATAGAAGTCGTTGTGAAGCTATGCCTCCTGTCCCAAGCCTTTCCCCCTCGCTTTAGATCACTGAGTCTGCTTTGCTTGCTTTAGGACCTGATGCTCATCCTCGCAGTTAACTCCAGTATTTCCCAGATTACACTCTGCTAATCCTTTTGGTATACCAACAACTGCATCTATACCAAAGTTCCTTAAGCCTTTTCCAGTTAGTGACCTTTTCTGCCTCAGAAATTGTGCATGATCCTGGGTATCTAGACAAGGTATCACAAATCAAACATTCACTGCTCATAAATCTTGAAGAAGTTTATTTTAAAACAATTCTTTGATATTCATGTAATTGTACCACCTATTAAAGATGAAAGCAAATTTGTACATTAATGTCATAGACATGTTTGTGTGTTTTATGTAAAGAATTAAATCTTGAATGAGTATTTGATATTATAGGGCACTGACCATCATCAACATTTTTTTTAGAGCTGACTTTTATTTTATGGTCATCAATGTTGAGAACTCCAATTAGCCTAAGCACATGTCACTAAATGCCAGAAATATATTTAGGACCATTTTGGAAATGGTTGGAAATTACGCCTTAATTACAAATCAAAATTCAATCAACATTTTGTGTGTGTTTTTACAAAATCAAGCCATCAATTCAAACAGTGGTCTTTTAAATCAAACATCCTAATACAGCCCAATCCAAAGACATGGTAATTTGATACTTACATGCTGAGGACTGATGGAAAGAAAACATTAAAAGTCTTTGCTTTCTAAATGTAAGTGATTAAATAGGAGCAGAAAGCTGTGTGCCTCAGAAGCACTGCCGTTCAGAACACACAGCAGTCTACAGTGAAGGGGTCAGGCAGCACTTCCTGGTGTTGGGTGGGAGGATGGCGTGAATTCCCAGAGCAGGGTGGGCATGTCGTGTGTTCAGAATCAAGGCTACAGTGAAGAGTCCTGTGAGTCAACGCCGGTGAGAGCTGTCAGAAACACCTCAGATTCAAGTCGCTCTTGGTTTTTAAAAATTGGTCAGTGCACCTTCTGGAAATGTCTACTGTAACCCCCACATTCTGTCCCTGGACCCTGGTCTAGGAAGCCCTAATATCCATGCTGCCAAATTTGTCCTCTACATTGAAAATACTATGAAATTTCTACGCGAGAGACCCTGAAGGTTAGGCAGGACAGATTGTGGAGGATTCTTAAGCACTTGCAAACATTACAAAAGACTGATATTTCTGATGGAAGCCAATGAGCTGTGGGAGACACACCTTCTAATTCATCTCTTGATGTCGCTACATCAAATATTTGACAATCTCCCCAGTTTCACCTTATTACCATGTCTGAAAATCACACCTTTCATATTTTCAAGCAAACTATTAACAGAATGTTACAGAGAACCTGTTTGAAGATAGAAATATTATAAGCTTGCTACCAGTTTAATATTGATTAATTTGTCAGAAATATATTTCCTCTACTTGTAACGACATTATTCAATTTTACTTCAAAGAAACCTTCTGTCTCAGTTTGAGCTTACTATAATGCAGCTGCAAAACATCAAAATAAAACAATGCATTTCTAGCATCTTCCATAAAAATGACTCTGACACAAAAAGAATTAGGGGTGTATATCCTGATTTTAGTAAATCCTTCTATCAGTTCAGTGGCTGTCCCATTATTCTTCCCGGAACTGACATCAGTTTCTTGAGTCTCTCTGAAAGCCCTCTGAGGTCAGATAATGGCCTTAACAACATTGTGTCCTAAGAACCGTTCATAGTGCTCGGCAACCAGTAGATGTCCAATGCATGTGGACTACTTCCCTACAGTGTGGCACTGTGTGTGAGTTTCTGTGTGTGCATAAGAATATAAAGGCCCATGTGCCCATGTATGTGAAGGCCAGACATCAACATTGAGTGTCCTCATTAGTTTCTTTCCACCTTATTTCGTAGACAAGGTCTCTTATTGAACCGTGGTCAGCAATTATCTAGACTGCCCGGCTATTGAGCTCCAGGAATATGCCTGCCTCCCCCATCCCCAGTGCCAGAGTGACATATATAGCCACACTCTCCCTTACATGAGTACTTGGCACTCACCATACTCAGGTGCTATGCTTGCACAGCGAGTCCTTGAGCCAGCTCCATTTTCCCAAGGTTGGAAACAGCAAAACGAATTTTGTCTGTTTCTCATCTTCCACAATTTGTCTAGTTGTCTATCTCAGATGTGGTGTAATAATAACCAATCACGGCCAAAATCAACTTTCAATAGATCCTGAAGCAGCTAAGTTGTATCCTTCCCCCAATGGAATTTTATCTGTATAGCCTGCATCTTGTGATTCTTTAAAGGATATGGACAAGCTAAAGGAATCCTAATCTTTAGTGCCATGATTTCATACAAACCAAACCACCCTTGATTTTAATTTTTAAGTGAAGCTGAGATTGGTCCTTATCACAGGCTAGGGTACTAAATATAACTCTTTATTGCCAGTCAGAGAGCACATACTGGTCCTGATGCTTGTATTATTAATTTTATGAACCCCTTTGACCTACTAACTGCACTGTGTTGCAGGAGCAAAAGCCGTGATGGAGGTAGGAGCAAAACAAGAGCCATGGAAGAATGCTGCATCCTAAATATTCCAGTATTGCTCAGTTTACTTTCTTTTTTATTGATTTTTATTGAGCTCTGCATTTTTCTCTGCTCCCCTCCCTGCCTCTCCAGTTTACTTTCTTATATGACCTAGGACCACCTTCCCAGGGATGGCACACAATGGCCGGGGCCTTACCCCACAGGCTTCCTACAGGGATATTTTCTCTATTGAGATTTTTCTGAGGTGACTCCAGCTTGTGTCAAGTTGATAGCATGCCACCTATCCATACTAGAAGACACAGGAACCATCTAGATCAGTGGTTCTCAACCTGTGGGTTGTGACCCCTTTGGGCATTGAATGACCTTTTCATGGGGGTCACTTAAGAAATCTGCATGTCAGATAATTATATCACAATTCATAACAGTAGAAAAATTGCAGCTATGAATTAGCAACAAAAATAATTTTATGAATGGGGTCACCAGAACCTGAGGAACTGCATTAAGGCATCACAGCATTAGAAAGGTTTAGAAACCCACCATTCTAGAATATCCCCATCTTCGACTTTAATCTTACAATGTTGTTTCATTTCTGTTATGGGTAGGTTGAAGACTGATGATTGGTCTCCTTTACAGGTGACACAGAAACAAAAGCAACTGAAATCTGATTGCAGTTATTTTCCATTTACATTATACTATCATTCCTTACTATGAGAAACACTTGGTGTTCTGATGTTCCTGGTGGTGTTATTAATATGGCCCTTTGTCTTTTCTGGGCATGTCCAGTTCATTCATTTACTCCAAAAGTATTTCTGGATACCTGACAATCACTGGATTTTATTCAAAGTGCAGGTGAGACAGCCATGAAAAGATAAAGACCTGTTCTCCAGTGTTGACATCCTAGTCTTAGTAAAAGAAAGTTTAAAAAAAAAAAAGTAAGTACAGCATTGAGTAATAACTGTAAAAACAAAATGTAAGGTAGTAAAAAACTGACAGTGGGCAAGGGTGCCAACGGGAAGCCTTGGAGCAGCACACATCAGGGAAGAAGGGGCCGTAGGTTACCAGGGGGTCTGACAGAAGATGGCAATGAGTACACACAATACAATGGCAAAGCCGTGAAGTGGGAGTGTGCTTGGCTTTTCAGTGTGGAGGATGAATTGCACTAAGTGAGGGTGGCAAGCGGAATACAATGGGACACAGAGAATTGCCGGGAAGGGGGAAGAAAAGCAAGCAGGTGGAACAGTGTGAAAACAAATAGCAAGGTACAGAGGTGAGGCAGCCATTTCAGCTGCTGCATAAAATAAATACGGTCAAGATCAGTTATAATCGGAGACTGTTGCAAGTTTTGGAGTTTGGACTGTGATTCAGCCCCCGCTGAGCACATGAAAGGCCTTGGGCTCAGTATTGTGCACTACAGAAAGAGAGAAACTGAGGAAGGAAAACAGGGGAGGGGGAGGAGATCAGAGATTATCATCTGGTTAACAAAGTACGATCAGCTGTCCTTAAGAAAGATTTCAGATACAAAGAGTCAGTATCTAAATGCAAAGATGTGGAAAGCTGAAAGTAATAATAGGCGAAAGATACATAAGCACTAACCATAAGTAACCCGACATGACCATACAGACGCTGTACTAAGGCGCAACCAGGAGAAGAAATGATAGCACTTACAAGGATGGATATGAGAAAGTATAATAACCTTTCTTATTATTGCATAACACAGATATCATAAAAATACAGTCTTAACCATGTAGAGATACATACAGAAGGGGAGGCTGCTGAAAACTAGGGAGAGAAGTGAAATTGCAAAGCCAGGTACACAGAGGGAATACGTAGTAACTGCCAAAGCTGCAGACAGTAAAATAGCAAAAGGAAAATCAAAACCCACAAAAAAAATCCCTGTTTCACTCTTGCCTTAAGAAAACAGCACTGCCAGAAACTACTGCTCTCTTCAGCCCAACAGCTGAGAAAGGCAGGCCATCCATAATCATAAGATCTTAAGATATATCATATTACAAAATAATAGTAGAACTCAACTTACCTAAACGCCAGAAACCAAGGAGCCCTTGCCTGCCAGCAGAGGGAGACCAATGCACACTCTTGCCTGTCTCTCACGGGTGGAAACTAAAGATTAGGTGATGGAGGCCACTGTGTCCCTACAGCTTATGCCCAAACACATCTATAATTGTATAAACACCGGGTAACATGTGTGTATGCCATTAGCAAACAAATGCTATCTATCCATTAAAAACTCTAAAATTCTGAGAAGTATTAAAGAAGTCTACATAGATGGAGAGATGAAGCATATCCACTTATTTAATATGTGATGATGTTCAAGTGGTAATTTTACTCAAATTGGTGTATAATTTAACCAAAGTGATACCAGTCAAAGCCCACAAGAATTTCATAAAATTTGACACTTATGTTCTTAAATTTACATGGTAAAATAAAGGGCTTAAAACTGACTAAAAGAGCCTCAAAAAGAAAATCGCATAAAGCTGAATGGATAATAATACTTAGTAGAAAGCCAGAGTAAGTGATTAACATTAGCATAAATATAAAACTAAAATATTCTATGAAGCAAAACACATAAGGAGGAGCTTGTTGCTCTTACAGAGAAGCAAGGAAGGTGCCATTCCCAGCACACAGGACAGGCAGTGGACAACCACCTTTAGTTTCTTCTCCAAGGAACATGACTCCAGGTTTTGACCTCTACAGGTATTAGCATGCAAGCCCACATACAAGTATGTGGGCACAAATACACATGCAAACAAAAAATAAAAATAAAACGTGTTACATAAAAATGCATGAGAATTTTTTTATCAAAGTGCTAAGATAATTCAGTAGGGGAAGAAAATTCCTTTCAACAAATGATGGTATAGCAATGAAGCATCCTTCTGGAAAAATAAATGATCCCTGACACTTGTCTCACTCAATAAGCAAAACCTAATTTGAGATGGATTACAGAACTAAATGTGAGAGCCAAGTCTATAAAACCTGGAGAAGAAAATACGAAAGAACACCTTCATCATTTGTGATGTGCAAAGACTTTTTACATGAAACACATACAAAAGTAATGACTCTAAAATGCATAGTGACAAAATCACTATCAATAATAAACTTTAACAATATACATAATTTAAGCAAACAAAAAGAGCAGACACACTGCAGAAAATTCCTGGGATACAAGTCTAACAAAAGATTTGCATATGAAACACAGTTCATTGCTATAATCATAAAAATACTTCATTTTTAATTTTTGGAGTGTCTGGTGCTGGAGAGATAGGTCAGCAATTAAGAGAACTTTCTGCTCTTGTAGAGGACTGAGGTTCAGTTCACAGCGCCCACGTGGTTGCTTACAACTATCTGTAACTTTATCATAGTTCCAATGGATCTGATGCCCTCTTCAAGACTCCACAGGCACTAGGCATACACATAGTTTACATATAAAACATAAAATAAAATAAAATAAATCTTTTGGAAAATTGTGCAGACATGTGCTTGTGTGTGTGTGTCTATGTGTGTATGCTTGTGTGTGTGTGTCTATGTGTGTATGCTTGTGTGTGTGTGTCTATGTGTGTATGCAGCTGCATTCATCTGTACCAGTCCACATGGAGGCCGTAGGCTGATGCAGGGACATCTCTCCCCACATTGCTTCTCCTCCTGATTGTCTGAATAGGGTCTTTCTTAAATCTGAAATGGACTGTTTCAACTTGACTTACTGCCCAAGAAGCACCTAGGAGTGACTTTGTCCCTCAGCTAGGAAGGAATTCATATACTTATACTTGTACAACAAGCACCATACCCTCTGACCAACACCATCCCCATATTTTAAGTGGCCAAAAGGCTTGAACAAACAGTTTTTACAAAGAGTAAAAATGGCCAGTAAATACTTGAAGACTTTTTTCACTAAGTAAATGCAAACTCAACTCAAAATACAGTACCATTTCATATGTTCTAGGATTGTCTTAAATTAAAATGCTGGTACCACCATATATGGGTGAGACCGTGAAACAACTGGAATCCATACAAGGCTGACAGAAGTGTGTGAGATTGTTTGAACACCAGCAGTTTCTTATATTAAACACACATCTACTCTCCTACCTGGCAATTCCTTTCCCAGAAAGTGAGTCATAAGAAATAAACCAGGCGGTGGTGGCACACACTTTTAATCCCAGCATTTGGAAGACAGAGACAGGAGGATCTCTGTGAGTTCAAGGCCAGCCTGGTAAACAAAGCGAGTTCCAGGATAGCCAGGACAGTTTCACAGAGAAACACTGTCTCAAAAATCAAAAACAAAACTAAACTAAAGAGATAAAAATACACGCCAACAGAACATCTTTGTGAAAATTTTTAATTCACAGACAAAAAAGAAAATGACGATGGCCCAAATGTCCATAAACATGATCGTGAAACACCTGTGGAAGGGTCACACAATTACTACTTAGAAATAGGAAAGATGGATTATTGTTAAAAGCAACAAGCAGATGAATCTCAAATGTATGCTGAAGTTAAATGCTTAAGAAGTACTAACCCTCATACATGATTCAAAATGGACTTGAAAAAGCTAGGACTTAGCTTCAAAACTGAGTCTGTCTGTGGAGTACAGGTTTGCCTACCCTGGGACACAAGGGAACTCTACAGTTTGGGAGAAGCCTCCGTAGAAAATCAACTACTGTTTGTTTGTTTGTTTGTAGCTGTTGATATTCACATGTGTCTGTGTTATACTTATGTGGATCAGTAAATAACTGGGTGTATAATAAACAGAGGGTTTAATTCACAAATTAATAAACTGAATGTAATGAAGGCTCACTGAGTATGTGTGGTTAGAGTTTAATACCTGTTGAACAAATATACAAACACACAGAGAAACACACAGACACATACACACACAGAGATACACAAGACACACACAGACATACACACAGACACACACACAGACACACACACAGACACACACAGACATACACACAGAGACACACACAGACAAACATACAGACATACACACAGAGACACACACACACAGACACACAGAGACAGACACACACAGGCACACACAGAGACACACACAATTATACACACACAGGCACATACACAAATAAACACAGACACACACAGAGACACACAGACACAGAGACGCACACACAAACACACAACACACACAGAGACATACACACACCTCACTGAGGGAGAGCACATGATGAGAAAAGAGCAAGAAGTCCCTGATACACGTGTGTCCTCTCTAAGGTTTATGTTGGACTCAATCCTCATTACAGTGGTGTTAGGGGTTGAAATCCTCACCGTGTCATTAAATGATGAATGCTCTGCTCTAGTGAACGAATCCGTGTCTTATAAAGGGAGTAGAGGGAACTTTCTTAGTCCTCTGTTCTTATCTCCTGTCACCTGGGCCACCTTAGGAGCAGACAAATCTGCTGGCATCTTGACGAGGAACTTTCAGACTTTCAGAACAATGAGGGATAAATTTTTGTGTTCTTACAAATGACTCAAACTTTGCTATTGTGTTGTAGCAACAGAAACAGAACTGAAACATGGAGAGAGGACATAGTGGTAACTCTTTTGGAAGGTTCTGCTGTTGAGAGACTAATAAAAACATGAAGGTAATGTAGAGTCAAAATAAGAATTCTTGTTATGTTGTGATATATTTATGACACTGGGTACCATGAGAGAAATTCAGAAAAGAAGGAATGTGTGGAAATGCAATGAAGGGGAGGCCACAGATGCCAAAGTGTTGTTTTCAAGAAGGTGAGGAGAGGAGGGTCCAATGTAGAAGTAGGAAATTCTCAGAAAAGTCCTTGAACCATCCTGAGGTCTGAAATGGATTGCTGCGCTGGCACATATTCAGCTTCGAGACAGGATCTGTCTGCGGCTCTTCATCCGTCCTCCGTCTGAGTGTGTCAATTACACACTGGATGATGTCAAAACAACCCGTACCTCCACGCATGCAAAGAAAGCCTAAGTGGTAATTAAGGATGGGTGATGAATTTGGATTCAGAAACTGCCACAAAAGACTTGGAGATCTGATAACTTTAACAACGATCCTCAAAAGACAGGCACAGAGGAAAGCTGGACTTTGAAAAGCATCTTGGCCCAGTCTAGGTTCAAGGGTAGAATTGAGGTTGGGGTAGCACAGTTCTTAGCCACCCTTTCATCGTCTGCAGCTGGCTGAAAGCCCCGACTCTCACAGAAATGCCACAAATATCCTAAACTGCCCGTGATTTTCCTAAGCTTCACTGATGTAGAATTAATATCACTAAAGCTCCGTTCTCTCCACATACAGGACTATCACGCACACACAAAGAGCCTGTGTTCAACATCGACAAATACCCACAGCTTGAGATTAATAGTCGGGAATTAGGAGGGCAGGAACCTTCGATAAAAACCACATGTGAAGGGCAGAGTGGATTTTTAATATTGGGGACAACAAGCATTAACTAATTTCTCCTACTGGAGTGCACCGTCCTTTAGTCTCTATTTTTGCTCCTAATTGTTCCTGCAGGTAGCAGGTTAACATGGACCACACTTAGAGAAGGAAGCAATTGAATATGGCACAGATACTGAAAGAAAGGGCTCAATAAAAGAGCAGCATGTGCTCTAATCTGGCCTTTTACAACATCCACTATCAAAGAGCTTTGGGGGTTTAAGGGGATTAGATACCATAACCCATCTGTCAGGTCATTATGGAAGGAAGCACTCCTGCTGTTTTCAAGGGAAGATGCCCTACTGTATATTATTATCATTAAGCATTTACAGAGTGCTATAGGCAGCCGAAGTGCTTTCGAAGCATTTTTATTTGTTGCTCCTCATGAAACACTGTCACCTCTAAGAATTATCCACAAAATGGGGAAACCAAACTGAGGTACCCAAAGACGGTAGCAAATGTCCAATGTACCCAGAACACAGCAGGAGCTCGGAGGGTAACTTAGAGCCTTGAAAAGAAAAAGGGGGGAAGTTTCCTTTTTCGAGACACAGCAAGGGTGGGAGACGAGGACTGAGCATGGGGGTAGGTGTACGAGTGTGCACGTTAAGGCCAAGCCAAATTTCCTTGTTTCCCCGCAATCTTACACATGATTCCGCAACAAATACCTAAGGGTTATTTTCTGTAGACATGTGCTGCATCTTAACCACAGCTGTGCTCCATGATTGACACAGTTCCATATGGGAGGAGAAGCAGAATGCAGTCGCGCGTGAGTGAATGGAACGACGGACTGATGTATTCAGCTATCGTTCACACAACTAGAGATCCCAAATCTAATGCATAATGAGGCAAAAATGAAATACTACATGCCCGTTCATCCATATTGCTTGTAATTTTCTTGGAATAATTCAGCTTTCCAGTAAATCCTAGGCATACGACCTAAAGTACAGGGTCAAAAGTTCAGGTGCCCACTGTGTCCCTGCAAAGCTGTCTGCCACAGGTCCTGAGAAAGGAGAATTTAGCATTGCGTGGTAGCCTATGGATCAGAATCTGACAGTTGTTTTTGTTTTTATTTGTTTGGTTTTTTTCTGAGATCTTTTGTGTTCATAACAGAGTTATTAGGCTCATTTTTTGACTATTATTTCTGATGGGGTTACAGCTTTCATTTTTAAATAGAATTAAACCTCACTTAAAATAGCAAATAACATGTATGTATTTAGGCATTAAAGGTGGGAGTGTTCATCTCTAGTATAAACAATTGTTTAAATATACTGATCAATTTGAATGGCTTACTTAAAAGGCTAAGTTTTATATATTTTAAAACTATTGTGCTATCACCCCATTAAGAGAAGAACAATTGTTCTTAATTTCTGTGTGTGTACTTGGTTATATGTGCATGGTTGTGCATATACATGTGTGTATGTGCTTGTAGAGGCCAGAAAGTGGCTTCCAATGTATTCCTTGAGCTTCCATTTTGAAGCAGGGTCTTTCACTGAACTTAGAGCTCATTGATTTGTCAAAGTTGATTAGCCAATGAGCTCCAAGGATTTGTCTATCATGTCCCATGTGCTACCATGCCCATCCACCCCTGTGTCATCCTGGTAGTTATAGACTCATGCTGTGCCCAGCTTTTACATAGGTTCTTGGTATCCAAACTCTTAGACAACAGGCCCTTTTCCAATTGAGCCATCATCCCAACCCTAAGTTTCCATGATGTTCTTTAATCATAAGTGGATAAAAATGATTTTCAATGCTCATTCATCATCTGTTGATAGCTTACTGTGTACTACACACAATCTCTTTCCCAATAAGTTCACAGGCTGATGAAAATGATTCCATAGAGGTTTGTTACTTGGGAGCTTGAGGGAAAGCCTAGTGCTGAGGATCCAAATATTCAGCTACTTTGGGAGCCATTAGTTACCTTCTTAGACGTTCTCTTTTTCAGTTTTTCTCTTCATTTCACACCCACTCCCTTGTCTGTACCTCAGGTCTCTCTTGACTCTCATCTGGATGACTGAAGTGGCCTCTTGACTTGCTTTTGCATCACTGCTAGAACAATCGCTACATTTGTAAATGCATATGTCTTGATGTTCCGTGTTAAAGCCTTCGTTGACTCCTCATCATCTAAGAGCAGGCGCAATGGACAGTGACTTCTGTTGAGGGCTTGCCCTTCCTGCTCCATCCATCCCAGTCCCCAGGGCAGAAGCACACAACACGTGGTCTTAAGGTTTCCTAAGGCCTGCTAGCTATTGGAATGTCCTGCACATCCCTTCACTCTGAAATATTAATGACATATACCACTTCATGTCTTGGAAGCTATTCCACAGGATAACCTCAAATGTCAAAATGTCAATCTCTCTCTCTCTCTCTCTCTCTCTCCAACTTTCCCTCTCTCCTTTCCCCCTCTTTCTCCTTTCTCCTCCCCTTTCATCATGTCTCACACCACTCTTACTGCAGCCCCCCATTGCCTCGGTGCCTACCCAGATGGTGTTGTCCCTGCTTGCCTACTGCCTTCTGGGTGATTTCCTTCCCTACCTCACTCCTTCCTTGTTTGTATTTCAGCCTTAAAAGGCCATTACTGATGTCCCGCTCCCATGGAATCTTTTATCTTCTGCTAAGTAGTTAGCTATTCCATCCCACTAGACTTCTGTCGCAATTGAACCTATCTCTGTCACTGTACTCTTAAACGTTGAATCATATGATACATGGGCTTTCAAGCCCATCGCTTTTTAAACCCCAAGGACTCACAGAACATGAAGCATTTCTTGTCTGTCTATGGCTTTTTTATCAGCATTGAGATTTCTAACATTTGTGAACATGGTGGTAAGTGGTTCAAATGAGAACTAGTGAAGGCCACACTGAGGACATTTTGAAGGTTGCTGCTGAGGTAGAACCTGGTGGCACAGCCATTAACATGGAAAGTGAAGCTAAGCAAGCTGTTAAGGACAAGGCCATGCATAGGTATGGTTAAGATGGCCATGACAAGAGAAATCAGAGAATGGAAGATGAGCAGGAGGCTGAAAAGAGAAAGGAGACAGACTCCTGTGACTCTGAATAGGACAAAGAGAATGCCCTAAGTTCTAGGTACCAGCTCTGTAGACTCCGGGAGGAGGGCAACTCTCTCATCCTCTTTGTAGGTTGGAATCTGAGTGTTTCTGAGCTCTGCCTGTGGCTCTTGTTCCTTTAGGTCCCATGCTATTGAGATGCAGGGTGAGTAGCTATTAGTCACTGTATGACTACACAGGAATCAATAGCTGTGTAACCAGTTTATTGAAAGGGTTGGGCGTAATGAGCCCAAACAGGAAGCAGCTGTATTTTCCTCCTCCTCCTGCCTTTCAATGTGTCAGAGTCTCCTACCCCACGCCTTCCTGACATTTCAAGTAGCAACTCATAGCTGTCCAGGCATTTTTAATGAAAAAAACAGAATTGGATCTTATTTCCCTAACTACAGAACACTTCCAGGTAGTAAAAGGCTATGCTAAATGCAATGTCTGATTTCCAGGTCTCATTCAAAGTCCCTCTAAACAACATGGATTCAGCCCCTTGCAAGTGGGGTGTGCTATTTTCTTTCATTCTCCCTCTATCGACTCAGCCAATTCTCTCTAATGTTTCCACATGAGAACAAGGAGCAAGTGGCGAGAGAAAAGAACAAAACATTCTCACTCAGATAGTATTGCTTATGCTTTCAATTGACTGCTGCGGGCCTTCTGTATACCATCAGGACGTCCAAATGTTAACTTCTTACAAAGACTGTTTCTGCTTAAAAGCCTACAAATTTCCTGATGTGGGCATGCTCTGGACAGCCCATATGCTTACATACAAACATAAACATGTAAACACGAACATACACACATGAACACACACATATTCACACAAACACACTCACAAAACACAATCATAAGCATTCATGTTCAGATGCACACATCCACTCAGACACAGACACACTCACATATACACAATTGCATACTCACATATGCGCACACACACATGTTCAAGTACACATTAAAACACAATAACACACACAAACAACACCCAATTATGCAACACACTTATTCATACACACAAATACACACAACCACACATGCACACACACTCTAACCAACAAAAAATTGCACGTTGGCACATAGACCCATATACAATCATGCTCTCACAAATTCTTACATATTCACACACTCATGTATAGTCACACTCAAACTCATACTCTCACATTTACACACTCACACGTATATACTCACACACATCAATACACACAATCACATACACTTTTTACATATACAGCCACACACACTCACAAATATGCACAAACACAAACTCACACATTTGCACACTCACTTCACACTCAGTACACACTCACATACACATGCATACATGTACACACAAATAGATTCACACATACATGCACAACACCCACATACGTAATGTGTACATGCACACAGGAGCCTATATATACAGAGAAAAGCACACATGCACACAAAGATACACATTCTCTCTCTCTTTCTCTCTCTCTCTCTCTCTCTCTCTCTCTCTCTCTCTCTCTCTCTTTCTCACACACACACACACACACACACACACACCCTCAGTACCAACCTGGTTATTTCTAGTAATCCACAGAAAATACACATCTTTAACACCAATGATGGGATCGGTAGCTGGTTATACTTCTCACAATGCAGGTGATCTCATAAGCTTCCAAAAATATTGATGGATTCCCTAACACTCAGAACAAATGGCCTTTTACCATACAAAGATGAGATTGTCATAACAGATCTGAAAAATGGGGAAGAAGAAATAACCAACATTTAGCTATAAGGTTTAAAGTAAATTTACAAAACCTATGGACAAAACAAAACTGTGAGATTTTACCAGAAAGATTTTTTTCCTTCTTTGTTAATTCAGAAACATAATTTTAGGAACTGTCCAGGGAATAAAAAAGCAAATTACTGATGAAGCTCAGGGCATACAATTATTCCATAAACACTAATTAGAAAGACCAAAAGATGCCAGGTCTGGAAGATTCAGAGACCTATAAGATGTAAAATAATAATGATGACAACAGCAATAACAAGTGGTGGAGTGCAGAAGTCACTGAGACCCTGAATGAACACCAGAGCCTGCAAGCCAAGTATGGTGTGCCTAGAATCTGCCCAGCCTTTGCCAGAGCCAAGGTAAAATGTTACCAATACGTATACAAAGAAGCACAGGAAAGCATGCCATTGCTCCAAGGCCACTCAGTGCTCCAAGGATTCAATGGTCCCCTGTATATAAAGTGTGCTAAAAAAATAAAATAGCAGAATAAATGTGTTAGATTGATGGGAATGGTCCCCAGAGGCTCATATATTTGAATGTTTGGTTCCCAGTTGGATGGATTAGGAAACTGACCTTGTTGGAAGAGGGGAGTCAATGGGGCTGAACTTCAAAGTTTCAAAGGACCACACCCTCCCCAGTGTTGCTGTCTCTCTCTGCCTTGGGCTTGTGGACCAGATGGAAGCTCTCAGTTACTGCTGCAGCACCATGTCTGTCTGCTTCCAGGGTTCCCACCATGATCTCCAGAGACTCGCCCTCTGAAACTGTAAGCAAGGCCCTCATTAAATGCTTTGCTTTCCAGTTGCCTTGGTCTTGGTGTCTCTTCACAGCAATAGAGCAGCATCAAAGACAGTAAGTTAAATTTCCACTCAACTCACTGCATGCACTTCGCTCTGGCTTCCTAAACTCTGTCTTAATTTAAATGTGGGGGAAATGGGCTTTCAGTGTAACCAGAATCGAAAGGGTAGATGGATTGCCTGCCTTTAAAAAAAAAAAAAGAAAGAAACACAGGAAGAACAACTCCCACATGAGTTGACATGTGTGTCTGGGGACGCTGTGTGTTGAACTTGCTATTGTTATGTTTCATATTAAATGGGTAACGCTCTGCATAGTGATTCGGTCAGCAATGGGTCATCTCCATGAGGATGCTGTATGTTATAGCCCCAGTGCATAGCAGGTGTCATCAAGGTGTGTGCATGCACGCATTCTTTGATGTTTATACTACCATGAAAGAGCCAAGCATGTGTTTCTCTGGACTACCATCTCTGCTGGTAAGTGACACATGCCTGCATTTAACATTTGCCAGGCCATACAGAGTTCACAGCGCATTCCACATTTCCCAAGACAGTCACAGACACTTCGTTCTGTCTTGGAGAAATTTTCCAGAACCTATCAGCATTCCAGACCTAGACCATTCAAAGCAGAACTACAGCCTTCTAGTGCCTTCTGTATCTATCCATCAGGTAGAAAACCACTAGTCAACAAATGTCTTATGCAACTTGAAAGAGTAAACAAAAAAATCTCTATTTCTATTCATGACCAGATCTTCCAAGTATCTTATAGGGTTTGTAAACAGATATTGTTCAATAGAAATTGATTTTCAATATTTTAGCTAGCATTTACTAAGAACAAACTTTGGGGTCTTTTAACATGACCAAGATGAATGAGAGATATCCCGTGTATCAGAGAAGCTTATAATCCCTTATTTGGTGTATGTATATGGTAGCCTCTCCTTTTCTCTATTCAATTTATCTAGACACATGGTGCACATGTGTTGAAATCTTAAATCTTCTCATAAGCACACATTTAACACACACATATACCTTGAATTTTTGTATAAAAATAGATTTTTATGAAATACAATGGTAATAATAAAAATGTTAAATATAATGGGATTATTAAACTCTTATCTCAGTTTATTTTCTTTAAAAACAGATTTGTTTGTTTTCTTTTATGTGTATGGGTGTTTTGTCTGCATGTATGTACTTCACCACATGTATGCAGTATCTATTTATGTCAGAAGAGGTCACAGGATCCAATGGAATTGCAGTTAGGGATGGCAGTGAAGCTACTGCAGAGGTAATGAGAGAATCTGAGTCCTCTGCAAAGGCAACAAATGCTCTTAGCCCCTGAGCCACCCTCCAGCCCCTTAACTCGCTGTATGTCACCAGAAATCATGCCATGATTTTCATAAGAACTTTGGAAATATTTTGCATGGAGTATTTCAGAACCTGCCTGTGCCAACCTCAACAAGGACTTCAAATCAGGACATTTACATTTTCTTTCTGTTGTCAGTTAGAATGTGTGTGGACAACCTCACTGCTCAATTAACTTTGCACATCCCTTGCCTGATCTCATCTTCTTCATAGAACATGGCTGCACTGGTGCAATGGGAAATGTCCTTCAAGGAGAGCAGGGAACAATTGGAATATTTGGATCATTCATGAGAATCTAGAAAACCACACATCCACAACCTGGCTCAGTCGCCGTTTTCTTTATTTCTTGGCCTGTTATAGTTAACTTCCCAGTATCAAATGGAATCAAGCCTTATAGATATCTGTTTCATGGAGCTATAAAGATCCTAAATCAGACAATTCTCCTTATCCATTCTAATTATTAAACCTTAGTCTTGTGTTAAAGAACCAAGTGACAAATACCGTCTTGTGTTTCCTCAATTTAACAATTAGACATCATACCATGGCTTTGAAAATTCCAGGTATCTCCTTTCTCCTCCATCCTCAAATGAGCTACCCCTCAAGACCCCCCACGTTAGCTCACTAGCTTGCCTATACTCCTTGACAGGCCATCTTGAACCACAGCAGCTCTTCTGTGCCTCTTTGGAATTGCTTCCACTGGGCTTCTAGATTTCACAGAAGCACCAGGCGTCTGGTATGTGCTCAATAAACACTTGATAGACTCACTCAAAAATTGATGGACTAATGGCTCATTAGAGTATGTAATAGGATCATTAAGACATGAAATTTGTTTTATTTTGAGATAAAGGTTTAAGTTACAATTTTTATGTTTGGAAAAGTAAATATGAAAGGATGAGTAGCCCCATGCTGTCAGAGTAGCCGAGTAGCCGGGGTAAATGCCCCTTTGATGTATGGACATGCTTTTACTCCCCCCCCCCTCTCTCTCTCTCTCTCTCTGTGTGTGTGTGTGTGTGTGTGTGTGTGTGTGTGTGTGTTTTCCTCTGTGTGAGTTCAGGCACTGAGATGCCACAGTGTGCATGGAGAAGAAAAAGGGAAACTTTAGACCTCTGTCCTTGCTTTGTTTAAACAAGATCTAGACTGTTTGCTGCATTTATCAGGCAAGCTGTCTCAGTGTTCCAGGGATTCCCTGGTCTACCCCTCCCAACTCCTCAGAGGAGCACTCCCACCTCCTCACAGGAGCACAGCCACCTCCTCACAGGAGCACTCCTGCCTCCTCACAGGAGCACTCCCACCTCCTCACAGGAGCACTGCACCTCCTCACAGGAGCACTACCATCTCCTCACAGGAGCACTGCACCTCCTCACAGGAGCACTCCCGCCTCCTCACAGGAGCACAGCCACCTCCTCACAGGAGCACTCCCGCCTCCTCACAGGAGCACTCCCGCCTCCTCACAGGAGCACAGCCACCTCCTCACAGGAGCACAGCCACCTCCTCACAGGAGCACAGCCACCTCCTCACAGAAGCACTGCCACCTCCTCACAGGAGCACAGCCACCTCCTCACAGGAGCACAGCCACCTCCTCACAGGAGCACAGCCACCTCCTCACAGGAGCACTGTTATCACAGACAGACACTTCTGTACCTGACTTTTTAAAACATGAGTTCTGGGGATCTGAACCAACTTTATCACACTTGTACTACAAGGGATTTTGCCCCGAGCCAGCTCCCCAACCTGCACTGACATTCTTGACACAAGCTCTTCAGCATAAACACTAGAAAGTAGACTAAAGTTTGTTCGAACATTTTTAAGGCCTTATTAATGTTTTTAAAAATATGTCTTTTAACGGTAGACTTTAGTTACATGCATTTCAACTACATTCTGACCTTTCTAAATTTAAAAGCACACAAGTTTGTTTTCTAAATTCAGAACTGTCATATATATTTTCAACCAGAAGATTTCATTCTTTTCTTTCTTTAGTGACTTCTCTACACACCAAACTGACGAATTTGCAAATCCATGAAAACGTGTGTTTAATAAGTGCCATAGATCATTTGTTACTGACATTTTTAGAATCCGGCCTTACTCAGCTTTAACTAATATGCATTGCAGAAATTGCGACCTGCTGCGTATAGAAACAATATGAGTTTATTATTTCATTTCTACAACCTAAAGATGTTACATTTCATTAGAACATGAAATCCGTAAGGGAAAATGCTTTCCCTAACATTAACCTGCATAGTCCAACAAAAATGTTAATTAAAGTTAAATATAATTAGTTGTTTAAAAGTTCAAAATCCATGGCAAAGTCTCGACATTGCCATTTTATTCGAGTGTGGGTTGTTTATATTCAAAGTCAGCCTTATGTTCAGCAAACCTGTTATGGTTTGAGGATGATATGTCCCCATAGGTTCATGTTTGAATGCCTAGGACCCAGCTAGCATGCCTGTCTGGAAAGGTAATGGGAACTTGCTGGCCATCACCTTCCCTCAAAGGAAGTGGGCTTTGAGAGAGCCTGGCCTCATCTGCAGTTCTCTCTGTTTCCCGAGTCCCACACAGTGTGATCAGGTGTCTTCCCGAGTCCCACACAGTGTGATCAGGAGGCTTCCTGAGTTCCACACAGTGTGATCAGGGTGCTTCCTGTTTCTACAGCTCCATCTTCCGGCCTCTTGACATGCCAAATGGGGTCCTTCATGGTACCGGCCCTTCAGACCCCTTCAAGATCAGTTTGTAACGCATGCCTTCTAGGAGACATATGTCTTTCTGTAACTGTATGGCCAAATAAACCCTTTTTCCCCTAAATGGTTTCCATGCAGGTATTTTATCCTAGCAACAGAAAACAAATTGATACAGTACCTAAATTATCCTTAAATTTCCAGTCACACTTGTTCTCCAAAAAAAATGAATATTACAATTATTGTTTTAAAACAAGATTTAAAAAGTTAAAAAGCCATCATTCACACATTTAAAAATCATACATTTTTTTTCAGAAACTTTGTTATACCAGATGGAGAAAATATGTCTCATTGAAAGGCATTTCTGACAGGAAAAACAATGTCAATTTTTAGAAACTCTTAAATGCAAACAGGAAGCGAAAGCCTAATAGAGAAATGTATTGTGCACAGAAAATATCTAAAACAAAACACGGTGGCTGTAGGATGCCTCACCAATTGCCATAAAGTACCCTAATTAATTACAGCATCTCCTCCAGGTAAAGAGTTAGATTCCTAATAGGAATGGCCATGAAGCTAAGGCTTCCTGTGACCCCCGCTGGGCGGCATTTCCATAAGATGTACTTATGCTGCCCTCTCTTGGTGAAGAAGACACACTGCTCCACTTGACTGCCACTTTTTTGTTGTTGTTTAAACTTTTTCAAAAAGGATTTCTTGTTAAGAGAAACAGTCTGTTTGGATGCAGCATTTTCGGTGCCAGTTGCACAAATGAAAATGCTAATTGCTCACCTTAGAACAGCTAGAAGTACTTGAAATAATTCTGGGTTTCTAAATTGATGTGACTTGAAGCCAATTGGAGTACACACTCCAATGTTTTCATTTGTAGACTCCAGGAAATTCCATTTTGTAAAAAGAAGGGGGAAATATCAAATAAAGTGAAGAGCAGGAAGGCCCTAACTTCATGGTTTCGGCAAAAACGCTGCAGGGAGAGGAGAAACCTCAGCGCGGGTCTGTGAGCTCGGTCCACTTCCGCAGCAGATGAAATAAATTGTGACTCATTACAAAAAAGAAAAAAAAAAACAGAAAAAGAAAGAAAATAAAAGAAAGGAAAAGAGAAGAAAAGAAAAGGTTACTGGATAAGCAGAAATAGAAGCCCAACCATGGAAGACAGAAAACACAACCTTTTGTGACAATCAGTTTTAATTTCAGAACCAGTGGTGTGACGGAGCCAACTGGGAGTAGCTTGCAAGAATCAGCTGTGTGCATTATTCCCCTACTCTATGTTCACTGCTGTAATTTTGACAGATGAAATCTGTCTTGGTAGGCGTATAAACACTGTATAAATTGACAAACACTATAAATAGGAATTTTGTCAGAGAGAGCGGGGGAAGGGGAGAACATGAATATCACAGGCAGGACTGTTTATTAAACATTTCGCAGCACTTCTATAGATATGTCAAAAACTGAAGACATTTTCTTTTTGCCAAAGAGATATGGTGATTAACAAATTTTCCTGATCTATCTATCTATCTATCTATCTATCTATCTATCTATCTATCTATATGCTCCAAATAAAAGTTTTCTTAGAGAACACCATTATGTAACAAACACTGTATGAGTGAAAAACAGTGTAAAAAATGAAAAGAAAGTATAATGCCTGGAACACAGAGGCATCTGTGATCTTTTCTTATCGACTTGTACAAATCACACTGTGTGTTTTTGTCAGATTAGACACTATTCACATTTGGGAGTTCTTCTCCCCTAAACCGAAACTGTTCCTGGATAAGCACTATATTCTCATTAGACTGCATTTCTTCATATTCTCTCTCTCTCTCTCTCCTCATACATACATGTGTGCATGCTCACTACATGTGTGGGTCACACATATGTGGATTGCATGTATATGTGTACATATACGTGTGAACACCCAACTCTGACAGCAGGACCATCCTCCATGGCTTTTCCATCTCTTTCATTCGAGGCAACACTTCTCAGTCAGACCCATAGCTCCTCAATATGGCTGGTCTGATGGGCCATCTTGCTCCGGGGATCCTGTCTCTCTACCTCTCCCAAGGCTAGAAGTAAATGCAGGTCACTACCCCCACTTAGCACTTACAGGGCTTTCTAGCCCTGATGTTGAGCCCTCTTCCCTGCCATGTTTTTCACGTGTTCCTCAAGTAATAGAGGCTGGGAAGTTTGGGTTAATGTACTATTGATGTATCCAAATACCATATATTCAACCACATAACCATGGCAGAATGCTTGAGTATGTTTTTGTGTTGTATGTGAGACAGTATATGTTTTGTGACTAACATTATGAGAGTTAACATTTATCATTATTCAACAATGGCATCTCATAAGCCCCTACTACTGTCTGAATGTTGCCCACCAAGAGATGGCAAGACTCCAGAACCTTGTGGAAGTTTCCTTTCAATTGACTCTCCTGTAAGTTTATAAAGACCAGTTCAAAGACGACTCAAGTGGGACCACTGCTCTCCAAGGCACACAAACTTAATTTCTAAAGTGTGTATTATATATGTATGCATAGATATGTATGTATATATAATTTTTTAGAGTCTAGCACATGTCAGAGGCTTGTTTAATGCACTCACAGAGCACATTCAAGAAGCTTCCTTTTGAGTCAGGTATAACTCACGATGTGTGAGGATTATCTGGGAGAGTTGGATTGATTTTGATTTCAGTTTCAGGTTTGTCTTTGCTCCCAGGACCCTCTTGAAGATATTATACATCAAGGTTACTGTTCTGTTGAAAAGAATATGCTACTAATTAATTAATGATTTCATATAAAAATAATGAACAGGGACTCTTTGAGTGAGCGTTTAGCTAAACTGCTACAGCAATGTCACTAACGGTGACAGAACAGCAGAACACAACACTTCCAGCCATTTAATGCAGAAATAGAGCCTTTGAAATTAATGTTTCCTCATAATGAAAACCAATAGCAAAGCCATATTTGAAAAGAAGTGATGTTGGAAAATATGATTGTTGGACGTGGAGAGTCACCTACTTCAAAGCGTTTAAACCTCAAAATGAAAAAATATCTGGTGATTTAAGGTTGTTCCTTATGTTATTGATGGGAGGACTGAAAAACCATCCTATCAGTAACACAGACAGAAAGAATCAACGCCAGGCGAGGAACAATCGATGGGAATGCAATTTTCAGTGTTACAAGTCATTAAGTTGAAGATGTGTGTGAATCAGTTTTAAATACAACATCTCATCAGAATCTACTGTGAAACCACATAATAAAAATAACTTTTAAAAAACTATACCAAGTCAATAAAGGTGTTTATTTAATAAAATAAAAATCCTGACCCTAGGGTATAGTTATTTTGAAGGCTCTTCTTCAGAGGAAATAAAAATGAAACTATATCTCACTGACTACACAAATGAACAAATCTTCCCTGCACCCCCATGGGCACTCCCATCATCACCCCCATTTTGCAGATAAGGAAAACAAGAAACAAGGCATCAATTAAGTAACTCACCAAAGGGTTGGTGCTGGCTAAGTGGTGCGGTTGGGTTTGCATACAGCCTTGTAGCAATCAGTTGCTTTACATACTTCTCATCCCTGTTGAAGATAAAACTACAAAACCCAGGAATCCTTCCTAAGGAGCAGCTTCTGTCTTGAACTGCTTTTTGCCTCAATCTACTTGCATGCACTTACTTTTAGGCTACAGTAGCGGCCATGCAGTTCTGCAATGTGTTAAACAAGTTGCTAAGGACCCATAAGGCTTACAGAGAAGGGTGGTCCCAGGAATCAGAGTCAGGCCCCTCCCATTGGTGTTCCATGCTAGAAATAAACATTTGATAGACTTTCTTACACACAGTTATTATTTATCCTTAAGTTCATAATACTTTGTTTAGATAGCTTTTTGCCATTAGAATTTAAGGCCTTGGAAAATGAAGACATTAATTTGTTTCTTTACTAGCTATCGATGCTCTTGATGCATAGTTGATACGTAACACGTGTTTGTTAAAATGTAATTAGATGTCATAGCCAATAAAAGCAGGCTTAAAGGAATTACTTTAATCTAAATATTAAGCAAAGACTTTTTGCCTAAAGAATTTTAATGGTAATCTTTTCATGAAAGTTTCAACTTCTCCCCTTTATTCTTTGCCTGATGGAATTCTTCTGGGAAATATCTCTTAGGATCTGGGAATGTATATCAGAGGGCAGAGTGCTTGCCTAGCTTGCATGAAGTCCTGGGTACCATCCCCAGCAGCACATGTATCCTGTGTGTGATGGTGCCTATAATGCCAACACTCTAGGATGTGGACGCAGAGAGCAGAAGTTCAAGATCATCCTAGGCTACACAGTCAGTTCAAGGACAGCTGAAACTCTATGAGACACTGTTGGAAGGGAGGAAAAGGGAAGGGAAGGGAAGGGAAGAGAAGGGGAAGGGAAAGGGAAGGGGGAAGGGGAAGGGAGGAAAGGGGAAGGGAAGAAATGAGAAGGGAAGAGGAGGGAGGGAACTTCTTTACTATTGATTTTATGGCTATCCTCGATATCCAGTCTTTCCTCTTTCCCACAGGGCTGACATAGCCAACTTCTTAGAATACAGACTCTGCGTCTTCAGTTCTTCTTTTAAAAGGCTGACTGTTGGGAGCAGTGAGAGCCCAGATCCTGAATTTCTTGTAATCCCCTGATCTGAGTGCCTACAGCTGCTCTGAGCATGAGACCTTCAGGAGTTCCTAATGGCAGGAGAGTGGTTTCTGGTGGGTTTGGCTGAGGTGTGGCTATAATCTGCCCCTGAACACAAGAAAGGGGGCATTCTTGGGGAATTCAAGGATGACCCGTGTCACTGTCTGTCTGTGTGTGTCTGCATATTTTAACCTCCAGCCCCCTTGCCCAAAGCTCAGTAACTGGGTAATAGCGCACAGAGTGCAGACACGGGGGTGAGGTGTGTGGCAGCTGACAAAATATGAACTTATAGAGACTCTGAGAGCACACACAATACCTGCAAAAGTCTAAGCCGAGAAAATCCCAACAAAAATGAAGGGAAGTACACTCAAAGTCCCACTTCTAACCCAGAAACAGTTTCAATAAATATCTTCTGGGGAATGGAGAATCAGTTTTCTCCAATGAAGTGTCACTGGGAACTCAGGCCACACTCCAAGGCAGGCCTCTTGGTCAGGAAGAGTTTACCAACACAAAATGAATTCCACAGGTTTTTTTGTTTGTTTGTTTGTTGGTTTTTGTTGTTGTTGTTTTGATTTTATTATTTGCTTTCATAAGAACACAAAGTTGAGTAATTATGAAGAAGGAGAGAATCTGGAAGGACACAGGGGTTATGGTCAAAATACATTGTGTAAAATGTTTTCAGAATAATTTTGAAATATTATTTTGAAATATTATTTTGAAATATAAAATAGCCATGTAAGGATAAAATCTAAACTACGAAGCATGACATCTAGGTATTTGGGATTTATTCCACAGAAATGCCTTTTCACCCACCTCGTGCTTTCCAGTTTTCATTACTGTAGCGAAATACTTGAGACTGGCCAAGTTTATAAAGAAAAGTTATGGTTCTCAAAGTTCCAGGGCATATTAGTGCTGTATAATATCTGCTCCATTTTGGCAGACTTTATGTTACCACAGTCTCATGCTGTGCCCTGTAATGGCAGTAGTACGCTGACAGAGATCAAGCTATCAGACAGGAGACCAGGTAGGTTTACTCCTTTGGAGAGAATTAACCAACTCTTTCATGAACACTACCTTATCTCCTTCAGGCCCAGCACCCAGAATGATCTTCTAATAGCCCTGCCTACTACCTACTGCCTGGCATGTTGATGGCCAAGGCTATACAGTAGATGAGCCCTTGGAAGACAAGACCCACCCAACTACAGTACATCCCTACCCCATGTTCAAGTAAGCCTGTTTCTCCTAGAGTAGCCCATGTGCCTCCTGAACCAAAAGGTCTTGGGTCACCTGAAAGTGGGGGATGTCCTGGTCATCTTGTGGCTGTGGATGAACTGCTACCACGAGCACAGGGTGTCACCTCTACAATTAGGGAGCACTGGGTGTACAGGAAGTGAGCTACGCCATAAAACCTAAAGGTCAGCCCGAGGTGATTCGCTCCCTCTACCTCTTAGAGCCTTCGTAGCCTGTTTTGCCAGGATGAAGAAGGAAGATGTGAAGGAAGTGTCTGTCCCTTCTTCAGTCAAAACTAAAGAAAAGGCATTGAAAGCCAACAGTAGCCCTTCTTAGTCTCTTCTAAAGCTAGGAGCCAAAATGAAGTCTTCTCTGTTAGGTGGCCTTTTGCCACCAGCAGGCCCCTGTGGAAATACCTCCCATGTAAGAAGGGGGAAATCAACATCAGAACCTGCCAGATCTTCAAATAGGTCACTTCTGGCTTACCAGGACACAAGAGATTCTGGTGGTGACATTCTGAGATGGTGGCAGTGTCAGGCAACTGGTCACCCACAGTCAAGAGCAGAGAGGTGAATGCATGTGTGCTTGTGCATAGCTCTGTTTCTGGCTCTTAACACAGTTCAGGATCCCGTTGCCTAGGAAATCACAGTGAGCTGGCTCTTCCTCCACCAATTAAGACAATTTCTCACAGGCAAGCCCAAAGCCAACCCAATGTAGAGAGTCCCTCATGAGACTGTCTTCCAGGCAGTATTAGGTTGTGTCACAGTGACAATTAAGCTAGCACATGTCTTTCCCACTTCTGCCCCTTTGGATATGTGTGAGCTCACACTGTTTTAGTTAAGACAACTAAAGTCAGCAAGACTGGTTTCACTTTTTTGTTTTTATTATATTTTTTTATTTTAGAAATAACATAGTTGTGCTTCACTGGAGAAAAGGTGGAAGTGAGTGGGATGGAAGTGAGAGATGATTTAATTTGAAAATTGAATATAAGTAAGACTTGGTTGAAGAACCCGAGGCTGAGAGGCTGCAGTGCTAGATGAACTTGAGATCATTTCTGAGGGATCTGTTTATCCTTTTTTTGCAATAAACATTTCATGGCAAGCCTATAACTTCAGTTTCAGAAGGCAAAACAATAGAATTAGCTGTTTGTTTGGTTTTTTAAAGCCCCATTTCTTGCCCAAATTTGAATTTTCCCTTTGTACTTTTCACATTATGAAGTAGAACGTTTACTGAACAAATACCAATTTGAGCTAAAATGATATTAGGTTTTGATGATCTACCTATTTTTAGCCTGAGGACTAAGTGATTTTCTGTATTCACATTTTCATCATTTTAATGAAAATGAGGTAATATGGTGAAATGGTATTTTCTTAGAATGTATTAAGGTTTATATATTCTCGATTTTTCAGATATACTGTGTCATAGACTTTTCCTCTAAGTCAGATGTATTATAAACACACAGATTAACATTTTTACTGCTAACAGCATGCTTCAGGTTTCAAACTTAATTCCATTTTTGATCTTTTAGAAGATCTTGTTCTAATATGAGCAACAGAGCTTGGCTAAACGCAGATGCATTGTGGCTACCCTTGAAAGTTTTGTTATTGCAGAATTGATTTAATATGTGAAGGGTGGGTCTCCACCTACACTTGCTCTTAGGACTGTTTCATTCATTCATCCTGAGTTTTTATTATTTTCTTAAATATAGAAGACAGTCATAAAATGATAGTTCAAAAAAGATGAATATCACTTTCTGAGAAGAGCCAAGATAGTCACTCCTCAATTGACAAGAATGTCAATATTCTTGATAACTTCCTGAAATACTTCAGTCTGGGGTGCTGGAGAGATGCCTCAGTAGGTAAGAGTGTCTCCTGTTTTTACAGAGAACCTGAATTCAGCTCCCATCACCCATGTAAGTCAGTTCAGAACCACCTGTCACTCCAGCTCCAGAGGATCTGATGCCCTCTCCTCGATTCTGTGGATACCTGCACTCAGGTGCACATACCCACATACACTCACACATAGATTAAACCCTAAAAATCATTCTTGCCGGGCAGTGGTGGCGCACACCTTTAATCCCAGCACTCGGGAGGCAGAGGCAGGCAGATCTCTGAGTTCGAGGCCAGCCTGGTCTACAAGAGCTAGTTCCAGGACAGGCTCTAGAAACTACAGGGAAACCCTGTCTCGAAAAACCAAAAAAAAAAAATCATTCTTCATTTTTCAGTATAGCTGTGATACTACATCTCAGTTTATACTCCTTAAACACATCCAAGGACAGCTTTGTCATATTGTTAAAGAGGGATAATTCAACAGTATCTGCATGGCGTAAAACTGTCAGAACTTACTAATGCTGAGGAAATGCCACCACATTTCTTTAAATAAAACAGGCACAGAAAAACATCTGACATGATAAAAAATTGTCTCTCACAAATAACATGACAAACGTTGGATAAATTCCAGCTTCCTACATCAGCAGCAGGCCTTTTGTTTGAGAATATTATTTCAGATGGCCAACAAGTGCTTCCAGATATACCAAGATAGCCTGCGAAGCTCTTAGCCGCCAAGGAGTAATGTTAGAATATCATTAAAGACAAAAGCCCTTATCACATGGGAGCCAATAGATGCTGAATATCTTGTTATTATCCATTCTGATGGCATCTTGACAGGATTCTTAAGTATTTTTCACACTTTACACCTCACAATTATGTTGCAAATGTCTTACCTGATACTTTGTGTGCCATTAAGCTTATTGTATTTCATGCTTGCTAGATCCACGCCACCTCTCTTGAAACTCGGTTAAATGGTCTTCTGTAAATGATTAAATCTCGTGACAAGCCCTAGTAAATTTCTTGCACCAGGTCTGATTCCCTGTGTCTGCAAATATGACATCATTGTTTATTGGAATGCATTATTGTGTGTCTTGAGTGCTTATTAGCAAGTAGACTGGTTTAGTTTGCTTTTTTTCCAAGGTCCTATCTCTAGAAGACCAGTCTGGAAAATGTACTGCACCCCATTGTGGTGATATTGATGTAGAGCTAATGGATCGTCTAGTGCTTCTTTCTGGACTCCTGGGATTTGCGTGTTTCTGCAATGGTACACAGTGACTTGCTGGTGTGAAGCGAGCAGTGCTAGGATTGCACACTAATTTGGTGGAATGAAGAGAAGAGTGCGGGGACAGCACACAGTGACTTGGTGACTGGACACGAGCACTGCACCACCAAGCTACACCATCAGTCTCCTTTCCCAGTTCATCTGAAGTCTAGACAGTAGTGCAACACAACCGACACACTCACTATTTTCCTCTCCACATTTGCCACACCAGTACAATGGGCACTGTTTTCATGACCCTCTTTACAAGTATAAGGAATAGTCATTAAAAACTCTCTCCAAATTAGTTTAAAATCCTATTATCTTCCTGACAAAGGGCTTAAGGTTCATTTTGTTTTGAAGATGTTTTCTAATGTCATAAATAATTCCTGGGTATTTTAGTTTACAATTAAAGATGTTCAGACCTTTAATTAAACTGAATTATTTATATATACATATATATACAAGTTGCTAGTGTATAATTTGATGTATGATAATTCCTTTAATTAGCAGATACCAAGGTAGACATATTGGCATCATTTTTTTAATCTCAGAAAAAAGTTATAGAATATTTTTATAAAAATAGTGTGAATTTTTGAAATATATTTTAAAAGTCAGCTTTGGAAGCTAAGAAAGATGAAAGCTTGGTGGATAGGAATACTTGCTGCCCAAGTATGGGGATCTAAATTCAGATTTGGTGCACCCACACAAGAGCTGAACATGGTCTGTGTATTTGTAACCCCCACTGTAGGGGAGCAGACTTACTGACCAGGGCGCTGAACTAAAAATGGTGAGCTAAGGGTAATTGAGAGACCCTGTCTCATGGAATAAATGCCGAACAAGGAAGGAGGAGGATACCTCCCCCAGTCTCTGCACATGAAAGTGTGGGCAAGCTCATGCACACATATAATCACACATGTATACACACATACACATACTCACACACATATATACATATTACACACAGATCATAGATCTATGGTCTAAAGCTCCATGTAGACTCCTTGGTAACTCTGCTTTGAGTTTCTTCTCCCGCACTATCTCAAATTTGTTACAAACGTGTCAACAATGCAACGAACAGCACCGAGGCTAAAATGTGCTTCATTTGAAGCTTTGAATATTGCTAAGAAATTATGATATTATAAATTTCTAAAGCATGAAATTCATGCCTGAGATAATATATTTTATAACCAGATTAAATTGTTGCTACTACCTTTTAGAACACTCTGTCTTCCATCCAGTCAGGAGACGCTGACAATTTTAGTTTTGGGGGCTAATTTTTTTTGAGATCTCTTATTTATTTTAAAAATAGCCTTTATTCATTTTACATACTAATTCTAGTTTCCTCTCCCTCCACTCCTCCAGCTCCCCCCACCTTCCCCAACCTCATCCCCATCCACTTCTCAGAATTGGTCAGGCTTCCCATGGGGAGTCAACAAAGTCTGGCACTAGACTTTGAGTTAGGACGAAGGCCCTTCCCCCTATAGCTAGGTTGAGCAAGGTATCCATTCTAAGAGAGTGGGTTCTAAAAAGCCAGTTCAAGCACTAGGGATAAATGCTGGTCCCACTGCCAGTGGCCCCATAGACTGCCCGAGCTGCACAATCATCACCCACATTCAGAGGGCCTAGTTTGGGCTATGCAGGTTCCCCTGCTGTCAGCCTGGGTTCAGTGAGTCCCCACTAGTTCAGGTCAACTGTTTCTGTGGGTATCCCCATCATGGTCTTGATCCCTTTGCTCATATTATCGCTTCTTTCTCTCTTTGACTGAACTCTGGGAGCTCAGTCCTGTGCTAGCTATGATGCTAAATCTCTACATCTGCTATCATCAGTTGCTGGATGAAGTTTCTATGATGACAATTAAGCCATTGATCCGATTACAGAGGAAGGCCAGTTCAGTTACCCTCTCCACTATTGCTTAAGGTCTTAGCTGGGGTCAACCTTGTGGATTCCTGGGAACTTCTCTAGTGCCAGGTTTCTTACTTGCCCCATAATGGCTCCCTCAATCAAGATATCTCACTTCTTGCTCTCCCTCTCTGTCCTTCCACTATTTCAGCCATCCCTTTCCTTCATGTTCTCCTCCCCTCTTCCCTTCTCCCTTCTTCCTCCCCTCCTGCCTTCCCATCCCTATGCTCCCAATTTCCTCAGGAGAATGTGTTTATTTCCCTTTCCCATGGAGATCCATGCATGTCTCTCTTAGGGTTCTCCTTGTTACCTAACTGCTCTGAGGTCATGGACTATGGCTGGTTATTCTTTGCTTTATGTCTAATATTCACTTATGAGTGAGTACATATCATATTTGTATTTCTGGATCTGTGTTACCTCACTCAGGATGTTTTTTTCCTAGTTCCATCCATTTGCCTGCAAATGTCAAGATTTCATTGGTTTTTTTTTGGGGGGGGGGGTTGGTTTTTTTTCCCACTGAGTAGTACTCCATTGTGTAAACATACCTCATTTTCTTTATCCATTTTTTGGTTGAGGAGCATCTAGGTGTTTCCAGGTTCTGGCTATTATTAATAATGCTGTTATGGACATAGTTGAGTCCTTGTGGTATGGTGTGCATCCTTTGAGTATATGCTCAAAAGTGGTATTGCTGGGCCTTGAGGTAGGTTGATTCCCAATTTTCTGAGAAACTGCCGTATTGTTTTACAAGTGGTTGTACAAGTTTGCACTTCCACCAGCAACTAAGGAGTGTTCCCCTTACTCCACATCCTCTCCAGTGTAAGCTACTATCGGTGTTTTTTATTTTAATTATTCTGACTGGTGTAAGATGATATCTCAGAGACATTTTGATTTGTAGTTCCCTGATGGCTAAGGATGTTGAGCAATTCCTTAAGTGGCTTTCGTCCATTTGAGATTCTTCTGTTGAGAATTTTCTGCTTAGATCTGTACCCCATTTTTAATTGGATTATTTGGTATCTTGATATCTAGTTTCTTGAGCTATTTATATATTATTGGCCTAATTCTTTAAAAGCAGGTAGCATTATCACCCTAAAGTTGCTGCACAGCAGCAAAAAAATTACTGTGAAAATATGTTCACTAAATACTTAATTCAATTTGCTTAATTGGTTGCAGTCTCTTCTCCTACTGAAATCAGTATGTGTGCATGTAGTGTGCATGTTCCTATGTAAAAGGAGAAATCAAATGATGACATACTGTTGGTTTCTTGTGTTGACATTTTTATTATAGTAACATATCTGAGTAATTGAAGTAATTTCTCCATACAGGTGTCACATGCTAGAGCATGCCATGGCAATGTTAACTGCAAGTTTTGTTTACATTCCAGGTGCATCTTCTGCAACATTTGCATTCATATACAGGAAGTAAAGCACAAAGGGATAATTTGATCCATGATTTGTGTTAGCAAATGTATTCTCTCACCCTCAAATTCAGGCTCCTCTGCAAGTCCATTAAAATTCAGATGCTGTAGCATGTAGGGTAGTTGTTATATGAACTCAAGGACCAGAATGGCTATTAGCCTTTGATAGAAATAAGCATCTAACCACTTTTCAAAGCAAGACTTCTTGCTAATTAAGACTGATTAGTCTGTTGCGTGATGTGTTTGTCAAGGCAAGCACTTTCTGATTCACAGGTGGCAATAAAGTTGAAAGCATTATACCGTTCTTCTTAGCTGGTACACACCTCAGTATCACAATGTTTACTTGAGTAAATTTCTTCCAATACACCATATACCACTTCATGATAGATCCTCAAAAATAGAAGCAACCTCAACATGTGTCATTTCAACATTTCTGTTGTAAGACTGTTAAAGTGCATCTCACATCACAGAGATCCACACATTTCATGCGTTATAGGCATATAGACCTCAACCTTGTTCCTAAAGTTCTCAGCAAACTTAACTTGATCCAATATTTCATTGAACTTTTATTGTTGCTCAGGCAAAACCACACCACTTTAAGAATTCAAGGAAGACCAATGTCTAAAAGGCAAGATTTCTCTCTCTTTTTTTTTTTTTTTACTTTGGCCATGCACAGTTAAAGTTTCAAAGGGAATTTGAAGAAGGAAAATAGGAGAGAGAGAAAGTGGTGTGACGAATCAAGTTTTCTTTATAAATATATTTCTACAGTTTTCATTTATATACAAGCCAATATTAGTCTAAAACCAATTAAATCTCTAATAATCAATGTGTAGATGACATGGCCCTTTACACTTGAAGTTCTCATTTTAAAGAGAAAATCAAATGACCCAAAATCACCAGGTCACAATAACACAATTGTACAGTTATACTTTTATTGTTGGTTAATGCTTAGAACAAGTACATGAGATTCTGAATTCAAATTAGTGATGCTAAGTAGGAAAGGAAGGGATTTTCTATCACTCTTGAGGTATTTACTACCTTTTAAATAATATATATTTAAGAACGAATCAGTGCTTTACAGAAGATTAAACAATGACATGTATGCAGCTATCTTTTTGGTATTTTGAACAGTGCTATTGCATATGTTTCAATTTGAAGATCATGTTTACATAGAATGGCACTGACATGTTAAAGAAGAAAGCATTAGGTTTATATTCAAACATCTGAAGCTTTAAATCAGCATAATCCCATACTCATCTATTTTCCAAGCTAAAGAGATAATTTGAATAAAGTCATTTTTTTCAAAGTCTAGGAGACACTTATTTCCTGTGCATGCATAAATATTAGTTAAAAGAAAGGGGTGTGGGTTTGGTTTGAACTTTAGAGATAAGGAGTCATGGAAACTTTAGGGGATTTGATCTAATTTAGGCAAATCCTTACAGACAGCAGAGTTGCTTCACTCTGTGCTCCACATAAAACCTAATGTTCATATGTTGAAGATAAATGAAATCAAACAAAATAAAAATTCATGCAAAGTAAAATGAATTGCAGCAGGGTCTTTTAATAGATTCAAACTCACAAGGCTGGTTTACTTAGGGAAAACTAAATTGTGACTTTAGATTATGTTTGTAGGTGATAACATAAACAAGCTACTACTTAGTTTGGAAAACATTCGTATCTTACAGTTTGGGGAAGCATTCCAACCTTGAGCTGATCCAAACTACTAGGGCTTCCTGTCTATACCTATCCCCTCCCCTGGTAAGTAAACCAAAATCCATTCTGAACAACAACAATAAACCCCTGATGAGATCAAGTAGTTTCTGAAGTTTTCTTTCTCTCTAATGAAAGAGAAATTCACACTGTCTTTTTGGTAGATGTGTTTTAGCCATCTGCATAAGAAATTGATAACAAAAACTAAGGCATATTTTATGCCTCTAAAACCTGTCTATGGCCTCCTGAGACTTCCATGGCTCATTATCATGTCTTCTCATAGCTGCTCATTAGGGAATGGTGCTATGACAACCACAGCCCACAGCACACCAGGTAATGCACATAAATAATGAGCACATGGCTTTCTGCACGACTTCCTCGTAGCCAACTAGTTGAGACAGAAAAATGTAGGCAATGAAATTCTACTTCTCAGAACAAGGCCTTGCTTGAGTAGCTAAGGGAATGATGTTTGCTCACCAAATACTTGGCAGTTTTATGTATTTAAATGTACACTTGTTTTTAATGTATGTGTGTTTCTAGGATGAGAATACCTACTGTTGCAAAGTCTCATTTTTGGGGGGGGGGGTTTAAACAAAAATTCCTTTATTGTATGAAATAGAAGTTTCAAAGCATACACTCTATCTCATCAAATAATTATTTGTGATTTAATATACACAAAGTGAATGACCAACAAATTGGGTCAGTATCACTTACCAGTTACTTTAAAACATATATCCATGACTTCTATGTTCTTTTATTTTTCCATGATTTTTAAACATGAATTGAAAACAAAAATGACTATAAATAAACCAATAGAAGGACTGACTCGTTGATTATTCCATAAAGATTCTGTAATGTTCTAATATTTGTATCACTTATTTTAATTACTCTGTACCATATTGAAGAATTCACAATATGAACTCCTAAGTTCCACATTCATTTTCTTCATTTGGATGCTTTAATCTCCTTTGAAAACACAAGAAAAAACTTGAAAAAAATCTCTGATGGAATGTGTGTGGGTGGGCAGCCATAAAGCAGTAAAGCGGCTACCATTAATTTGTGTAAAATAATGAATATTGCAGTAAAAAAATATGCTCTCCAAAGGTGGTTTTAAAAGTAAAATACATATACCTTACAACTTGAGTCACCATCGACCCACCTTTGAATGAACCTGGGACAAATGGGCTCTGACTGCAGCCGCCGTGGAGTTAGTTCTTTATTTACTGGAAATATATTCTAAGATATGAAAAGATGGTAAACAATCTTGAGTTTTGCAAATACTTAACATCTGTGAGTAAAACCTTTGGAGGGAAGCGTGAGCAAATATTATACTTCCTGAGTTAAAAATCCATGACTGTGTTGTCTGTGGAAACTGAAAGCAACACATTGGCTTTGAAACTGCGGGCAAGAAGAGGGAGCATGGGAGTGTGCTGCTCGGGAACACATGCACAATGCCTGGACAGAAAGACAATGCCACACTGAACTCGAATTAAAGACTCGCTCCATGGCACATCAGTGGGTAGTGACATGTGCTCCGTAGGCTTCTCTGAAGAGCCTTCAGATTATTTTCTGAGGTGAAATGAGACATTACTGTCATTAGACTTTGCAAGGTATATTGGTCTCAACACTGAGAGACTTAAACCCATCCATGATATATTTTCCAGGGAAAAGCGAGTGCTGTGTGACACAAAAGCCACACAGCCAAGCCCTGTGACTGCCACCATCTTGTTTCCTTGTGTGACTCTCACGGAAAGTCAAAGCAAGTGTCCATTTTATTCGGAAGCCACTGGACTGTCTCCCCTTTTAGATCACACCATGACCTCATCAGTTCTTTCCTGAAAGTATACACTAGAACAAGTAGCTAAATCTCCACATAGGAGAATAAAATGTTGGGGAGTCAGGCTAGGATGTTGTTCTAGTACTTTACAGTGTGCTACAGTAACCATAAACCTGTTTTATCCTAATCCTATCATCAAGCCAACCCCAGGCTTCTATGCCACTAGTGTTCCTCTGTTAAACAGTTACTAGAAGTGAGAGAAGTCGATCAGTGCTTTCTGAAGTCTAAGCTGTGTTATCTAGAAAATAATTTAACACTGTAAGGGAATCTTCAAGATCAATTCTGCTTTATATACTCTGCAGCAAAAATAACATTTCTAGTAGGAAGTAATTAATTGTAAACCTAGCAAATTCTACACATTTGCATATTTGTGTAAACAACTTTAACATGGTTTATTATATTTCCAGAAAGGTTAAATCTTATATTCAGTTTTCTTCTAATTCTTCTTACATATAATAAATAAATATATATATTTATATGTTACTTGAGTGCATGTGTGTATGTATTCCACACACTTCTATGACATATATACATAAAACAGCACATAAGGGTCACTTCCTCAAGGTTCAACTAGACAAAATAAATGAATTGCTATTATGCATAGCCCATGACAATCCTCCATTCAGTCTCACAAATGGCCAAATCGGGATGTAAACAAA
Source organism: Arvicola amphibius (assembly GCF_903992535.2). Classification (NCBI taxonomy): domain Eukaryota; kingdom Metazoa; phylum Chordata; class Mammalia; order Rodentia; family Cricetidae; genus Arvicola; species Arvicola amphibius. The sequence continues at coordinate 52,454,835 of NC_052060.1, read as the reverse complement.
ACATTGGAGCGAGTCATTCCAGGCGAATTATATTTCATGTTGTATAGTGGTGATCTCATGAGGAACTGGGCACTTCCTGGAAGCAAATACCTTTAAAAAAGATAGTTAAAAAATTGGTTTGTTGCAAAAAAAATTGTCAATATAATTCATGAAAGGATTACACAACTAGTTATTTACCCTTCTTATCTGAAAACTGTGACTATCACAACAATACAGTTCATACAAAAATTTCCATCTTAAGAAAGCTGAACATATACAACATATGAAATTAGCATACCATGACATGCTATTATCATTGTACTCAAACATCACAGTGCTGTTTGTTGATTCACATAAACTTATAATTCATTATCAATGCCTGTAACTAACATGTAGAGCCAGACTAATGTCTCCTTAAAACATGATAGAAGAATCAGATACTTTGACATCTCAAATCTTTAGCCTTTTACTAATTATTTTCATGAAGAATTAGGCAAGTCGCATTAACCTCAGCATTTATTTAAATGATATAGAAACACAGATCCTAAATGTGTAATGTCTCATTGATTCAATATAACTATAGTTAATCTAAAACATTCTTAATTAGAAGCTTTGTATTTTTAGATAACTCAGTGTTTATGTTACAGATTGATGTAATCATGAAGCCAAATGTATTTCCAAATATGTGATTTTTTTCCCAGATTTTAGAAAGACAAGATAGTATATGTATAGTATATATTATATATAACATATATGTTATATGATATGATATATATATATATATCAGGGTGCCAACATTCTGCAAAAAACATTAATTATATATATATATATAATAAAAGTATGAATATTTACAATTGATAATAAATACTACAAGAAAATTTATGTTCTAATTCAGGTCAAATTTGCCAAGAAACTGGACCTTGTTTTTTGTTTGTTTTCAATGTCAGGTTTTAAAAACTGGGAATTACATATGAGTTAGGTACCCATATTTTCTTTTCCTGTGAAAACCTTGATAGTTTGGTCAGCCCAATCTATGGATCTATAGCTGAATGGCCAAGAAAATCCATAAATTTGAATGGAAATTGACCATGGTATATAAAGCCTATGTTGTAGTAATAACTACAGCAATGTATTGCAAAGTCAGGTTAAAGGTACCTATGAGGAATTTCCAATAAACAAGGGGCAGGAGAGTATCACTGATTCATTTCCTTCTTTGGCCATTGGGATCTTCTAAGCAGCATCATGAATGAACACATAAGAAACCAAGTGATAGGTAAGACCTGTCAGCGGCCTATTCTATGACTACGATGCTGAGAACTAGGATACCTCTATATTAATGAGAAACTAAATTTACAGTTGTTTTGTGTGGATCTTAGAAAAAGAAAGGAATTCATTATAATAAACTGCAAACAGCATCAGATTAAAATAGAATTTTTCATACTATCCATAAACATTATTTCATCCTAAATAATAATACCTACTAAATCTGTTACCAATATCACAAACTATAAATAATTGTACTGATCATTAAGCTAACAGAGCAGTAAAATAATGCACAACAAACTAAATTAAATCAAAACTCCAGAATGGTTGATGAATAATGAAACAACTGATTTCTCACATCACAGATTATATAAATTATTTTCTTAATATAACGAGGGTAATTTATGTGGATTAATTATGATGTCAAGTGCTGGTGAAGTCTTAATGATTAATCTGATACCTTTGCCACGGGAAAGCATCCCCTTCTTATGTAGGGCAAGGAGCAAATAAGCTAAGGCGCTTGATCAAAACCTACTAATCCACAGTGGGTGGGGGACAGTCTAAGCTCTGTGGAAAAGGCATCAGGAATAACACAGCAACTCCTATCAAACTTCACACACGTGTATGTGTGGTGTACACGCATGCGCGCGGTCGCCTGAGCATGTGTGTAGAGGCCCTAGGTTGAAGGCAGTCGTTTCTCGCCATCAAGCTCTACTTTGTGTGCTTAGACGGTGTCTTTCAGGGAACCTGTAGCTCAGCAACTCCAGCCAGCCAGCTTGTCCCAAACATCCCCATCTAGGTACTGGGATTCTAGGTGGCCAGTACACCTGCTGAGATTTTGCTATTAGGTGGGTTCTGAGGCTCTAAATTCAGGTCTTCATGCTTGTGGAGCAAACATTTTAGTCACTGAGCAATCTTTAGAATCCTCCAATTAGGAATTTTAATTTCCAATAAATCAGTACTATTGACACTTGAGTAACATGTACAAAAGCGACTTTCTATTGTCTCTCAGTAGATCTGGAACCCATGCTCCTCCCATTCTCAGTCTCCTGAGCGTTGGGAAATCGTACCCAGCCTCACAAAGACCTTGAGTTCCATTTTCGCACAGGAGAGAGGTAGATAAATAAATAAATAAATAAACAAACAAATAAATAAATAAACAAGATCACAAAGTACAGGATCCTAGGTGATTTATTTTATACTAAACAATTATTTAAATGGCATTTTATTGTCCAGCATTATTCTAATTTTTATGTATGTCAACATATTTTATTCTAATAACAATTACCTAAGTACATATCACTGTTAGCGACATTCTACAGATGAATATGAAGCTGTATGAAGCAGCTGTCTTTCCCCTGCTCACATGGCTAGCAAAGGGACTTGACAGGTCTCAGAGCCTGTGCAAATCTACAGCATTGCTGCTCTACAGGACTGCACTCCGTGGTCATGACAATTCCAGACACTTGTCATGGCACGCAAAAAATACCCCTTTAAAACCTGTATACAATCATATTTATACTTTCAGGAACATGAAGCATAAAATTACCCAGGAAGTACAGTGGGTACGGACACCACAAACCCCAACTTTCTAATGGAAGTGGTAGTTAGTAAGAAACTGTTTTTTTGGACTTGGAAGAAGGAGAAGTGTGATATGAACTGGAAAAAGTATATGAAATTATACTGGAAAAACACTCTGCTTAGCTAAAACAAATTCTGTGGGTATTGCAAGGCAGTCTGGAGAAATCCAATAGCTATTTGCCTCGAAGTCTCTACTAATATCTCCTGGGAGACTCCAGTAGCTGAACAGCAAATATTACTTTTAAATTGTTCTTTGCATTGGAGTTAAATAATACAATTTGATTTTTTTTAGGCAGGAAGACTGTCTCAAGGAAGGGAATTTATAGACTATATCTGAAGACTTTATATAAGCACCAAAATACAAAGAAGTTTACAGCTTTTAGCCTAGCTTATTTTCCCTGTACCACAATAACTTACAGCTAACTCATACCCAAGAGCAATGCACCTGACTATCTCCATTGACCTCACACCCATAGCCACACTCCTCGTTTGTTAGGCAAGGTGTGTACATGCCTATATACCCACCATGTAGATGTAGAGCACACAGTTTTCAATTCCATATTGGTATAGAACTTTATATGTTATCTTACTGTTAACTCTGATGATGCCCAGAATATCAGTCATTTAAAACTGATAGGGACTTTTCCTTGAACATGTAAGTGACACCTTTCAACATCTTTCTGTAGTAAGACAAGGACCCCTGAACTCCTTCAGATAAACCCACATTCTTAGTTTGAGGACTGCAGGGTAAATAAAATTCAACAAACTATGTGCAGTGTGCTTTTGAAGGATTTTTCTTGTTGTCTTGAATTTCATGACAGAAATATTTTTTATCATTCTTGAATATAAAATTCAGTAAGCTAAGTATATTAATCTTATATAGCCACCTTCAAGCCAAGAACACTGTCATCATCTCAAAAAGAAACTCTAAATCAATTACTTTTCCTAGTTTCTCCTCCTCAGCTTGGGTTCAGGAACTCAGTAATGAGAGCCTAGAACATGTAAAGCCCTGAGTTCAGTGCCAAACACTTATAAAAGACTTTTGGGGGAAGATGCTCACCTCTCCCCTAGTCCCTTACCAGGTTCCTAATAACCACTGTGGTTATTTGGATGGTACCATGCAAATCCAAGGCTTAAAAGCTAGTATCCATATATAAAGTAAAAGATACAATATTTGTCTTTGGGAGTCTAGGTTGCCTCACTCAGGATAACTTTTTCTAACTCCATCCATTTATCTCTGAATTTAATGATTTCATTTTTCTTAACAGCTGAATAGTATTCCATGGTGCAGTTGTACCACATGTTCCTGTCTATCAGCTGATGGGCATTTAAGCTATTTCCAATTCCTGGCTATTGTGAATAAAACAGCAATGAAAAACAGATGAGTATCTCTGTAGGAGGATGTCGAGCCCTGTGGGTAATCACCCAAGCATGGGATAGCTGAATCGTATGGTACATCTATTCCCAGATTCCTGAGGAACCATGACCCTGATTTCCACAGTGGCTGTACGAGCTAGCACTCCCATAAGCAGTGAGTAAGTGTTCCCATTACTCTCCATCCTTGACAGCGTGAATTATACAGTCAGTTTGATTGATCATGGCCATTCTGACTGTGTGCTAAAATAAAATCCCAAAGTAGTTTTCATTTGCATTGGCTCGATGGTTTAAGGATGCTGAACATTTCTTTAGGTGTTTCTAACCCATTTACATTTCATTTTTTGAAAAGTAGCTACTTAGTTCTGTACTCCACTTTTTTTTTTAAATTTGGTCTTCTTGATGTTCTGCCTTTTTAGTTCTTTATATATTTAGATACTAATTCTCCATCAGATGTACAATTGATAAATATTCTTTACCATTCTGTAGCCTGCAGCTTTGTCTAAACTAACAGTGCCTTTTGCCATATAGAAATTTTCCAGCTTCATAAGGTCCCATTTATTCACTGTTGATCTTAGTGCTTGTGCTATTGGTGTCCTGTTCAGAAAGTCCTTCCCTGTGCCAACGAGCTCAAGCCTAATCTGAACTTTCTCCTCTATCAGGTTTAGCGTGTCTCTTAGGCTGAGGTTCTTGATGCATCTGGAGTTGAGTTTTGCACAGGGTGGGTGATAAATATAATTCTATTTCCATTCTTCTACATGCAGCCATCCAGTTTGACCAGCACCATTTTTTGAAGATGCTGTCCTTTCTCTGTCACCAACCCCTTCCCCTCAAGGCTCAGGGAATATGGAAGAGGAGGCAGGAAGACGGTTGAGAGCCAGAGGTGACAGACAGGTGACTCTGAGGAAATGGGTGTCTTCCAGACACAGGAGGACTGATGTGCAGATGGATTCGGAGACTGTGGCTGCATCCAAACCCTGGACAGGCTCACCCCAGATGGGATTCCAGTACTGAGTAGGGGAAGTGAACATGGACTGCCACCCCTAACTAAGAAGCTATCCTCAATTGCTACCCACTGGGAATGGAAAGGTTAGTTTTCTCCTGTGTGGTCTCACTGGTGTATTAACCACATTTCACAGTAGGCCTCATGCCCAGGAGTAGCTGGCCAACAAAAAACAAACTTGGGGATATTTTTGTTGACTTTTTTTTATTTTACTTCACTTTGCTTTGGTCATTTTTTTTGTCTTATTGGTCTTTTGCCTGTAGATTTTGGTTCTCTTCTCTCTCTCTCTCTCTCATCCTCTCTCTCTCTCTCTCTCTCTCTCTCTCTCTCTCTCTCTCTCTCTCTCTCTCTCTCTCTCTTTCTCTCTCCTGTGTGTATATCTGTTTATCTTGGTTCTTTATTTGTGTGGGTTTTTTTGTTTGTTTCTTAAATAGAGAGAAAGAAACATAAATTTTGGTGGGTAGGGATGTGGGAAGGATCTGGGAGAAATTAGGAGAGATAAAAACATGATTAAATATATTACATGAAAAAAGTTCTTTTTCAATTTACAAAAAAAGGCCAAGATCAAAAACACTGATGACAACTTATGCTGGAGAGGTTGTGGGGTAAAGAGAACACTTCTGCATTGTTGGTGGGAATGAAAGCAGGTGCAGCCCCTTTGGATGCCAGTATGGCGATTTCTCAGAAAATTAGGAAACAACCTTCCTCAAGACCTAGCAATACCACTTTTGAGTATATATCCAAAGGATGCTCAATCGTGCCACAAGGATATGTGCTCAACTATGTTCATAGCAGCATTGTTTATCATAGCTAGAACCTGGAAACAATCTAAATGCCCCTTGACTAAATAATGGACAAGGAAAATATGGTACATTTACATAATGGACACACAGAAGAAAAAATAATGACATGTTGAATTTTGCATGAAAACGGATGGAGCTAGAAAACATCATTTTGAGTGAGGTAACCAAGACACAGAAAGACAAGTATCAATGTAGTCACTCATAGGTGGTTTTTAAACATAAAGCAAAGAAAACCAGCCCACAAATCATAATCCCAAAGAACTTAGGCAACAATGAGGGCACTAAGAGAGGCATACATAGATCTAATCTACATGGGAAGTAGAAAAAGACAAGATCTCCTGAGTAAATTAGGAACATGGGGATCTTGGGAAAGAGTTGAAGGGGAGGGAAGAAAGCAGAGAAAAATGTAGAGCTCAATAAAAATCAATAAAAAAGAAAACCCACAAAAAACCCAATAAATAAAATAATAAAATACAGTTATCTTTGTCTCTGTAATTGTTATGATCAATCAGTTATTATTTGCAAGAAAAATAGTTAAAACAGATTAGATATAGTACACAGTGTACAAGAAACAAAATCTAAGACAAATATGTGGGTTGATCCTTTCTGTGGAAAATATTCCAATATTTTGTGAGATCTTCTCACTGTGTCCACTTCTAGTGATTCCAACCGCTCTTTATTTTCAAATCCTACTCCCTGACTCTAATTCCTTTTTGACTATGACTTCATTTTCATCACTCACTTGCTTCTACTCTAAGACACAGCAACTTTAGCATAACGAAACTAGAGCGAAAAGGGCTGGGAGCACAGCTCAGCGCCCGTCCTGTGTAAACTCCTGGCTCCAATTTCCTATCACTAAACCAAGCTGTAATAAGTACCCAGAGTTACAACTCATCTTTAATTCTGATAGGAAGTGCAAACGTATAGTGACGTTCTAAAGTGACTACATTTTTTATTCTCACATTTGCAGCGTGACAGTTGTGTCTTGTTCATGTGTTTCTACTTTCAGAAGAACTACATGTTTTAACTGGATATGCATGAAACTCAATAGAACTTGACAAAAATTCATCTCCTGCTGATTGGCGTGGCCAATGTCTTTGTAGAAGCATGTTGAATAAATAAAATCAAACCAAATGCACCTTTTCTCAACCATATTGTTATCAGGGATGAATGTTGACATGCCCAATAATAGTTAATTTTATTCCAGCGTTTTGGAGTGTTCTTCCATGGTTTTTAGAAACAGGAATATATACATGAAATATGCTTATTTCCAATCACATTACACATATCCCTTTAGGCTAGTGACTGCTCTTCGGTTTCTTAAAGATAAAGGCTGTGCAAATAGAAGATGTTTTGTAGATTAGAGAATGGATGCATTTTCAGTTTTTGATGATCCTCTAACCAGGCATAAAAAGACTCCTAATTTTAAAAGACCCTCAATTTCAAACTGTCCCATGCCACATCTCTACACGATACTCACAGGGAACTAAGAAAGTCTGACTTACCTGGAGTTACCCCAGTCGGGGCCGATGCCTGAGATGGGCCCTCGCGTTTCATTGGTGTATTTGTAAACCACCAGCAGACACTGTTTACAAAGCTCCACCAGGCGCTGGCAACACTGGAGCTGCAGAGGAGTCACCATCTCCGGGCTCTTACTGAAGATGCTCTCCCAAGAGGACCTGTTGGCATGGAAACAGACATGACTTCGTGGGGTTTGCTGTTGGAAATGGCAACCAGCAACAAACTGGGAAACAAGGTAGAACTGGCCTCTCATAGATGTCATGAATATGGAAGCTTTATAACAGATGCAAATTAGGAAGTCAATCTTCGTTGTTGAAAAATGGAATTATTATAGGAGTTGTATAATCCTATATATGTGTGTGTATATATGTATATATATGGTCATTAGTGCTACCAACCTGGATAGCTAACAAAATGACTCATTCCTGCTTTTAAAAAATGAAGCTGTTCCATATTAATTAATTAATTTGTTAACTGCTCAAATTTTAGGCATCATAGGAATTTAGGGGTTTTTTGAATTCTATGTTTAGCATAATTCCAGACACAAAGAGATTATAAAGTCATTGTGACTTAATTTGTGGCTTCCCTGCTCTAGGAAACTCAGTTTGACCCCTTTCTAAATACTCTCTGTATTGATCATCCCTTCTGCTTCCTCTAACACAGGTGTCTACCCCAATAGTGATGTCACCCCAATGGGCACTCACCTCCCACAACAGGAGTTGGGTGTCCCTCCTCTTTCCGGGAACCCACTCCAAAGGAGGAACAGTTCACCATTCCCTGGGAAGCACCACTGCTGGCGCACGCATGTCTGTCTGTGTCACTGTTATCAAGTCCCGAGCTATCTATCATCCATGGCTTAAATCAGAGATGTTAGCTCTTCAACCTCGAGAGGAAAGTTCAAGTCTCTTTCGACAGAAGCCAATGTTTGTAAGCCTCAAGGGCAAAGGATGGCTTGTCAGAAAGGAAGAAAAAAAATTACTAAGGAAAATTCCTTTCCCGGCGGGGGAAGAGGGAGTATATCAAAAGAAAAATCCAAAAACTCAGTTTTCAACCTTCGGTAGCTATTTTATATATTTGGGTTTTAAAAGAAAAATTCTTTACATACTTCAAAGTGCTTGAAGTTTCTTTGTTTCATTTTTTCCTGCAAAGATGACTGTTTATTTTCTCAGGAAAAACCTGGTCCAAGAAGACAGCATGTCTTCAGCAAATGACAGATTTTCTTACAGGGTTAAAGCTCAAGTGAGTTAATTGAAAGAAATGGATTTTCTTTTGGGTTTGGAAATGTTAAGGTCTAAATATAATACTTCTTCCTTAGCAAAGGCATAAACATTTCTGATCCAATTGATTTAATTAAACAATTAAATGCGAGCTCAATTAACTCAACATTTACTACTAAACATTTAACAATATATGTGTGTTAGAGACACACATTACAGCCACAGATATAGAGTTAACTTACCTAATTGGAGCAAAATAACACTGAAGAAGATAATTACCATTTATGTTTGTATTTAATATGCATAATCTAAAAGACCTTAAATGCCTGAGCTGAGAGATATAAAACTGTATATGCCTGTAAATACACATAAAAACACCCTATATTTCAACTGCCCATCTAGCCCTCTCTGGTGGGATTCTGCTATGTCTATGAGCATCTATCTCCTTCATTACCCTCCACTCTGAACAGGATTTTTCTTTATACTTTGAAACATCTGGTTAGATTTGTACCAGGTCTCTCACATCAAGGTTATTTTTCTTTACTGACCTTGGGATTTAGAGGGGCAAGAGGAAGAAATAAGATGGGAGAAAGATAAAGGGATTTCTTCACTTCAATTTGATACAACTTTTACATATCATGTGAGGTTTGTCTCTAAGGCCATCAATGCTACCAGTTCGGCATGGCTATCCAGTTTTCTGGGTTTGCTGTCTCCTGCTTACAGAAGGAGAATAGCTTTGACTGGTCTATCACTTTCTTCTCAAGGCAAATGTATGAACCAATGTCCTATACATATGTCCTGTGTATACATTCAATATCACTAGTAAAACACTTCATTCTAGTCTATTAAGTTATATACAAGTAACAGCATACAAAACCCCCCAAAAGAGAAGAGAAAATGAGTAAGACCCGAGCCCTGTTGCCAATGGCTACCAGAGCCTATACACAGAGAAGCACTGTGTGCTCCTCAGCTACTGCCTGAGTATATATGAAAAGCTCCTTTGCTACACTTATGCCAAAGTAATGACACAAAAGTTTTTCTTTTGTTTAGTTTTCTAACAAAGGTAAAATGAGATAGGAAGAGGCGAAAATACCAGAGCTTTCCAATCAAAGAAACCAGGGTTTCCTTACCTGCTTTTTGAATCTAAATTCAAAAAGAATAAAAGCGCTAGCGTCATTGAATTCTAAAAGAAAAATTAAATGATTTAATAGTTCTTTTGAGTTTTCCCTAATCCTCGGAGAAATATTAAAGGGGATGGCTTTAGATGACATTTTTAGTGACAGAATGACAAGGGATAAGATCCTGAATACCTCTCACAACAAAGAGGGGTTAATGAAATCCCAAGACTTAGAAAGTCCTCCTATTATTCAATAATCCAACCACTTCACCCTTTTCCTCATGAAAACTTTAATAAAACATTTATCTGAAGAAGGGAAATAATTTATTCCTTTGTACCCTGGAAGAAAACCTAACTGATGGCTAAATGTATGGAGAAAGGAGAAAGAACGGTTTTGCTTTGTCTATTTAAAAATCTAGACAGTCTGTCAAGCAAGTGGATAACCACCAGAAGAAAGATTTGAGTGCTGAAGACTACCAAGAACATAGCCAATGGGAGGGCTGTGAAGGAAGAGGGTTGGATGGGTCACTAGACGTCTACATTTTGTGCGTATGTTTTTCACACTGGGATAATTCACAACCTAAAACCAAGCCACTTGCTACTGCTTATGTTTGGCTCTTCCATAGTTCTACTGTATACTTTGAAGCTCTGCTCTGTCCTTTTGTATTTCTTTAAGAGCTATTCTGACAGCTAGGACATCGAGGTGAAATCTAATCTCATTTCTCAAGAAAGAATTTTAATTAAAAATAAAATGTGTTGCTTTCTTACTCAGTTACAAAAAAACAAATATAATTTAAGTAAGTATTGGACAGCTCCATTGTCTGTATGAACAGGTATGTCTCTGCCTTTTAACATACCCAAGAATGGTTTATTTTTTTATATTTAAAAATTTCCATCTCCTCCCCTCCTCCTCCCCCTTTCCTCCTCTCCTTCTCCCCCTTCCCTCCCCTCCCCTCTACCCAAACCTCCCCTCCCTCCCTCTCAAGGCCAAGGAGCCATCAGGGTTCCCTACTCTATGCTAAGACCAAGGTCCTCCCAACTCCCCCCAGGTCCAGGAAGGTGATCGACCAAGCTGAGAAGGCTCCCACAGAGCCCGTCCATGCAGAAGAATCAGAGCCCAGCGCCATTGTCCTTGGCTTCTCAGTCAGCCCCCGCTGTTGGCCACATTCAGAGAGACGGGTTTGGTCGCATGATCCATCAGTCCCATTCCAACTGGAGTTGGTGATCTCCCATTAGTTCTGTCCCACCGTCTCCATGAGTGAACACACCCCTCACGTTCCTGACTTTCTCCCTCATGTTCTCTCTCCTTCTGCTCCTCATCAGGACCTTGGGAGCTCAGTCCAGTGCTCCAATATAAACCATGAGAGAAAAAAAAAGTAAAAGGCACAACATGCTGTATTAGGGATCGAGTATTGGTATCCCACAAAATTAATATATTGATACTAAAATAAAGAAACATGTTTTAAAGCTGAAAAAAAATACCCAAGAATGTGCCTTAGAACATTTCTTAAAGCTTGTTTCTGAACTAAGATCTTAAAAATAAGTAATAAAGCTTCCATATGACACACTTCCACAGGAAATGTTCTGGGCTAAAATGTTTGGACCAAAATCTCTTTCCCTGGGTCTAAAGAAGACTTGCGAATCCTTTCCAACATGGTGGTGCTACCCCATTTCCCCTTTCTCTTCATTCCCCATCTTCCTCCCCATTTCCTCTTCCCTCCCCCTCACTTTATGTCTTCTGCAAGTCTTAACTGAAATGTTACTCAACATAGCCATATTTCCTGAGCTAGAGCCCACAGAAATATGACTTTGGGTCCTAGCACCTACATTAGGCAGCTTACAACCACCAGTAACTCTGCCTTCATAGGATCCAGGGCCTCTTTGTGGCTTTATGGATACCTACACTCACTTGTGCATACTCTCAAAGAGACACATACATGCCATTTTTAAAATAAAATATATCTTTAAAAAAATCCTCCCAGGGGACTATGTGGAACCAAGGGGTTTTTAACGCATGAGCATCCAAGAAGAGAAGGACCAGGATATTTGATACAAAAGCCCTGAGCTAAATTTATTGAAACCAGCAAGGAAGATTTATGACATTTTTTCAGTGTCTCTGGAGACAAGCAAAATGGCTTACTTGTTTAATCTTATTCTTGGGTATTAACAGTCAAAAACAGGATTGGAACTGCCCTGTTGTTATTTAAAATATTTGTCTAATATTTTCCACATAGGTGAGAAAGAAAGCAACATTTTTTTTAATTAAAATCATTCATTAAGAAATGAGACTAGGTTTCTTTCACCTTAGCTGCTAGATCAGCTATTAAAGGAAGACATACTGATGGGCAAAGTATCAAAAGGTCCAGTCAAACTGTGGAAGATCCAAACTGAAGACCGAGCACAAGCAGCACCATGTGGTAGCACCATGTGACTTCACAGAGTTGAGAAAGCCTGTAGAGCTCACTTGTGTCTGTCACATAAAGCCCAGAGCTAAACACATAAAAAAAAAAAAACACCATCATGGAGGAAAAGTGTGTAGAATATTGAACTCCAAAGTGTTTCTTCTCCACCTGCTCAGGCATAACTGGCTAAGCAATTGAATGCTGGGGAATTGAAGTAAAGAAGGCTTGGTAAATGCAGGCAAATGGCAAATATGTCTGGGGACAACCAACAAGGCACTGCACTGAGAGCTCAACTCAGAATTCCTGGGTTTAAATGGAGGGTCATCCAATGTCTATGGCAACCTGGATAATTTACATATTAAGAATACATTTTAAGTTTCTTTGCCTGTCAAATGGAGATAACAGTAACAGTCAAATCTAGATATTTTTATGGTGACTATATGAACAACTGTCCTATGCTTAGTAAGCCATAAGTAAGCAATAAGTGTGACTTACTACTGCTGTCAGAATTTGTAGAGAAAGATACTACCAGGAAAATGTGCACAGAGTATTATGTTAGTGGCAGGTGAAGAGAAAACTCAACCAAGCCGGAATATGTTACCAAAAAGAGCAAGGAAATAAAACCCTGTGATCAACGAAGTCACCAGATGTATATCTTTAGATGTTGACACTGGCAAATACCCAGCATTAATGTATGTAGCAGACTGCCTTACAGCCTTTCATGGTTGGCAGGAGCTGAAATTCCTATGTAGAACCAACCCAACGGATCAACAAACAAACCAAACCAAAGAGAATTCAGATAGAAGCATTCCAGAGAGCCATCAGTTGGGGTGGAGGGTGGCTATAGAACACAGATCAAATATTTTACCTAAATCTCTGGATGGAAGTCTTATAGCCAAGATTATCCTCAGATGGAATTGCAACCCGGAGTGATCTTCCACTGGTGAGTGACCACGAGGGAAAACACCTACTGTTTACAAGAGGTCTGCGAAAAGCACACACGACTGGGAGTCTCGGAGCTAAACAGAATGCTAAGATTTGACAGCAGAGAAGAGTGTACTCTGGGATGCTAAACAGGGCTCAAATCATGCAGAATGGACAGATTTTTTAATATTTGAAAAATAATGAGTTTTTTCTGGAGCACATGGCGGTGGGCAGCCTGTCTCTGTAGACAAGCTTAGACTCTGATGAAAGATGAGAGAAATGTCTACATTTTAAGCAATGATCTTGATAGGTAAATAAAACACTGGAATCAAGACTGCCCAGAAATCTCTTTTATTGGGCATGTATGTGTTTGTGCGGGTATACGGTGTATGTATGCATGTGTGAAGTATGTGTGTGGTGTGTAGGCACATATCTGTATATATGTGCCTCTGCATGGTATGGTATGTATTCTGTGTGCATGCACATGTCCTGCAAGTGTTTCTGTGTGTGTGCATGGGGGGAAATTTGATGATGGGTCTCTCCCTTTCTTGATTACTCTACACCTTATTTTTAGAAAGAAGGTCTCTCATTGAACCCAGAGCTCACTATTGACTTATGCAAATCAACTTAATTGATATAAATTATATTTGAGTACTATAATTACATGAAGTAAAAGTTCATCTTTTAAAAGACTACTATTAAAGATGTTTGACCATGTCCTTTGTCTGCCTGCATAACTAATGGTAAAACATTTAAAATTGCAGTAACAGAAAATGAAATGACTTCAACTTACCCTGAGTCACAGAAACAGCTCCACAGCCCTTGGCCATGACTCCAAAGTAGGCGATTAAACACCCGGTTGAAAATCCGGTATAAACTCAGTTCTTCAGCATCGGGGACCCTCCAGATTCTTGGAAGAACTGTGCGGATACTTGATTTTACTATGTCCAAAACCTAATGGGAAAACGGATACTTAAAATAGACACATGCACACATGAGTTCAAAGGTATCTCTTATCAGGGAAAGGAGTGTGTCATCTCCTGCAACCCAGGCTGACCAAGAATTTGTTGTCATTGAAGCTGGCTTTGAGTTCCTGCGTCTCCTGCTTCAACCTCCCAAGGCTTGCATTATTGGTATGCACCACTATGCTGGCTTAAATGTAAGAGACGAATGTGTGTGTGGAGACAGGAAGGGAGGGGAGGGAAGAGAGGAGGAGGAAGAGGACGAAGACAGAAGCAGTAAGAGAAAGGAAGAAGCCGCAGGCAGAAACACAGACCAGCACACTTGTGCAAGTCTGCTGGTCAGTGTCACCACTTGAGGAAGAAGAGAAGTATTAAAACAAGTGGAGACCTTGAGAGAAATGCTTTATGGGAGAGATCACATGAAGCTGAACCCTTCGTTCACTCAAATCACAAATCCCAAATCTAGAAGGATTGAAATATCAAGTGTTTTAAAAAAAAAGTCAACCATTCAAATGTCAGTGCGTAAATATCTTCTAGACCCTGAGTGGGGAAAAAAAAAAACTAAGTTGCATAACATCATGATTATATTAATATAAAGAACCTGAATTCATTAAAGATATCATAAAGGAAAAGTCAGACACCATGGCGCATTTGTGATCTCAGGAGTGGAGAGGCACGGACAGGCAGATCGCTGAAGCCCACTAGCCTGTCCTCTGGGTTCAAAGATAGGATCTGTCTCAAAAAACACAAGGTAGGAGGGGCAGCTAGAAGGCTCACGGGTAAAGATGATTGTCACCCAGCAGTCAAAGTCCACTGACCTGTGTTCACTTCCTAGAACTCCTGTGAACGTGGAGGCAAAGAACCAGCTCTACAAGGCTTTTCTCTGAGCTCCACATGTGCACAACTGCTATGCACCTCCAAAAACACACATAATAAGAGTAAATGAAAAAAATAATAAAAAAAATAAGCTGGAGAGAAATCAAGGAAGACCTCTGGGCCCCACTAGTATGCGTATGCATACATCAACAATATGTAACACACACCCAAATACATACAAAAACACAGTGTCTAACACACACAGGTCCACAGCCTCCTAATGCTGTCAGTGTGAGGAGCAGAACCCATGGAGAAGAGGGGCTAGCTGCTGTAGATGTTAGGTTCACAAGCATGAAACAAAAGTGCAGGCCATGCACAACCTGATGAGGAGGCTATGGGGAAGAAATACTGTAATCAACCCGAATGAGCGAGACTCAAGAGGCCCTAACAAACATGCAGAAAGCTTTTCAAGACAAATGATCAGGTGCTGGACTCTTAAGCAATGTACATATTTCCAAAAGAATGCTATAAGAAAGATATCAACAAGCCAGGCAGTGGTGGCACACGCCTTTAATCCTGAGGCAGAGGCGGGCAGATCTCTGAGTTCAAGGCCAACATGGTCTACAAGAGCTAGTTCCTGGACAGGCTCCAAAGCTACTGAGAAACCCTATCTTGAAAATAAAAAACAAACAAGCAACAAACAAAAAAGAGCTATCAACAAACACAACTGTTTTAACAAGTTGAATGATGATTAGTTTTTTTCCTTAAGATTTTGTTTTATCAAGTTATGGATACTTCCCATAAAAATGAAAGTAAAAGATCAAAACGTGGGGGGGGGGGCTGGAGGGAGGGCTCAGCAGATAAGAGGGCTTACTGCTCTTGCAGGGGACCAGGGTTCTGTTGCCATGGAGGCAGCTCACAACCCCCTGAACTCTGGGTGCAAAGGATCTGTCTCCCTCTTCTGAGGGCACTTGCTTTTACAAGTATGTAGAGACAGGTGAAGACACAATTGCTCTCTCTGGGAATGAACAGTCATTGGGAGAAGGGTATGAATCATTTGTTTCTCCAGGCACTCACTAAGTATTAAGTGATATTAGCTGTTGATGATCAAGTTCAATTTCAAGCAAACAGCCATTTAGAACTCAATTTGATAAAAACCCATTTGCAGACTAATACTGTTCTTTCTGACAGAATACCAGACTACACAGGTACAGCTCCTCAGTGAAGTGTGTGAGCCACACATTGGCTTTATGTCCCTTTGTCCTGCTTCCATTACTGTGATATGGGGGCAGAAATGCTCACAGTGAAGTGTGTGAGCCAAACAGTGGCTTCTCGTCCCTCCATCCTGCCTCATTAATGTCATGTGGGGACAGAAATGCTCACGGTGAAGTGTGTGACCACACAGCGGCTTTATGCTTCCATTACTGCGACATGGGGACAGAAATGCACATCCTGCAGTATGCTGAGGTTCGTCAGCAAGCAGAGGGGACAGAGGAGAGATGGTGCTGCAGCTCCTGATAGATACTATCCTGGACAATGACTCCTTAATTACAAAGAGGATTTTAAAAACACTTTCATGTGAATTATTCACAAAATACTAATATTCATATCAGGCATTAATTTAATTTATGCTGCTTTAAATTTCATTTAAGCTATTCATTTAGTGCTCTGCAATATTTAATGTGGAAAGCAGGACTCATGATTGGTGCAACGTAAGAATGAACAGCAGCAGAAAACATGATAAAAATTTAAATCATTTCTCACCTTTCCTAGTGAATCATATAATAGGCTAAAAATCAAGAATAAAAGAATAAAAAAGTACCCAATTACAGGTTATTCTAAATTAATCTCAAGAATAAATGTGAGGCTGGGCAGTGGTGGCGCTAGCCTTTAGTCCCAGTACTTGGGAGGCAGAGGCAGGTGGATCTCTGTGAGTTTGAAGCCAGGCTGGTCTACAAGAGCTAGTTCCAGAACAGGCTCCAAAGTTACAGAGAAAACCTGTCTCAAAAACCAAAAAAAAGAATAAATTTGTGTTATATATAAAATAACCAAAATTTGAACAATGCTATTAATATTCAGGATTTAAACATTACCCTAAGCAACTAGTTTTTACATTAAATTATAAGAGACATTTATCTTTCCAATGAAAAGGCATTTGGATTAGGATGTGTTGATGTGTTTATTCTTCCTTTTTACATGTACCCCTGGTGATCACACGTGATTCACAAGAACCAAACAGAAGGGTTACCAGTGTGGATTAGCAGACTGTCCTGAGCCACGCAGTGTGCAAATCATACTACTTAAGAGATTCTCTGGGTCACGTGGCTACATGTACTCTATTCTTAGACTCGGGGAAAATTTAAGAGCACGATACTCTAGTATCCTAATCCACATATGCCTTCAAGCCAGGGACATAGAGCTGGAGAAAGCTTCCCTTCTACAACATTCCCTTCCAGTATGGACATGGGGAAAACTCCTCAGTCATCACAAGGGCCATACAAGCCCCTCGGCGCAAGAGAGCTTTCCCAGTCTGGGAGCGCTATGTGGATGCTTGCTCTTTCCCACAGACCAGCACTGGGGACTTGGATTTCCATTTGATTCTCCCTGCTTTCAGCTTTCAAGAGGCCTCCTCTGAAGCCGAGCTCTGGTCTTAGGAGAAGGGATGGGCTAGAAAGATCCATTTTGACAGTGCAAAGGAAAAGAACCCAAATGCTTCCTCTTCAGGACTCCGAAACCTCAGCTAAGCTCTTTGCTAACAAGAGCAGTATCTGCATGTCTGCCTGGGAAATTCTGGCTCTTTTTTAAATTTTTTTTTAAGATTTAAAAAAAATAGAAAAACTATCTTTTCTTGCTTTACATGACAAATTCATTTCCCACTCCTTCCCCTCCTCTGTCTCCCCCCCATCCCACTCCCTATCCACACCACAGAGAGGATAAGGCTTCCCATGGGGAGTCAACAAAGGCTAGCACATTGCTTTAAGGAAGGACCAAGCCCCCCCCCCCCCCCATGTCTAGGCTGAACAAGGTATCCCTCCAGAGAGAATGGGTTCCAAAAAGCCAGTTCAAGCAGTAGAGATAAATCCTGGTCTCACTGTCAGTGGCCCCAGCCATACAACTGTCACCCACATTCAGAGGCCCTAGTTTGGTCCTATGCTGCTTCCTTCCCTGTCAGGCCAGAGTTGGTGAGCTTCTATTAGCACAGGTAAGCTGTTTCAGTGGGTATCCCCATCATAGTCTTGACCTCTATGCTCGTATTCTCACCCCTCCTTCTCTTTGACTGGACTTTAGGAGTTCAGCCCAATGCTCCTCTGTGGTTCTCTGTAAGACCCTAAGCAATAGTGGAGAGGGTGCTTAAAGGACCTTGCCCTGTAGTCATATTAGAAATTCTGTATCTTAAGACAGCATCACATAGTAGAGACAAGCTCCTTACCACCAACCCACAGCAGGGTCCCTCAGTGACCAGATCTTCCCCCATCAGTCACCCAACTTTAACTTCCCATCCAGCTAACAACAGAGAAATGATGGCCTGCCCAGTCACACATTTGCCCTGTCCCCAAAGGCTTAGAACAAGGTCTACCATTTACCAACTGCTTGTGAAGCAAAACCTATGCAGACGAAGCAAAAAAAAAAAAAAAAAAAAAAAAAAAAAAAAAAAAACCAGAGCTTAGATTTATTCTAGGCACGTCTGCATATATTAAATCCTTAAATCTCAAAACAAAACATAACATAAGCACTGCTGGTCCATAGCCCCTTTCCAAAATTCCTGAGGCTGGAATCAATGATCACACACAGTAATATTTCTACAGGAAAAGATGAAAATATTGAAAGCAAGATATAGAGAGAAATAATGTTATTTCCTGTCAAATCGGCAAGTGAGTTCTTGTGGGTTAGGCTTTGCCATCCAATGATTAGGTAAACTTGCAATGTCCAGGTCAGAAAGCAACTTCTCTAAGATTATAAGTCACACAGACCTCAGTCTCTCCCAATACTGCGGCACAGTCTTGTCTTCTCAAGGGCCAACAGCAGGAGCCTGGGAGACAAACCCTGACCTTGTCTTCTTAGATTCAGACCCATTCTAACAAGTGACATTTAGGAAGATAGGTGAAGTCACTGCACAGACAAGGGTGCTAGACACCTCCTTCTTGTCCTTTATGCCCATTGGATTTGGACTAGATTGCTTAAAGGTATCATGGACAAGGCAAAGATGGTTGTATCTTCAGCAAACTACCCGCAGGAAGGCAAAGGGCATGCAGGCCAGAAATCAAACCCAGACCGGGATGAAGAAAATCTATTGCTTATTCTGTTAGTGATAAACTTTTGGATTCCTGGTATGATCTTGTTAGACAACTTTAAACTTTAAATAACTAGCCTTAAAATTTTTTATAGAGCTGACAATAACAGTGAATTTATAATCCTCCTGCCTTTATTGCCTGAGTTCTGGGATTACAGGCATGTGACACCATGTCCAGCCGGGGATTGAACTCAGAGCGTTGCATTACAAGTCACTCAGACCTCAGCCTCTCTGAGATCTCTCTAAGCAAGGCTCTCCCCACTGTGCTACATCCCCAGTGCGGAGCTGAATAATTTGTGAAGTATAATAATAAATGGCCAGCACAGGCTCATGACGGCCCAGGCAAAGCTAACCTATAAAACCTAAGTCTCATTTCTTTATAAAATGAATTTTCAGAGCATCCCAATCCAACATTAAGCTCTCTGTGGAAAAAAAGTAAATGGAAGATTCAGTGAATAGCAACGTTGATAAAATGAAAAGATTTGTCTTTGTGTGAAATATAGCACATCTGAAGGCATAAAACACACTGACAAATACATATTTTGCAGCTACAGATGCTGAATGACAAACTGCCACCTACAGCTGAGCAGTTGGCCCTAAATTCAAATAATGGCAAGAGGTGAAGACGGTTTCGAAGCAACATTAAAATCACGGTGTGCCGCACTAATGATGTGTGCAGCCACGGCGGCTATAGGGTAAAGGCATATTTGCTGACACGAAATGAACCGCTAAGAACGGCATCCCTGTCAGCCCAAATGAAACAGAGAAGGGAAATAGCAGCCCCGAAATACAGGCGGCAAGTGGCAGCTAAGGTAGGGGCGGAAGAGAATTTGCTACCGAGAAGCACTAGTAAACAAGGCTCCATTAGGAGCCCTAAAACAAATGCAAATGGACTAAGACAAGACAGCTGATTTCTCTCTACCCCCAGTCCTAGTTTGTGCCTAACTATGCAGTGGAGAATGTGCTTCTCAGCAAATTGGGCACTCTTCACAGTCCATCAGCACGGCGGCACACTCAGACTCCATATGAATTCCTTACGCAATGTCTGAGGCACAGCTCCTGGCAGAAAGCCAGACTGCACAAGTGTGGGTTTACCACAACCTGAGGTTAAGTAAGATGAACTGTCCTCACCTTCACCCACTGAGGACTCGCCTCAGGATTTAATTCCTGAGTTCCAGGAATTAAATTTATATTTTATAGCCATTATATTTTATACCCCTTAAGGAAAATGTGAAGAAAGGCAAATCATTTTATTTTTTAAGAACATACACACGCACACACGCACACACAATCATGGGAACATGGGAAAGCCTGTGGGAGTCTCTATGAGTCTGGAAAGGTAAGCTCTGAATGTCACAGCACTCTAATGAAGCATCAGCAATGTCACTGTCCTGAAACAGAAAAAGAAAGATAAATATGTATTTCAACAGTCGCCTCAGAATGGAAGTACAAATGCTTAGAATGTGCCAATCCCTCCACTGTATCTGCAGAATCCATGATTAAATGAGAAAACAAATGAAGGAACTTTCACAGACCCTACAGCACCTAGCTGAGTTCATGAACAAAACCGGCAATCAATAAAGGCTTGTCAAATTAAATCAAGTAACACATAACCTGTGTGACAGCCATGGATGCAGGCAAGTCAGATCAATCTGCTTTAAAGAGCTGGGTTATTTGGTGTTTTCCCATTCAGAATGGGGACGACTGCCTATGTGCTACCTAGGCTGCTCCCAGCCAAGGAGTGAGCAAGGCTGGGACACAGTCCAGGCAAACTTCTGCCCAGGCCAACCCTCCAACATGCAGCTTTTTGCCTACTCTCTCCATCAGCCTGGCCAAAGCCTTCTTAAGATTAAGTCTGAGGTCATTTCCGTCTGAGCCAGCCCTTTTGTGTCTGACCTGTGCTCCGGTTGAACTCCTCTGCCTGCCTCCTTCAGATCCCTCCCCATTTATCCCTCTTGGGTGTTCCCCATGGAAACTTCCTTCACTTCTAATTATCCCTGCTTAGCAACTGCCTCCCAGCGGAGTAAAGTGGCAGAGCTCACCAGTGATGATTGACTATTATCACAGCTGAAAGAATGATGTATCTGATTAATCCAATTCTTATACGTTAATCAAACCTTTGGCTTTCTAAATGGGTAACATTATATAATATCTAACTACACATTCTATGGCTGACTTCCATTGTTTTATTTCTTCCTGTCTTGTATATGTTTTCTAGCCTTATAAGGAAGTCACACAGGTTAGACACAGGTCGATACGGTAAGTCAACAGGCTGTAGTTATAGGTCCTTTCTACACATTCTGTACAGAATTCCACACACAAAGTCCAAGAGCACACAATGTTTCTCTTTCCCCCGTGAGCTGCTCAGTGCCTAGAGCTACATATCCCAGAGAAGACCTAACAAGCCACCAGGAGTAAGGAAGGAACCTATCAAACCCACATCCAAACTCCCCTAAGTCCCAGGACTCTTTCTACCCCCTGCCACTGACTCTCTTGTTCCCCACATAAAGCTTTCTGGTCAGTGCGCTTTGGCGTGCTGCATTAGCCCTCTCGTCATCGAAAGAACATAGTTTCGTCAGTCATTTGGTACTCACTCCACTTCTGATTTCATTGGAAATACGGAGAAAAAATTATATATTGAATTTATAATGTAGATAAATCAGTCACATTATAATGTGTCCCAATGATCCTTAACATGATAATTCAACACTTTTATTCCTGCCTGAGGTACACTTTAAGCATTTCAGGTAATTAATTTCCATACTTGGGATTAAGCAGGGAAAAAAATGTTTAAAAATTTAATTAAAACCATAAATCTTTGTTTACAATGAAGCTCAGGGCCTCCCTTGCTGGCTGCCGTGATGAAGTGTGTCCATGGGTATGTTCATCCAGGCTTCTTCTCACAGACGTTGGCGGAAGAGCTATCCATTCGCCGCAGTTACTGTTACAAAGATGTTAAATTCTACACAATTGATAATTTAGAGTCGGATGAAGAGTTATGGGAGAGACCGCTGAAAGCAGGCCTGCCATAGAAGAACCCCATCACGGAAGGACAGCTGCTGAAGGAAGAGCCCTTCCCTGCTACTCTTCCCAGGTGGGCTCGTCCCTCGCTATTCTGAGGAAAAGCAAGGAAGACTGCTACAAATGAACTGCACGTATGGGTTCCAGAGCCTCTGTCTTCCCGTTCTCCACCACATCCAGAGGCCTCCTGGCAAGATCCATTTTTCTCTAATTAATATCAGCCCTTCCTATTCTTTGAGTGCCAAAACCCAAGACATGAATTCTTCGGCCCAAAATAGAATTGTCTATTAAATAAGCCATGTAGAAGAAAGATCATAACTATTGAGCTAGCGTGAACTGAGACATTATTAGCTGGTTTTTTTTTTTGGGGGGGGGGGGAATGGGTACTTTATTGTGTCTTAAAACACACAGAAAATCTAATACCTTTGGAAAGTAATTGAACAAAGGAAGTAGCAAAATGGAGTCCAAAAAGGGAGTAAAATCTGTATAAATTGAAAATAAAGATCCTGGAACCTCACACTGGTACTGCCTCTTCATCCCCTTGAACAGCCTCTCAGGAACTCTTAACTGAAGAGCACACAAGTATTCGTATAGTAAATTGCCACGACGGAGCTGATGTTATGCTATATATGCATGGGCTAGTAAACTCACAGACAAGTACTAATATTCACTTTAAAATTTTAAATCCTACTAAGCATGACCCTTAAAGCATATGGAAGAGTCCTTTCTACTCACAGACTGCATTCTACCCAAGTCCATCAGATGGTCATCCCATATTTACCAGCATTCTTACACCACATGCAAAACATGAAGTACCATTTCACGTGTGGCTGCACTCATGTATATGCCAGGTTACTAAAGAAAGGAGGATACAGACAGATGCCAGCTTGCTGATAAGAAAACTCAAACACCGAGTCCAGATTGAACTGAGCTCACGAATGTGTACAGCAAACTTCCCGCCAGTGACTAGCCAAGAGACTTGGTCACTTTGGGACAGATTAGAGCAAACTGACTTTATTTGAGGTGCTAGGACCAGAGAGGCAGGACAGACAGGGATGTTAGAAATTGAGGATTACATATGCTGCCAAGTGCCAATCCCCGAGTGGTTAGAGCCTGGAGGTATAAGCCTCCAAACTGAGGGCCTAAGCCTCTAAAGAACTGGTGCTGTCAGTCTCAGGGTCTACTCAGCCTTCCCTAGGGCTGTGACGCTGGTCATGACCATCCGGAAGTTTTCTTTTCCTACACCCAGACCCTCTGGTTAGAACAGAAGGACCCCAGGCAGGTGACTGATAGTATCTTAGCCTATAGTGATATTTTATTTATGTTTTATTAAATAAATCTTGCCTGAAGATCATAAAGTAAAACCAAACCACTAAGAGGCCAGGCAGTGTTGTCATATACCTTTAAACCCAAGATTTAAGAGACAGAAACAGATGGATCTCTGTGAGTTCAAGGTCACCCTGAGCTACACAAAATCAATGGTAAATCAAATCCAGGTGTGGTGGCTCACACCTTTAATCCCAGTACTAGGGAGTCACCTGCCTTTAATCCCAGCACTAAAGGGAATACAAATGGGAGGAGACAGAGGTCAGGGCTCAGTCTGCAGTTGCCCAGCCTTGGTAGAGGTAAGACTTTTCTAGTGGCTCAGCTGTCTTGCTTTTCTGATCTTCAGTTTGAATCCCAATATCTGTCTCTGGGTTTTTATTATTCATGCTACAAACAGTGCCTGAATGTTTAGCAAAAATTTCCACATAAAACCTGAGAAAGCTTTAAAAAAAGATTCCTTGTAGACAAAAACAGACTCAAGCACAGCTCCCTGCTTGGCAACTATCTTTACTCCTGTAGGCTCTGTTTAAGCTCTGTTTAAGCTCTGTTCCTTTAAGAGAGGATACCTGACTCAGCATTAGCAGTAAAAACAACATGGTGGCTCTTTTAAGAGGCCATGCTACCAAACACTTATATGTTTATGAACAGTCAGTGACATACTTCTTGGTGGTAGCATGGACCTAGAAACTCCACAAAGTTGTAGCAATAAACATGGTTCCTGCCAATATTTCCCTCATGAAGCTAGACTCTCAGGAAGCTAAGGAATGGGCAGAACAAATCACCAAAGCTATAGCTTTAATCCTAGCCATGCCTCTCAGCTGACTAAAGACTCGTGTGGTCAGAAAAAAGATAGAGATAGACAGTAAAGACAAATTCAGATGGGGGAATGCCTCTCAACTGTTTACAGTGTGTTTAAAAATATATGTAGGCTTGGGAGAGAAAAGAAATTAGATAGAGAAAGTCCTTTAAAAAAGAAATAGAGTAGCCAGGCATGATGGCCCATGCCTTTAATCCCAGCACGTGGGAGGCAGAGGCAGGAAGATATCTGTGAGTTTGAGACCAGCCTAGTCTAGTTCCATCCAGAAAAGCCAAAGATACACAGGGAAATCCTGTCTCAAAAAAAAAAAAAAAAACAAATTAATTAAAAAATAAAAATAAAAGAAATATAGTAAAAAGAAAAACCACATAAAGATAGAAAATACACAGGAAGTCTGGATAGTGTATGTTATTGTGCTGTCTTTGAATTGTTTGACTGCTGAGGAAGGAGCAACAGCTACTAAAAGATATTTGATTATAAATGCTATTGTATTAAACCAACCTATATATTTAAAAAATATCTTGACTTCAAAATTGAAGTCAAAAGACATGTTACTTAGGGAGCGAGGTTCTGCTTTTATTTCCACAGGAAATGAGAGGCTGTGGATTCATTCTCAGTTAAGAAAACTCAGGCTTGATCATGGAAGACCCCCGATCAGTCTCCGACAAAAGCCGATGGCCCGGATGACTCACTGTCTCAGAGCACATCTGCTGCAGTTTCTTCTGAGTTCTGCATCCACAACAGCATCAAGGCTGCTGCATGAGATGATCAGGCCTCACAGAATACTCCAGTCAGCATTTGACCATGATCCTAAATCTCCTCAGGACTTTCAAAGATTACCAGTGCCCCCGATCAGCAGGAAGCAGCCTAGAAAACTATGCCCATATTTCCCCTCCCCCCCAAAAAATGGATTAAAGGTCTGGGATCAGAGCCCAGTTCCACCTCCTTTCCTTACTTCCTTGGGACATGGGGTCAGACATGTCCATCTCTCTCAGCCACCCCTCCACTTGTAAAAAAGATCATTGTACCTTGAAAAATATAAAAACAGATAAAGAAAACGGGAAAATGACAGCAAATAGCATCTCTTCCTTTCTCTTGGTTCAGTTAACTTTACTCTAGAAATGAGTCATCATAATTTGGCAGAGTCCAAATAAATAGGGGTTCTTTGAAATGGGCTCTCACTATGTAACCATGGCTAGCCTGGAGCTTGCTACGTAGACAAGGATGGCCTTGCAAGTATATTCATCCAGCTGTCTTTCCCTTGTTGGGAAACATTTCTTAATGTTGGGAGTGTAGGGTTTGCCACTACATGGCTGCTTTTAAAAAAATGATGCCAGGTATGTATGTATATAGGTAGGTAGATGGATAGATAAATAGAAAGATGACAGACAGGTTAATTTGGGGGTAATGAATATGGTACAATATGTATTGTAACCTGTTTTTTTGATATAGGGTATCTTTTTAGGATAGTATCAAATGGAGAACTTCACTGGTTCCTCTCACAGCCTCTCTAAATTCCCAAGTGGGAAGACAGCATAGAAATTTTTATCTAAGACCCTTAAATGCAGAAGTCAATAAACATGGCTGGACCTTCACACTTAAATAAATTAAAACTAAGTTACAAATTCTATTCCATGGTCACAGTAGCCACATTTCAAGCATTCAGTAGCCTCCGGCAACTGGTAGCTACTGTATTGAAGATCACAGACACAGACCTTATCCGCCCTTGCAGAAAGCTCCTAGGAGCTGAGCTCACAAAACATCAGCCCGGAACTCCTGGAATTTTTATCTCACTTAGCTATTCACACTGGAGCGCACCATTCAGGACGCACGGGGGAAACAGAGATGAAAAATGGGGGCCATACACACTCAATAGGTTCCCTCTCTTCCAACATGAACATGGTCCGTCTTGTCTCCAGATAATTCAAAAGGAGAACCAGACAGCAGAGGGCATCAGCCTCCCATAGACCCTGCACTGAGCCTGCTTCATGCTGTGCCTTCCCCCATGACAAAGAATGTTCAAGTTATTTTACTACCATGTTTGTTCCACCAGTCTTAAGTCACAGGCTTGAATTCTATATTCTACTCATGGATGGTTCTAGAATAGTCTTCAAGCAAATGAAACTGAATTCCGTGGATGTTCCAGGGTCTTTTTAACCATAAACCCACTGTGAGCCACTCCAGCTGCTTCTGGTATTTGACTTTTCTAAACAGTGCTGTTCTAAATGTTGATATGTGGAAATCTTTCCTATTATTCAGGATGAAAATCTACAGGACACTGGGCCAGAAATTCTCCGAGTCACAAGGTTATGAGCATCCGTGATCTAACAAGTCCCGTAAATGACCTTTCTGAAGCGTTAGACCCATGCACCGACGGCAGAGCAAAGGCCCTCTTAGCCATGCTAGTCCCGCTGGTGTGCAATATCCATCTTATTAATTTTGACCAATATGAGAGTTTCCACCCGCTATTGCTTCATCATTAGCGAGGCCAAGGATCTATTTATATGCTAATTGGCTGTTTGAAGATCCATTAAATTGTCTCTACATAGCCTTCTTATGCACTTCACCGCGCTACTTTCTGTAGACCAGTTTGTCTTTGGCTGATTGATTAGTAAGAATCACTGCTTCACCCGTTACCTTTCATTTTAGATGCACTAAATAGATCTCTCCTCCTCAAGCCACCACCACCGGCGCAACACCCTCACTCTTTAATTTGGTTTAAGATGGTTCCCCGCCCCCCCCCACATTTGTATGTTTTTTGGTTTTGATTTCTTAAGATACTGTTTCACAGTATTGCCCAGACTGGTCTGGGACAAACTTCTTGCCTCAGCTTCTTGAATGCTGGGGCTATAGAGAAGAGCCCAACCACTACACGTGATTTTACGTTTTCATATAACTAAATATTTCAGGCTTTCCCTTTAACCCCTCCTTGTCAGGTCTTTCCTTAAGACGCTGTTTCCCCACTTTATGACTATAAACATCTTTCTGCATTTCCTTTTGTCTGAATGTTTTCCCATGTTACATACATCATGTTTCCCCATGTTATATACCAATTTTACCCTACAGGGAATTTACTTTGTGTAGGATAAGAAATAAGCTCCCTTATTTTCTTGTGAAATAACCGATTGTTCCGACATCATTATACCAGTTGCTTTTGTTCCTGTGTTAAATGCCCGCCTCCCCGTCGTCTTCTCTACAGCTGTTACCTCGCTCTCTCCTCAGATCTCACTTTTTCCCACCATCTGAGACCCCTCATCTTCCCTCTGACTACAACAACTGCTCTTGTCTAGATCAAACCTCATTTTACTCAGGAACTTTGTGCTGCCCAACCCTGACAGTGCATCTTCCAGGCCACTGTCACCGATTCATCAACACACAATGAGAAGAGTCTTCATCTTTAGGCAGAAAAATCCTCTCTGGTTTCAACTCTCTCCTCACTACCACCATTTCCTTTTGTCCTCCCCCAATTTCTTAAAACCTGCCTGCACCAGCTATAGCTTTTTTTTCCCTCTTCAAGGTTCAGTAATTGGATCCCTTCCAGCTAATTTTTGCTCCCTACCACTCCTCCAAATTTGTGATCACCACTAACCTCCATGTTTGCCCGAAATGACAGAGAGCTTGGTGCTCACCTCCCAGAGGCAACTTCCAGCACGGCCTATGGCTTTATGATTAGTCTGCCACGAGGACGACGCTCCTGGGCTTCAGCGACACTCATCCTCACTGTTTTCCACAGTGCACCTCCTGTCTCTTCTCAGTCATCTTCAGAGACTCCCCCACCCCCGCCTCTCTAATCCTACACAGAAGGGATTTCATTCCCAGAAGGCTCTTATCTTCTAACAAACTCTCCACGTGGTCCCTTCCAGCCCCATTCCTTTAACTACCTTATAGACTCCTAATCTTTCTTATCTCCATTCCCAAGCTCAGTTCTGCCTTCATGTTCATAAGACCACCACTTATATCACATTTATCATCGCTTTGATAGCTAATCAGTACATCTACATAACATGTCTAAGATCCAAACGGGGGCTGGAGAGATGACTCAACGGCCCCAAGCATTTGTTGTTGCAGAGTTCCCAAGTTTGATTCCTAGAACCAATATGGAGGTTCTTACGTGCACAGAACTTCAGTTTCAGGGAACGAGACACCGTTTTGGACTTCTCTGGGGTTCTGGATGCATGTGGTGCACAAATGTAGACTCGGGCACACACATACACACATAAACCCACACGACAAATGGGCAGAATCCAGCCCATTCTAGCACCACTGTGGTAAGTACTCCCTCGTTCCTGCCTCAGTTACCCTACAAGCCTTCTAGCTCCTTTCTCTTCCAACTGTGCCACATTCTCTCTGCCTCAAGTAGTTCTCAGTCCTTTCAAATTACTATGTTTTCCCAAACTTTTCCAGTCGCCTCTCATGTACAAAACTAAAATCTGATCTTCTTGGAAGCCATAAAACTCTCATCTGAGCCCTGCCTCACCTTCCCAGTCCATCTCGTACCGCTACTTACTTTTCCAGCCAAATTGAGTTAATTTTACAAGATAATTAAATTATCATATATAGGCACACATATGTAAATATATGTTAATAAGAAAATTGCCTCTGTGGCCCTTATGTGCACCTCAAACTCATCTCCACCCACGATCTCTGTTCCTGCCCCGCTCTCTGCCGCCACATTGACCCACAGATTTCCGCGTAGCTAAACTGCTTTGCCCTCCATTCTGCTTTTCATCCTCACGGTCTAAATCCTTGTCTGACGCAATAGTGTTGAAGGTACAAGCAAATAAAATGCTCACACATAAAATTGCTATGAATTTGACCACATGTTTCAGCTTCATAAACACACAAAGGGCAATGTGATGCGTATCACTCACTTTTCGTTGTTTTACGGAGTCCAGTTTTATGAGCCAATATGAAGCCACTTTTGTTTTATAATGCTTCCAGTTATCCATGATCTGTTGGGGGAGAGACGTTAACAGATTTAACCTAGAATGCTCACCAAGGTGGTAGATAAATGTGTTAGCACCGATTCTATTAATGTCCGCAGTGGAAACACCATTAGACTGCTTATAGTGAAACACACCACCACGTGCACAAGCCAGAGGTTTTAGATCCAAAGCCTCTTCTTCCTTTTCACTAAGAATAATATCACTCAATGGAATATAAGTCAGAAATCTGTAGACACACACATTCTAGATAGAAATCCAACCTATAGGGTTTCCATCTTGCTACGTTACCCACCGAGTAATAGAATATGAAATAATACGTTAAAAGTCAGCCTATATCCAATTAGGTTTCTACTAACCCACTCTCTGTATGACCTGTATCGCTATAGCATTTCTCAACATATATTCTAGTAGCATATACTGTAGCAAACATTCAGGTCCGGAACACAGTAGAATCTAATGTACAATATTAGTTATGTTTCAATAATATATGTGCCTGGAAATCTTCTTTATAATCATAATAGTCACAAATATTAGTTCTGCGTTCTCATCTCCTAATAAAAAATAACCTTAGCAGGACTGCAGTTGTAGCCCAGTGGCTGACAGCATTTGTTACTCTCGCAGAGGACCTGGGTTGGATTCCCAGTACCCATCTCGTGTGTATAAATGTACCTCTTGTTCTAGGGGATTTGACGCTTTCTTTGACCTCTGAGCATCGGGCACACATGTGGTGCACATACATGCATGCAAGCAAAATACTCAAAGAAAATAAATTGTAAAAAGAAAATGGCAGATCATAAAAACAAACAGAAAATGATGTGTCTAGTATAAAGTTACTTGTTTTCCTTAAAAATAAACACTGTCAAAGTTAAGTAACCGCTTATCCAGCTGGTGGCACAGTGCTGTGGGCCCACTGCCACGTGTGACAGCCGGAATTAAGGCACTGGGACACACATGGCAGTAGGAGACAACTGGCTCCCTGAAGCTGTCTTCTGGCTTCCACATGTATGCCATGGCATGTGCCCACTCACACACATACAAACACCAAACAAAAAAAATAAGTGTGTAATTTAAAATTGTAAAACATACCAGCACAATGCCTGATACTCAACCCAAAGTTTCTTTTGTTGTAACAAATAGCAGCTCCCCTACAGACCACATACCACTTTCACATTTGAAAAGCCATTATCACCAAAAAATGCAAAACATTCGGATACTTTATTATATTATCTAATAACAAAAATATGATGCTCTTATGGATCTGTACAACAAGAAAGCTTTTCCTTGTTTTCTTGTTTTGTTATTATTTCCATACACTTGATTTATAAAGCAATGTGAACAGTAAAATGAGCCAGTGCAAACTGTGGTGGTTATTCTTCATATGACCACTAGATGGTGCCTTGTCTTCCGGGGGAAAAAAAATCACAACCTACCTGACCCTACTCCAAACAGCTTTCTATAGCTGAAGAATGACCTAAGAATGGCCATTTAGAAAGCGTGTTGGATGCAGGAAAGAAATGTTCTTCTACCAAATCATTCCAGTAACCTTAGATTTTCTTTTCTAAGATAGGAGCTGAGCCTCTGAAACTGCTGTTTCCAAAGCCTCCACTGGGTGGCAAATGAAAATAACCCAGCCAGACTGTTCCAACACATAATGTGCTAGGCATCATTAAATCTTTCTGTCGCTTCCGAGCAGGGCGCTGCTATTCTCCTTGCATCTCTTTTCACCTTAGACTTCTTCAACTCAGTAAACTTTTACATAGAAAAGTTTATCCTGATATTTCTTTGATCATGAAGAACAGTTATTTGATGTTAATTATTCTCACTTGACAGCCTCATTAGATGACAAAATGTTCCTAATATCTAAAATAAAAGTTTCTGGGGCCTAAAGGGAATATAATTACATTTCCTATGCAATTAAGTACAATTCAACAAGAAAACACATTTTTGTTTCGATGCAGGGGAGGCATGTGTCCATGCACATATGTTTGCAGTGCACATGCATGCTGGTGTGTGTGTACATGCTTGTGCATGAACATGGCACACCTGTGGATAGTAGAGCTCAGTCCTGGTTGTCTGCCCTCCATGGG
Source organism: Arvicola amphibius (assembly GCF_903992535.2). NCBI lineage: Eukaryota > Metazoa > Chordata > Mammalia > Rodentia > Cricetidae > Arvicola > Arvicola amphibius. The sequence goes on along the minus strand of NC_052060.1, from coordinate 52,423,385 downwards.
GCAATTACCTTGCATTTTTAAGATCCAACCTCTCACTGGGAACTGGGGCTCACCAGGTACCCTGGGGTAACTGCCATATAATTACTGAAATCCTCCTGTCTCTGCCTTCCACTTCCAGGGGCTGAGACTACAGGTGCATGTCATATGCCAGGCTCTAACGTAAGTGTTGGGAATCCAACTCAAGACCTCATGCTTGCCCCGCAAGCATTTTGCCAGCGGGTCCTGTCTCCCAGTCCCAGGGAACACACGCTCACGCTCGCTGTATACTCACATCTTCTATCAGTAGCTCAGACTCTGCATCTGACTTCCCTGGAAAGCGGATCCGCATGTCCTTCAGCACAAACAAGGTCTGGCTTGTGAGGTCGTCCTCCTGTTCCTTAGTTTTCAGCTGCCGCAAAGACTCATTCTTAAATGTGAGAGAATACAGAGATGTGGAGGGGTCTTACTTCACTGTGCCAGTATCATTTAAAAGATATTTCTAGGTAAAAATGATGTGCTTTTAATTTTTTTTAAAAGGAATTTGTGAATTTTTAGCATCAACTTGGTTATTAGCAGCAAGGATATATTTTATATTTCCTCCTGGTTGCATTTTACCATGCTCAAGGTATAAATATTAAATATGAGTATTTTTAAAGGACTTCCTAGTCTCTTTCATTTACTGCAAATTTTTGGTTTAGAAAATAAAATCAGTCATTGTTATAAAATAAATGAAATCGCTTGATTTCCCGAGTTTTACCCTGGGAGACATCAGTGTTAGGAAACAAAGACTTTAAATTTCTGCTCTAGCCCCAGGAATATAATAGACCCACAGACTACCTCAACTGTAAGTTTTTGTAGTTTATGCTAAGAAGGGGATACGACATGTTAATTTAGTATGCAGAAAGCATTCTGAACAGCATTGTAACCAGGCTCTATAAATATAATTTATCAGTTTTTAAACTACTGATCTAGTATCTTAAGAGTTATTTTCCATACAATAAATGTGCTTGTGTCCACAGATGCCAATGAAACGCTGAAAAATTCTGCATTCACTCAGATGATTGCCTCCTGTATCAGGAAATGGAAAATAAAGCAATGCTTCTTTCTACACATCTTTGAGGTCTGTGATATGCTGGGGTCTACGATACATGAACAATACAATTTCCAAAGGTCATGAGTCAAAATGCAGAAGGAATCAGGGGTTCCACTCATCATCCCCTCAACCAATCCCTTTGCCACCTATGTTCTGAGTACAGTGTTTTCTGCAACCTTGAAAGGGCACGACCGATCAATAGCTTACCACCAGAGAGTGGGAGCAGGGAGAGCTGGTATCGGTACTGTTAGGCAGGTGTCTCATGTAGGAGGAAGCACGGTTTAAGGAATGTGACCGAGTGGCTGAAGTTGGTCGTGCTAACGGTATCACTTGTTGAGAAGAAAAGGGGCGCACATCCCCGTTGGAAGATAAGTGAGAAGAGATGGACCGAGGGCAGCTGACGGAACGCCTCATGGAATCTATCGGTGATGGAGAAGCGGTGCTGTTAGTACACTTTTTTTTTTTTTTTTTTTTTTTTTGGTTTTTCGAGACAGGGTTTCCCTGTAGTTTCTAGAGCCTGTCCTGGAACTAGCTCTTGTAGACCAGGCTGGCCTCGAACTCAGAGATCCGCCTGCTTCTGCCTCCCAAGTGCTGGGATTAAAGGCGTGCGCCACCACCACCTGGCCTGATAGTACACTTTTATCCCTATTCGGTCGGTCACCATAGACTAATGATTAGACCAGGCAGTGGCTGGATGGCAAGGGTCAAACCCTAGGTGCCATCACAAGATGGGAAATCTGGAATTAATTCTTCAATTTGAACAGTGCGCATGGAACAAAACAGTTCTGGCATAGGAAGGACGGTTGCACAGGGGAATGCTGCAGATAGGAACTTCAATTCTAAGTTCTTAAAGTGAGAAGCATTCGAGAAACAAGGAAGGGGATGCACACTCATGAGGCACATGTGAGCCAGTCATCCTCCAAGGTCCTGCACCTTGATGTCATGCTTTACGGAAACCTCTGCAAGGTGTGTGTGTGTGTGTGTGTGTGTGTGTGTGTGTGTGTGTGTGTGTGTGTGTTCATCTATGTTGAGTGCAGGAACATACAAGCCACAGCACACATAAAGAGTTCAGTTTTCAGTTCCCGCCTTCAGCCTTGCTTGAGACAAGGTCTTTCCATCATCATCACTCACAGCTATGAACACAAGAGTAGCTGTTGCCACCAGCATCCAGAGGACGGGGTTCTTCTGGCTTCACCCCGCCCCTGCATGTTGCCATAGGAACACAGAATTCCAGACGTGCGAATGCGCCTGGCATCGCCTGGTTTCTGGGAACCCGCACTCAAGTCCTTACACCGACACAGTGGTTATTTCACCCACTGGACCATCTCTCTAGCCAGAAAGGAAAATGCTATTGTCTGTTTTTCCCAACGGACCACAGCAAGATGGTGGTCAAGGTCAGCTGCCTAACGTCCTCACCACTGAATGCTAACAGCCTCTACTTTCCTATAATGCCACAATTATCTATTAGCCTTTGGTGGAAACTGGCTGTTAGAGTCTCTGTGTAGGTTGGAGATTTTACATGTTGCAGCAAAGATCACAGGAAGAAGGAAAGGAGAAAAGAGACAGGGTAAAGAGATAAGGTATAGAATCCAAAGCTTCTGGTTAGAGTCACAGAACATAAGAATAGTTTGAAGAATATTTGAATGTAATTTAAATATAATAGACTAGTAAAAGAGTTGCTGCAAATTGGTCATCTTATTCTCTCTCTCTCTCTCTCTCTCTCTCTCTCTCTCTCTCTCTCTCACATACACACAACACACAAAGAATTTCAACAGTAAAAGATTTAAGTGAAGAAAAAAATTAAGTCAAAGAACAGGACTGTTATCAGAATAAATATCTAATGAAACAATCAACTATCTGCCCTTGTGCATTCTGGGAACACTGATGAAAGTGAATTACATGGCCACAGTAAGCTGCGGCTCATGACCTGGAAAAAGATAATTGCTCAACACCGTCAGCGTTTTTATCTTTTCTTCCGCTTGTTTGTCCTGCAGACCCTCCATTCTGGATTTGTTCTCTGATTGGAGAATAGAACAGTCTTCATTAATGAAATATTTTAATTAAACTCACATGAAGCCAGGTTGCATACCCAAATATCTCTCTTCATCGGCTGTTGAAAAGAATTCAAAGCTTCGTAAAGGTGATGGTTATGAATGGCAGATTTAGGGGTGCACTTCTAAAAGATACTGTGAACATGTAGTAAAAGTAAAACTGTTTCTTATGTTCTGGAGAGCATAAAATACACGCTCATTCAAGTTTTAGGAGATGCTGTTTAAAAACAAAACAAAAAAACTTGTTTGTAGCAAGTGTTAACTTCCTTCTGTACCTGTGACCCAGCACTCCTGGACAGTCACTGTATAGGAACAGAAAACCGGCCAGTCTTCCCTTAAAAAATATTAGTTACAGAGGTCACATATTTAACATACAACAATAATACAAAGGTCATGTCTTCAAAAAAAGAATTCTAAACCATTTTCTAAGCCTACGGTTAGGATTGAATAAGTAAATCCTGCTCATTGGTCAGAAGGAAACATCTTCTCAAATCAGCTCAGATTTTTTGCCTTTCACCTACATACCTGAAAATTCAGACAAAAAGACTAAAGTAGTTTGATACACTGGTGGTAGATTAGGAAACATAGTTGTGACTTAACATCTATAAATTATGTGAGAAGAAAGTCTTTTATGTTGTGTCTGAGGCTATAACAATACCCTAAGTCCATTGTCTGCACAAGAAAGTGTTACTCATGGTCTGGATTTTGTCCCTAGTCATCAGTTTATGGAGGATTTATGATTATGAGACTCCTACTGTAAGATTAAAGAAAGAATATGAAAAAGTGAAGCCCTTGCTATAATCCCTGCCTAAATATACAATGAGGAAATAAATATGTAATTGAATTAGACTGACTTAAAATTTCTACATCAAAATGTGTTTTAATTCTGTATCCTACTTTATGATATTCTATCTGACCAGGGCTCTTTAGGCTATTGGCCCCAGACCATGAAACAGTCTCAGAGTGGTAAAATTTTCCTCTCCCTGACCCATAGCCCTCATAGGTTCAAGCTATGAAATAATAGTCATATTAGCTAACAGGCAAGGGATCTAAAACCGAACAAAATCTCAATATAATAATTGCAGATTCCAGAATAAAAACCGAGTCATATCATCCAGAGACACACTTACAGAATCCTTAAGGAAAAGAAGCAAGAGAGTATAACTTTACAATTGCTGATACTTGGAAAATTTCAGTCAATATGATGGAACACAGTACATTGTTTCCTCTCCAAATATAGAAACCTTCCTTGACAAGGGCAGTGGGAACATGTATCTTTATGGAATATTTGGGGGAAAAGAAAACCAAAGTGCTGTTTCTCTGAATTCCTCATGTATTACTTCTTCTTTCCTTGGGCTCTTTGCTACAAGTCTCGAAGGCCAGTTTTAAAACACATTATCAGGCCCCATATACACTAAACATTGCTGGGGATCAGATGTGCAAAGGCTCCAGCTATGTTTACTGCAATGCTGAGCTGGCTGCTTTGGTGGAACCTTGGGACACTGTGTGCTATGCAAATGGCTGTGTGACATGGGTGTTGAGATAGTTTTAGTTCAGAAGTGGCAGCAAGAAGGTGTTTTTTTTTTTTTAAGGAAAATTGAGATAATTAGGTTCTATATTTGAGGGTGAGTGCCAAATCAAGAGGCCAGACCGTGGACATCTGGGATTGAAGAAAGGAAAAGAAAGGGAGTGAAAATAGAAGGAGAGAGAGAAGAGAGATGTTGGTTGCTTTCCTAAATACCCATGATGTGCCCAAAGTCCTGATTGACTGCTTACCCAGGATGGAAGTGAGAAGGAGCAAAATCTCAACTGCTTCAGAGCTCTGTGTCTCAGGGACACACCAAGTCAATGCCTAGAGAGGATGGGCACATTTAAATTAGGTGGCAGTGCCAAACAAAGTAGGCAAAAGGTAGAAACTGAAGCAGAGATGATGTGGCCCCCAACTAGAACTCATTCTGCCTAAAAGAGTTGTCACATGTTTCTAAAACCCATGCCACAACTGAGCACACAAACTATAGAATATAGAAGGAAGGATCCTCAATTCCATCCAATCCCTACTTGCAAAGTCTGAAAGGGTAAGGACTGGGCTCTGGCCAGGTAAAGAACACAAGAGATAGAATACGGGTCCCCTCACACATGACAACACTTCTTTTGGCCCAAGGACTTTTTATTGAGTTTGAGAGTTTCAATTCTATAGCTCTTCGTGTACCAACGTAGGAGAGATTGACTTACTGGATTGTTGAATTAGTTTGCAGTGACTGGTGTGTTTAAAGCTATACGGGGCTTGTTCTCGTCTCTTCTGGCACAGTTCTTTCTCATTCTCATCCAGTTCTGAACTGCTGCTGCTGCTGCTGTCGTAGCTGCTCTCGCTGCTGTAGTAAGACTTCTGCTTCTTCATCACCTCTGCGCACTCTGGCATGCAACACAGGGGCTGAAACACAGTGACACACCATGTGTTTAGAATCCCCTGGATAGTCATTATTTTTAATTCCCCTCCCCCTATTCTCGCTGCTTATTGGTGGATATGGAAGTCTCTTTCTACTGTTTGGTACTTTTTTAGCCAGTAGAGCACACACTACTGTGAAGTTTCCTTAGATACTCCTCCTCCAACTATATGGCTCAGTCCTGATGGGGACAATGCTGTTTCTATATAGCTCCAATAAAAAGTATAGTTTCTGCAAACAAAGAACAAAAATATTTGATAGAAAAAAATATAACTATCATAAACCATAACCTGCTTTTGTTCACTCTAGTTAGAGATGCTGTGGGAACTCCTTCAGCCAATAACCTTTAAGATACCAGACCACTTGGGCATGGTCTCTTATACTATAAATGCAGCTGTAAAATGTGCCATGCATGTGCTCTCTCTCCCTCCCTCTGCTGCTGAATTCAGTTCCTGTTCCCATTCATACAAAGGGCTGTGATCTGTGAGTCTACCCCTAAATAAAGAACCCCTTATTATACTCAGTTATGAGCTAGTGTGGGACTACTTTATAGCATCTATCTACACAGAGAGATTAGGCATCAAGATTCATCCATTTAAAAGTGAGTGAGGGTAGAAAGACAAAGGGACTAAGAAAGTAGAAGCAAGAGAAGCCATTAGAAGACCATGCCTTCAAGCCAGGTGGTGGTGGCACAAACCATTAACCCTAATACTCAGGAGACAGAGGCATGCAGAGCTCTGTGAGTTTGAGGACAGCCTGGTCTACAAAAATAGTTCCAGGACAGCCAAGGAGGTTATGCAGAGAAATCCTGTCTTGAAAAACCAAAAAGAAAAAGGTCATGCGATCATGCACTCAAACAGAGCCCAATCTATCGGCTCAGATGATGTGCAGGAAGTAAGGCAGTGCTCACATGCTCACATGACTAGCTCATGGTTGATATTTATTTATTTATTTATTCATTTATTCATTCATTTATTTATTTATTTAGAATTGAACCCAAGGCTGGTCTCATCAAGCTTTTCTGTATATTTGGGAAAATAAACCTTTTACTAAATTTGTTATGGATGACTTGAGACTTTTCATAGAGGATTTCTAACTTTGACACAGTTTGGCCACAGTGGGTTGACTGCTTTTTTGTCATCAGTGTGGCATCTTACAACATGGCATATGAAAATCATTGTGGTATGAAGCTTTGCGAACAGAGTGACTGCACAGGTCTGATTATCATGACGCTATGCACTAATATTTCCAATAGAATCAACCTACTTCCACTCCTCATGATAGATAAAGACACCAGGTGAAGGGACAGCAAGAGAGATGGGATGGCCTCACTTCAGAAAGCGTGTGCATAGTGGAGAGCAAGACAGTTCTGCACCTCAGTTGTTTTAAGCCTGCTTGCTAAACACACCATACACCCCCTGTTGGATACTAGTGGCTTTGGTGTTATTGTATATCATAATGAATTCTTTGGATGCCATGGGAGTTTACAGAAAGAAGCTATGTCCCTCCAGTGTGACCGTGCAGGATGAGAGGAGGAAGGGAGAAGCATTCTAAGAAGCGTCTAGAATCCAAAGCAATCCAAAGCATGATGATGTAAAAGTTACAGCTTGTACCCCAAAAAATGAAATACAACTAAAGTGGGAAAGGAGCTGAGCACACTAGGTACCAACTTGTCTTTAAACATATGTTCTCCTTTTGATAGTCTAATATTTACAGAGTTCTAAAAATGTTCAAGCAGAAATGCATAAAAACATTTGCCAGTAACACAGTCATCAAACACACTGACAACCTTGGCAAACATGAACCCCAGAGAAAAGATGTCTCTTCAGAAGTTTAGCATGCCCTGAGAGAACAGTGGCACGATTGCTTTGCAGGGTGCCTTCCTTCAAGCAGTACACAGCTTATGTTTTTCCAGACATTGGCTACATAATTGTCCAGCCCTATACAAAAATGTCTCAGAGGAAGTGGACCCCTGAACCTTTGTGTTACGCAAACATACTGGTCAATCAATAAGTAAATAGGAGTCATAGCAATACAAACTCCCAGTAGAACTCTAAGATGGGATTTCGAAAGTGCAATGACACAAATTGTGATACTTAATTTTATTTACAGTTTAATTATGAAACCGAGAAGATATAAAAATACATAAATGTATAGATATAAACAATTTATGGGTACAAACTTAAGAACATCACTACTGCTTTATGTGTTGTGTGGCTAATTAATGTTCCTAAAATTTTTAAATAAGTAAGACGCTATTATCCATCCTAGCACAAAGTTAACTTAACAAAGGACATTTCAAATTATTCTTCAACTAATGAAGACCTTGGTGACAGGTGTTCACCATGAAGCACTGTCCCTCTGAAATGGAAGCTCTCTTTAGAAGTCTGGGTCACTTTAGACACCCTGATGAAACTTAAATAAAAACTTCTTGCTTCCCTGCTGCTGAAGAATGTGTCATATATGAAACTGTAGAACCAACACCACAAAACAGATGTGAAATAAAACAAGCATCTGCCTCTCTTTGCCTACACAACAGCTTTTCCCATTCCTAAGCGCTGAATCTATTTTTACGAACACACTGTCAATGTCACTGAGTCAGCAAAAGAAGAGCTCCCAAAGACAACACAGCACAGACATCCTGATATCAGCGCTTATTACACACCGTTCACATGGCTATGCTGTGGAGCTGACCCAAATGTCAACAGCAGAGGAACAGACAAGGAAAATGTGGTCCACATACATAGTGAAATTTTCAGCCATTAAGAAACCAAATTCGTGTCATTTATAGAAAAATAGATGCAACTGGAAATAGCCCTATCAAGTGAACTAAGACAGTCACAGTTAAATATTGTATTTTTCTCTCAGTTGTGGTTCCTGGATTTTATACAGATACATAAAACCATGCCCACATATTTAATATGACAGTAAGAATAAAAGAGTTTAGGAAGACAAGGGAAACTAATGGCGTGAGAGCAGGGCAAGAAAAGGGAGAGCAGAATCTTGCTCAACTAAACATACAATGTGGACATGCACAGTACAGCAACAAGACAGACAGACAGAAGGGGCTCCCTATTAGCAATGTGGACATGCACTGTACAGGAACTAGGTAAACAGACATAATGACTCCCCATTAGTGTATCTCTAGAGCCACCATCTGCTTTATCTATAATCCTATACATTTCTTTGTTAGTTATTTATCTGGGACTAGAACAAAAGCCTGACATTGAACTTGGAAAAGGGAAGTCCTCCTCACTCCAGCCTATCTGAGTCACTAAGCATCCATTAGCACTTGGCAAGGAACCAAAAATCTAAAGGCAGCCAAAGAAAGAACACTTGTGAGTGTGAGATAACACCATTTGCCTAGTTTTACCTTTACTGCACAAAATTCCTGAAGTTCCTATGCATCATAGCTCTTACAGGAAATACCTAGGAGGAATGGTTTCCCCTTGTGACATGGACTTTGGCACTATGCAAGGCAGAGACATTTCACCTTTGGTCCTCGGATTCTGGCAGTTTTTCCCATCAGTTTCTCATCATCAATTTCACATTGTTCCAGGAGATCCAAAATATCTTCCTCCTTCAAAAACATGATTAGAATTGTGATCACTAAGCAAATATAAACCTTTTACAAGTTCATTAATCTCAGCCAGCTCATGTACAGTGATTATTCTAGAAGCTGTGCAGTGGTAATTACTCCGACAAAAGAAGGAAATATAAAAGACAAACTCTCCAAGAAACTTATCAAAATCTGGTGATGAGCATAATACACAGCTAAGTCCATTGTGTAATCACCATATGCAAGCAAGTCCTTTTCAGCATACTACAAAAATTCCAGAATACCCAACTTTACTAAATGAGTTCACCGAACACTAAGTATGTAAAAGTCCATGCTCATTTCCCAGACTTCATCCTATTAATCATTCCTATACTGATTAGTATAATTTAATATTAAAACTTGACCCATGAAAACTGGCCTGAGTGTTTCATTTAGAAAGAATTTAATGTTAGATTTGGTTAATGGGAACCATTTAGTGAAGCTACTTAGAAACATTTGTTATTGCAAGAATATTTTATAGCCTTTGGAAATATTTTCATTCTAGGACAATTACTGATAGAGGAAATCTCTACATACCCCAATAGCTTCCTCTTATGCTCCTCTAAATTTATTTTGAAGTCAAGGGTAAAAAACTGAGACTATACACCACCATTGGAAGTTGAGCAAACCTGAACAGCTGTATAATAAATCATCTCATTGTGTGATCCAGGCCCAAACACTAACAAAACTGTGTTCATATAGTTGTAATTTAAACTTCAATATCCCCTTAAAGTTCACTGAAAAAAAACTAGGAATCACAGCTCACAATAGAAATGTATTCCAGTCTAGGAAAGATGGCTCTTAAAATGCAAAAGACTTGGCTTATGATCCTACAACAGAGTATATGGACAGCATCATTACAAACTCAATATCAAGGAAGATTTTGTTCAGAAGAAAGATAATAATGAAAAATATTTTCATCCTAAAAGCTCCAGATGAACTAATAGTCACATATTTTAAAAATAGAAAGCTACAGATGAACAAAGAGTAAAGAAATTAAACTCTCCAGATAGGGTTAGGTTCTTCCCTAAAGAGCAGAGAAGAGAGGTCACTTTCCACTTTGGGGTCCTCTGTCAAATCTTGGCAGAGGTGAGTAGAGGCAAGGCTACCATTGATAACTTCTACTGGGTAAAGTCTGTCACCTTTAGATATCAGGGCGATATATGAAGAGAGCCCACATAGAAATAGAGACCTTCAGCCAGCTCCCAGGTGTGCCAACATCTTATGTAACTTCCCAGGCATGTGAGTGAGGCTACCTAGGCATGCTAGCCCCAGTTAAAGGCAAGCACGTCTTCCCCCACACAGTTCATTCCAAAGACAGATCAGACCAGGAAACGCTCAGCTGTTACCAGTCAGGACCAAACAATAAGAAGCAAATAAATACAGAAGTTTGTTATGCTACAATATATAACTAGTAGATCTTTCACTAAGATAAAGGGGGAGAGAAGGGGAGAGAAAAAGAGGGAGGAGAAAAGAGTAGAGAAAATGGACAAGGGAAAAGAAAAAATGAGAGAGATTGGAAGAGGAGAAAGGAGAAGGATACAGAAGTAATGTGGGATGTCTTTCTGTACACTCTGAATATGTGTTGCTTTTACTAATTGATGAATAAAGCTGCTTTGGCCCATGGCAGAGCAGAATATAGTCGGGCAGGAAATCCAAGCACAGGGATAGGTGAAGAGGGGTAGGGTCAAGAAAGACATCAGCAGTCGCCAGAGGAGTAAGATGCCAAAGCATTACCAGTAAGCCCTGGGTCATCTGGTGATATACAGATTAACAGAAATGGGTAAATTTAAAAGTAAGAGCTAGCTAGTAATAAGCCTGAGCCATTGGCCAAACAATTATAATTAATATTAAGCCTCTGAGTGGTTATTTTATAAGCAGCTGTGGGACTGAGCAGGACACAGAAAATTTCCAGATAAAAAGAATAGAGATAAGGGGAAATAAAACAGATAAATGAAATGAAAGAAAGATGTGAGGGAGCATTTTTTAAAAAAGATTTTTGAGACAGGGCCTTTCTCTTTAGCCCAGGCTGCTCTTAAACTCAATATGCCATCTAAGCAATCCTTTTGCCTCAGTTTCCCAATTGTTAGGACCTCATGCCTGTGTTTAATTACATGCTTTCATTTGTCAAGTCTATGTAGCATCAAGACAAACTACTACAGTGTTAACTATAATTTAAACCAGAATGTTCCAAGTCATTGGGTTACTGCAATGCATTTCTTTATCCAGTTTCAGACATAAATCTATATTAGAAGAGAAATTATAGTATAATGAAATTACAATGCAATATCAGAATTATCTGCTCAAAGTTTATCCTGGTATGTATCTTATTTATGAAGTTCCTTGGTTTTCTCTGAAATGTAATCACCTCAAAGAAAAATGTTTCTAAATGTATGGCTAGGGTGGCACACAATCTGTGTGTTTCTCTCTCTGTGTGTGTATGTGTGTGTTTGTGCAAATGTGTGTATGTGTATGAGTACATGTTTGTATGTGCATATGTATATGCCTGTGTATGTCTATGTACATGTGTGTATGAAGTATTTGTGTGTATGTATGTGTTTGTATTGGTGCATGCAAGCACACATGTGTATTTGTATGCAGATGTCAGTGGAAGCGCTCTGCTCTATCACTCTGCCTTATTTCCTTGAGACAGGGTCTCTTCCTGAACCTGAACCAGGTTGGCAGACAGCAAGGCAAGGGATCTTCTTATCTCTGGTCCTGAAAGCACTGAGGTTACAGAAGCATGTGCAGTTACAACTTGCTTTGTACAGGGGTATAGAGCATTTGGAGTCAGGCCGTCATGCTTAGACAATGGCAATCCTACCTACTGAGTCAGTTGCTCGCCCCTTGTTCTTTACCAAAGACATGTTTGGCTTCTTTCTTTTTCTCTCTATGCAAACCCTCGTCCTCCTACCTTCATCTTTTTCAGAGGATTGTTCAGTTCTCGCTGGAATGAAGCTGCTCGTCCTGACAGGAAGGTCTGGAAGGCAACAGCCAGCAAACTTTCATACTTTTCGAGCAGTGTTTTATCTTCAGGAGGATAAATTCTCCTACAAAAAGAAAATCAGAGAAACCCATTCCCTTAAAAGAATCCAACACAATTCAACAGTTAAAATAAGCTGTTTGGAAAACCATTGCCCTCCCTGCTCCGAACTAAGAAGACACTAGAAGCAAACAAGAATGATTAAGGGAGAGTCACAGATGTCCATCTGGTATACCAGCTAGCGTTTACATAGAGGCACTCACTGAGTGTTCCACAGTGCTACAAGGTATAGCATAGCATCCAGCTAAAAGAATGCTTGAAGAACAGGTTTTGGGCAGTCGGTGACATACTGAACTTGGAGAGGAGTGTGCTGAGGACCTGGGATAATGCAGAAGGTATCAGGGGTGTGCTGAGTATGTTTGAAGAGAGTATACTGAGGACCTGGTGTTGGCTTGTGTTGATGCTATGCAATTACAGGTATTCATCTAAATAATCTCTTGAGGTGAGGAAATGAAAACAGGGTAGATGCTGAGTGGGAAAAATATTTTAGCCTCTCCTTGCAACTGCAGAAGTGTTAATGCCAGGAAATAATATCTAACAGGAGAGGAAAACCCACACCCCTCCCCCACCCTTCGCTGAATTCTGAGGAGGCAATGTCAGGCTGGGAGGATGGAACATCTTTCTAAGAACATTAGGATACCTTTTTCTGCTTCCCAGGGGAATACTGGGAACACCCCACACGCCCTTGTCTCCCACCTCCGTCCAGACACTTCAAATACTATCTTACTTTGCCTGGTTGTTAAGCAATTAGGCTTACAACGAAGTACAGCAATCACAAAAAAACCATCAGAAAGAATACAAAAGCACCCGGAATCTGACTTTCTTAAAATATGTACAGTAACAGTTGGTTAAAAACCTCCCTTGGCAGAGCAGAAGCCTGCTGGCAAAAGCTCCCCCAGTTAAAACCGTCTACTTACAGGCCCCCTTTCCTCTCCTGAAACATAGTGAGTAAAAAGCTGTAGCTAACAAAAAGGGAAGGGGCACTAGTAATGAAAAAAACCACTGCTCAGACACATCTTCTATCTCTAAAACAAACAAACAAAAAAACAAAACAAATGTGGGAATGTGGGCTACATGCACATTGTGTGAAGGTATATTGCTGTGGTTGGTGTAATAAAAAGCTGAACAGACAATAGCTAGGCAGGGGTATGGGTGGGATTTCCCATGAGAAAGGAAGAGGAAGAGAAATCTAGGTGTGCAAGAGATGCCAGGAGACACAGAGAGAAAACAGGGGTTCAAGTGGAAGAGAGGTAAACCCACATGATCAAAATAAAAATTACTATAAATGAGTTAACTAGGTTATAAGAGCTAATTAGGAAGAAGACTAAGCTATAGGCCAAGCTTTTATAATTAATAAGAAGTCTCCATGTCATTATTTGTGAACTAGTGGCCCGAAGAAAAACCCAACTACAAACAAACAAACAGCAAGAATTACCTGTAATTCCCCATATGTCGATTTTCATGTTCTTCTCGCGAGACCTGCTTTCGTACTTGAACGAGTCTCTCTTTCTAAAAGGGAATAGATTTTATAGATAAAGTGTGATGAGTCACACAGCTCAAACTGTGGGTATGTTGTTAAAAGTTCACACCAGGCTGGGGTGTGTGTAGCTGGGTGGCAGAGCAATCGCCTATCCTGGGTTCGCTCTGCACCACAGTGCCGTCAGAATAAAAATAAGCCAATACACCAAGCCCCGCACGCCCCGTACCAACTCTTCTTTCCGTCTCTCCAGCTGATGCCTCTGCTGTTCCCAGTCGGAGGAGCCCGGGGAAAGCCTTCTGACTGTATTCTGACCATACAGCCTCTTTTGAGCCTCTGCTTTTTGTTTGGCCATGTTTTTCCTTTTATCACTGGTCCTGAAATGTGAAGGACAAGACCATAGCTTTCACTGTAGAAAACTTCCAGCGTCCCTCTGAGGAGAACATGCGGAAGCAGGAGTGAAGTTATTAAGCTTCTATCTTCACACACATTCTCTTCCTCTGTCAAGGAAGAGGACTCTGGAAGGTAGTGCTTCTGAAAATAACTAGAAATAAGGAAATCCTAGATGTCTTGAAGAGTCCAAGGGACCTGGTTTCATATTCCACCCTAAAAATACAACATCTATAGTCTTTGGTAAATTCACAGCTGGATCTGTCTCCCCTTCTCTTCAACTTAATCAACACTAACTTTACTTTATTCTCAATGTGTTCTAAGACTCAGTCTATGTATGAACACATGTGCTTTTCTTCCATTCACCAACTTACTTTATGTATGCTCTCAGCTATACTGACCGCTCTCCGGTGCATTTCCAATCATGGCTGAAATTCTAGTAACTGTTATCATTTCAAAACTGACTTCACCCTTCTTATCTTTTTGCTTAATTGTGATCATTTAGCAACAGCCCTCCCATTTTCACACGAGAAGTTGTGCTCTGGGATTACTTGACTCAGTACCACCCGGTCCCCCTTTTCTCTCTCATCCCTTCCATGTGGAGGAGTATTAAGTCTGAGGTCTTTCTTTGCCACCACAGTTGCAACAGCAAAGAATCCAGGAGAAATTGAAAAGACAAGTAAAGACTACCCTTAGCCACACAGAAATAACAAAACAAACAAACCAGAGCCCTCATCCTTAATCTCATACCCACCTCCACATCTTCTGTCATCATTACTCTGACATGGATGCTGACCCAATGCTACCTGCTCAGTTTCCAGCCGGAAGAAGGAAAAGGGTTGCTTAAGCCACAGAGTGCTCCACTGAATTCATTAGAGATTGCATTCAAATGTCAGGCCAAGACTTTAACACAGTCAGCGTGACAGCTCACAAGAGAGTGCTAGAAAACACTCATCTTCTTTCACGGAGTGGAGGCTTAAAGGGCTCAAGAGGTTCAAGGTTGAAACAGAAGGGATAATTTGAGAGAAATCAATAAAACACACTGATAAAATTGAAAGTCATCCAGTAGGGCTGGTGGTCTGAGTAAATGCAAGAAACTCAGCTGACAGCAAGGGCTTCTGCTCCTTGGAGAGCTTCGGGTATAACTTCAAGCAGCAAAGGAGGCAGGAGGGGCTTACAAGTAGAAGTGAGAGAGGGAGAGGGAGAGGGAGAAGGAGAAGGAGAGGGGGAGGGGGGAGGGATAGGAAGGAAGGGGAGAGGGAAAAGGAGGGAGAGAGAGAGAGAGAGAGAGAGAGAGAGAGAGAGAGAGAGAGAGAGAGATTAAGACATGGACACTATCTTACTAGCACACATGAAGTATGAGAGTGTGGGTCACGGAAGCTGGAGCGGATGGAATAGCTGGTCAACGCTGAGGAATATTTTGAAAGAAGACTAGATAGATGTAAAGTGAGGAGGGAGACAGACTTCTGATGTTCACAACTGGGTGACTAAGAATATCATTGTTCCAATGATGACTACAAGTCCAGCTGAGTGTGTTCAGTGGAAATGAAATACCTGAGATAGCTAATAATAACCTAGTTTTTTCTAGAATGATCACTTGTATGTAGCATTAGAGAGAAAAGGAAAAATAAGAGAGAAGAAAGAATAAAAGCCAAACAATAATTGGGAAAGTGAGGGAGGGACACGAGGAGAAAGGATTTTTTATTTTTCTTTTTAGTGGTGTGGCCTTTTGGTTAGAAAAGAAAAGCCCAGATCCAAGTAGTAAAGTACCACTGGCAGAAGCCCAGAGCATCAGAATGTCTCTATCAAATACAGCGCTGCGGGCGGTGGGGGAGTAGGGGAGGAACTGTCTCCAAGGAAACCACCTCCTGTGCGGTGCAGCCAGGTCCACACAGGTGCTATCACCCAGCTTTTATTTCATCTTATAAATAATAACACTGTTAAAGGCAACTTGGGGAGAAGCTTGGGACTTCTCCTGCTCCCACCAGAACAGTAGACAAAGCCACTTCCTTTTTCTAACTCTTATCTGCAGGTTTTATCAGCAGACGCAGCAAGCAAGGACCCCTGGACTCCACTACAGCACTCATTCACAGGTCCGGCCACACCAGTGCTACCCTTGCAGCCCTGGAAACACGGGTAAGATAATAATGATATTTCCATTAGAATACTCTTTTCACATTTGGGTTTTAGAAATATTGTCAATATAAAGTCAGAGTTTCATTTCTACAAATAAAGGCACAAAATACCACTAATGGCTCTTAGCACTTACTTCACAGACCACAGGCCAGAAGTCTGCTTTTCACTTAGCATTTGAATCAACAGGTTTTTTTTTTCCCTTCAGTTGTACCTGCACAGTGACCTAAGACATTCTGTTTCACACTTCTTGACTCCTTTCCACACACGTGATTTTGAGAATCTTCAGGGGCTTTCTCTAACTTTTGCTTTATATGTGTTGTGCCCTATACTAGTTTTGGCGATTGTAAGCACATACTCTGCCTCCCCATTTCCTTGGTTCCCCCCAAGTAATTTTCCAGACTAAGAGGCTCCTTCTACCCTTGCCTTCCAACTCAAATCACATTCATTACTCTTCACACTAGATATATCCCCCAAAAGACATAACACGGATACAGGACCCATTGTCTTTTTGGAGATGATAATCTAGCCAAAATGGGAGATAGGACACCGTGTAAACCAGCATATAGGGTATAAAGTGGTAGAGAAGATGGTGACATTAAAAAGAAAGAAAAGTTAGGCTTAAGCTATGGTGTATGGTGTCTGTCCCCCGAGGTCCATGTGCCAGAAGCTTGCTGTCCAACCGTTAGGGTTTCTGTTGCTGTGAAGAGACGCCATGACTGTGGCAACCCTTATAAAGGAAAACATTTAACTGAAGCATCTGACTTACAGTTCAGAGGTTCAGTCCATTTTCATCATAGCAGGGAGCATGGTGGTGGTTACCTCTTGATCGGAAGGCAACAGGAAGTGAATTGTCTGTCAGACTGAGAAAACCTTGAGCAGAGGAGACTTCAAAGCCCGCCCCCACAGTGACACACTTCCTCCAACAAGGCCACAACTACTTCAACAAGGCCACGTCTCCTGATAGTGCAAATCCCTTCAGGATTATGGGAGCCAATGACATTCAAACTACCACACCAACCGAGCATACTGAGAGTTAACATCAGACTACCACATTCAGGAACAGATCAAAGTGTTTCTTGGAAGGCTAAGTTAGTGCTCCCCTGTCAAACTGGGTCTGAGTTGATTGAGACTTGGGGGCTGACCGAACTGCTAGGGAAGCTGGCTGTTCACAAAGTACCAGCCTCCAGCCTGTCTCCCCATCGCACACGCTCTTCAGCATGCCCTCTTTCCTCCTTGTTTCCCATGACAAGAAGATGCAGCAAGAGACTCTCCTGACACATGATGCAATATGGGAGAACTTAAAGGCCACACTAAATGAAAACTGCCAATCATAAAAGGAAAAATCACATATTTCTACCCTAATTACTACCAAGGACTTGGACCTTATTTTACTGAAACTATTGATCTTCACCTGGGCCTGCTGGTCCTGCACTTACAGAGACGTGCTAGGGCTACACGGCAGCCATGGATTTGGCAAGATTCACTGATTTAAATCGAAGGAAGAAGTGAAGGTTTGCTTCAACCCACTGACGAGTTGGCAGTGGAACTCAGCTGGCAGAGAACTGCGGATGCTTCCCTTCGCTATCACCATCTCTGGTTCCTTTCCACACACACTGTCCTGTGCGTCCATCCGGGGCCCTCTCTCTCCCTCTTGCCTCATGTGTGTCATGTGCTGGGAGCACAGAGATACCAGGAATCCCATGACGGGCACTGCCCTGTTCCTCAGTGCGCTGGCCGTTTTGAATGACCACTTTAGGGTACCTAAGAAAATTCTACCTACTCGTTATAATAAGCTTATACTTAAGATCTGTGAGCTAGAAGTACACATTATTATAAGCAGGAGGAAAAAATAAGTCAAGATAAACATGACTGAAGAAAAAAAAATCCTCAGCTCTGGTCATATTGAATCTAAATGGGAGATACACTATCCATTCATTAATTCACTTGTTTATGCATTTGCTTGCTTGATGTTTAAGACATAGTTATAATTACATACTACTAGGCCAAAAGTCACGCAGCATTCACCATCAGGAGATAATGCCAAATGGCTGATATGTGCTCCACTGAGGGCCAAAGGCACCAAAAAGCACCTGAATCTGTATGTCCCTTCATATCCACACGGTTCATGGATTCTGGTGTCGTACACACAAGAATGAGAAAAACTGACGTAAGAAAACAGAAACAAGAACACAGTGGGGGAAATGGCAAGCAGTGACCAGGGGATAAAAGAGGACCATGAGGATCCAGGCTCCATGAACTCCCACAAGTGTCAGAGAGGCAGAGAGGACCAATGTCCACGACGGAAGAGTAGTAAATGCTCAGGTCTGTGACCATGAGTTAGTCCTAAGTAGGAAACGAGTGTTTCAATTGAGCTAATCCAGTTCACACACATTTGAGACCTGGGGGCTCATGGGACCGGGGATGTCTTCTTTGGATTCTGTTTTTTATAACTGTAGTAGAAGACTCTCGGTGGATGGAAAACTCTGCCAAAGAACCTCGGCACAACACACCCGGGTCTTCTCTGACTACAGGCGAAAGAATTATCTTTTGTTCCACTTATGAGGCCTGAGATGGTCACATATGACAGTTTCCTCTGCAGATCTCAAGCCTCATGCTTCAAAACATTGTCTGAACCTGGAGTCACACTGTGTTCTGCTAAGGGCAAACAGTAGTTCTGTCCCCTCATTGGGACAGATCTTTCTGAGCTACATACAGGCTCTTCTGAGTTTCCTCAAGATGAAAAGCAAATAGGTTTGAGGTGGACTTGGATGTATAGATGGAGGCATGTCATGAGTAGACTACTGCAGTAAGTAAGATCTGTGAAGAACTCTTAAGACTGTAAGGAGCATACATCAAATCAGAAAGTCATGCCCAGGAAAAACATCACGGAATACGAAGGAAGAGACAAAGTCATAGACCATGTCCTGAGTACACGCTAATGCCACCAAAATATTACAGGGTGGAAAGATTAACTCTGGTCAAAATGTAGAGTTTTATAATAAAATATGGTATGTACATTACAGAAAGCAAGGAAAATCATTCACTTCGACTAGAAAGCAGAACAAACCATCAGTGAGATATAGCAGGAGACAGAAAATAATGAGACAATCAGCCAAGCTATCACAGGTTGGAGCAAACACAGAAATATTAAGATATAAGAGTTATAGCCGGGCGGTGGTGGCGCACGCGTTTAATCCCAGCACTTGGGAGGTAGAGGCAGGCAGATCTCTGAGTTCAAGGCCAGCCTGGTCTACAAGAGCTAATTCCAGGACAGGCTCTAGAAACTACAGGGAAACCCTATCTTGAAAAACCAAAAAAAAAAAAAAAAGAGTTATATAGTTGTGTTTGGAGAAGGTTAGTCTTGGTGTTTACCAATAAATGAGAGAGAAAATCTGCTCCTGGTAGTCGCAGGGAAAACAGAGCATCCTGGAATCATAGAGCAATTCTACCCACACCAAAGTTAAGCCTGTAATGCTGAATACGAGGCAAGAATCCCCCTATTGTTCCCAATCTAAGTTGCTATGGTATGCACAGCGCAGAACCAGTCACAAAAACACACACGTGCCACGGCACCCTCCGTGGTGGAAGAGAGAAGAAAGGTGTGTGACACACGTGTGCACTAAGTATTAAAAACTGTGCTATGTTTTGTGGAGAACACGAAGATAGATAAGGAAGAAGCTCCATACTCACAGTGTCAAAAAATTCTTGCTCCTTAAATTACAGATATACCTCCCCTCTGAAACAATTGAAAATATCCACAAATGATTCGGGAATCACCATTATCATCTGGATAGCCTTAAGCTAAACACAAGGCTCTATTGTAATAGAAAACCACGTAAAAATATGCACTATCATCTGAAATCACACAGTGGGTAGGCTAAACAGCAGCTGAAAAACTAAAGCAGGCAGACATGTGCACCTTTCACCAAGCAGCAGGAGCCACGTGGAAACGTCGAATCAGACTTCAGTGCCCATGTCCTTTCTTCATGATGAAGAAACAAACAAGATCTCAATGACCACTGCTAAATGCTTGAAAATAGTTTAAATAAGAAAATTCCTTGAATTATTCCATAACTCTTTGAGAGTTCTTGAGTGATGATAAAAATAAAAGGGGCATAAAATCCCCAGTTGATCTCCAGGGCCCGCTAATCGAGGTTGGGCATGCGCAGTAGAGCAGCTAAGTTAAATATCTCTTTTTCTTTTCTTTTTCCTTGATGAAACAGGTGTGTTGTATGTGTTCCAAACTTAAAACTCGCAGTCCTCATGCCTTCCCTAAGGAGTCAGAAGCCTTTCATGCAGGGCAGCATCTCAGACACCCGAATCAGTGACATGTTCACTTCTAGCACCTAACCCCACCCCGCCAAGTTTCCTCTCGCATCTTTCTCCCCACTGTGCCTGTCTTCCCCAGTGGCAGTCACCTCATTGAACAAGGCATCTTTTCTATCCACACGGAAGATAGAGAAGGAAGACTAATGGTGGTGGGAAATCCATGATTAAGGCTTCCTGAGAGACTCTGGGTGCCTAACTTCCTCCCAACGAGAGGACGGTAAGCTAGAGGGTCTCCTACCATACCTTGTGAGCAATCCAACCGTGTACTCCACAGAATCTTCTGAGATGTACAGCAGCTGCGGAGGGTGCATAGCGCCATATGGGGGAACGATGGCAGCGGGAAAAGGGAAATGGAAAGGTTTTGTGCTTGTTTGTTTTTTAACGATGTGAATTTGCAGAATGGAATGAAGAAGGTTTAAATGTTAAACACAAAAATATAAAGATTCACGAGGCAAAGCCAGTTTCATGTGCAAATGCTTTATCAGTGCCAAAGGTAGGGGGCGCCAGTGAGTCGGGGAAAGGCTCACCTGTTGTTGGGTAATCCCAGAGAGAGGAGGAAAAACTCACCTGATGTTTGGGGCACCCCAGCGAGTGGGGGAAAGGCTCACCTGATGTTCAGTAGCTTCAGCGCATTTAGCAGAACTCCCCTTTTCACATCATAATCTATTTTCTGATCAGTTCCAAAGCTTGGGGCTCGATTAATCTGAAATTTACGGAGAAAACAATGAGTTTGGTTGAATGTCGGGAGGTCAATACATGATTCAGTCATGTTTGCTAACTGATGATGATTTCCAGCTATCAGTCTCAGAGCTCTACGTGGAAGATGCTCCAATCATCACTGCCACGCCTGGTTTTCTATCACCCTATGGCAAAGATCTGCAGAAAAACATCTCCAAGCACCAACTCCTCCATCTAGAGCGGCGGTTTCTTAACCAGTGCATCACGACCCCTTTGGAGCCAAACGACCCTTTCACCGGGGTCACCTAAGACCATCAGAAAACACAGATAAGATCCATAGCCGTGGCAAAATTAGTTATAAAGTAGCAACAAAATAATTTTGTGGTTGGGGGGGGTCACCACAACATGCAGAACTATATTAAAAGGTCACAACATTAAGAAGGTTGAGAACCACTGTCCTACCAGCTTAGGGTTTGCTGCCAGCATTACCTGGCCACTCCAACCTACCGATCCATATCACTGAGCCTTAAAAAAAAAGTAAGTTATCTTGAGAGCTGGGAAAACCCATGTAGATATATTTCTGACATAGTAAAAGCTGCACGTATGTGTCTGCTTAGCCTACAGAAACATAAATATGTGTCTGCTTAGCATACAGGAACATACATATGTGTCTGCTTAGCATACAGGAACATACATATGTGTCTGCTTAGCATACAGGAACATAGTCAACTCCCGCCTTTCACCACCTAAGAGCTTCATGATGAGTTCTATTGCTTCCTAAAATATAAATTTGGTTTCTTCTACCTGGCTCAACAGTGACTCATTAACTTTCACCTCAGAAAGCATTGATTCAACTTCTTGGAAGGCATTCCTAACAATAGGCACAAGCTGAGCTCAATTTTCCCTCCTGAGAATCTTCTTAAGGCTTGGAAATTCCTTTAGGTTTGCCACTGCCAATCATTGCCTGGATTTTAAGCCGCTAGACGTCTCATCCTATGATGCACCCTCCACTTTATTACACGTGGTGGCGCCAGGAGGATTTAACACCACATACGAGATCCTCAGTGTTAGCAGCTGGCAGCAAAACGCAGCGCACGCTCTCAAAATAGGACATGTAACAATCTGAACATGCAAACTGTTCACTATTCACAGGGAGCAACACTGCGGAGCTTTCTTTTTATTAATGATTCTGAGCTGAGTAAGGCAGAAACAATAAAGGAAGATAAAGAACAAAAACAAAATGTGTTTACGGTGAGCCCTTTAAAAAAGCGTACAGAATCCAAGGGTTCAGTCAGTTCTGATTTAGCAAGCTGATGGGAAGCTCCTCTGAACAAGCGCTTTCTGCAAAGGTTAATTCACATTTTACACAAAGCCCTTACTCCCGCAGTGGCGGTTTCTCTCATTTCATCCCCAGGCAACGTGAGCACACTGTCACGTCTCCACCCATCAGGGGGAATGCCCAAGACAGGACAACACGAGGAAACCACTACAAGGTCCCAGGGTCCAATCTCCAAGACGCCATACCTTACTAAAACGGAGGGCCTGTGGTACACGGTCAAGCACTTTTCCACCCAGCGATGGCAGAAGCAGAGAAAATGACTCTGCCAAGTCTATTTCTAGGAACAAAGCTGGACTAAAATTCTAGCAAGCATAAAAATGACTTTTCCTGGATCTCTAATACACGTTATTTGCCTACGATGTATGATTACTCTTCTCTTTCTCTCCCTCTCTCCCTCACTCAAATTAGAAACGTGTACTTTCCTTCAAAATGTTTTGAATCGAGGTCTCACTTAGCACATATTCAGGTTTGCTTACAAAAACCTGGAGACGACGATGTAACTTCTGACATCTAAATCACTAACCTACAAGAGAGACAACCCTCTGAAATGAAAGGTAGTGGTTGATTCCAGCTTCTGTGGTAGTATGTTCCTTAAAATATAACTCATTCTGGAAACACAGTTCAGATGAGTATATGAGAAGCCCTGGGGAGGCAGGTGCTTTCTGTGACGCCAGATCAGGATCCTGGAGAGAACTCTAGATGGAAGAGCGCTGGACAAGGGTTCTAAAGGTGCCATGTGAGTAGCACAAATAGAAATGTGATTGCACAATACAATAGCCTCTTGAGCATGGGTCACTTTTGTATTCTTTACATTGTTCCATATGTTAGGTGACATTTTATACTACTAATAATAATAACTACAGGGGACAGGCAGCAAATCCAAAGACATTCAGTTTTTAGGAATATCAAATGGCCATAAGGGAGGATTTATGTTGGCTTCAGTGTTGAGCACTGGGTACTGAGCCAGTAGTGAGCCCCTCTCCCTATGGAGTGCTGAAAGTTATACTAAAGATAGGGTCCAGGGGCAGTGCCCACCCAGGGGAGATATAATATCCAGAGCTCATGAAGTAGTAGGTGGATGCCACCAGGTTGAGAAAACACACATGTAACCAGCCGACAGCTCAGAGGCAGCAAGCTCACACTTCAGTTCACTCGATGCTAATGAGAGGAAGCGATATGAAATCATATTGATTCATCCTGGGAAGTGTTCTGGTCCCAGAGTTTTCATTCACTTCCTCCCACATACTCCATGCAGGCCTCGTTCCAGCCAGTGAACTGGGGACACCTGTGCCAAGTACACATTTGAAATTCAGTTTCTAAATACACGATAAGAACAGTGCTGGCTCCTTTTTTAATTTTAACTTCTTAGAGAATATCTTACCTCCAGAAGCCATGGCTTTAACTTTCTGTCCAACAAGATGTCGAAGCCTAGGACTTCAAAACAGACGCTTTGGCTGCCTGGGGGCTGACCAGGTCTGCACATCCGATAGGCATGCAGGACATGAGGTTCTGCTACGATCAGCGTCTTTACCACCAACTCCTATCGAGGTTGTGATGAGAGATATAAAAGTGCCTTATTTGGATGTGTTTTCCTGAGAAAATGGCCTAGGAACAAAGTAGCATCCTAGGTGGATTCACTGATCCTATGCCCTCTTCTGACCTTCACAGACATCTGGTACACACAGTACACACATACATGCCGATAAAATATTCATACACATAAAATAAAAATAACTTTTTGGAACTCTATCAGATTTTCCCATGAGGAAACACACAGTGGAATACGGGAAAGCTAGTTACTTTCTTGGCCTTTGCTTACATTGATTTCCTAACTCCTACTGTCTGAAAATAGGTAACCAGAAAGATGGTTAAGACCTTGACTCCTTGGCCAGAATTCTGGGCTTCTGCACGACTTTTCTGTTTGTTATCAAGGCAAGGCAAGCATTCTGTTTGAACTGTGTCTTGTTTTCTCTGAATGTAAATCACCAAGGGATAGGCTTAGAGCCCAGGCACAAATTTCAGTACAGTGCCTAGAATAGCATAAATCTTCACTGTTGTTAGCTACTTAACTACTGTTCTATTGCTGCTCTATCATTTCTTAGGACTTAACTTCATGGCTCAGGTCAAATATTCTACCACTGGGTGGAAGCAATATTACATGGAAGAGAAATGGGGAGAGGGGTACTAACCACATTGCTGCTACCCAGAAACATAAACATAAATCAGTTCAAATAACTTCATATAAACAGACACTTTAATGTTTGTAATAATGAATTTGGAACATTTAATAATATTCCCATTTAATGGGTTATTTATAATCACTGTATGCATTCTAGCTAACAGACTAAATATAGCATTTGTAGACTAGGTCATGAAATGTGTCAGAGATTAAAAGGGTTACATTAGTATTTTGGGGCCACATCTCAAAAGTATACTTCAGGATCGAACATTAAAGTTCATTTCCATACCCCACCCCCTTTGCCTTGTTTGAACACTTTCTCCTAACTCAGTGGGGTGTAAGAAGTACTGTCTACAGCCAGTGTCTGAATAGGAGGTTGTGACCATTGCTCTCTGGCTGGCCCTTCACTCTTACATCTCACTAAGGCATCCCAATAGGATATACATTTTCACAGAAACTCTCTCAAAGACCCAAACTCATATGGAAGTTAATGTACTGGCAGAGAAGGGAAAAAAAAAGAAAGAAACAGAATGCCAGAAGTGTATAATATTTTCTTGGTACCACAGAGACAGTGTTCTAAGGGCTTGGAGTATTTGAATGAATGAGTGGATAGATGGGTGGATAGATGGGTGGATGGAGGGAGGGAGGGAGGGAGGGAGGGAAGAATGGACGGAGGGACAGAGGTAATGATGGATATATAAACAAGCAAAACTTCTTTCCTTCATCTTCAAAACAAATTCTATATGTAAAAAACTTCTTCCTATTCTATTTGATATCACATCCTTTTCCCCTTCCATTCTTCCTGAAAACAGAGATCCTTGCCCCTCTTCTGCATCATAGACCATAGTCAGCCCCAGTGTCTACCTCCACCTCCTTGCCCCTCTTTCACTGTGGTTCACGCTAAGCCATCCTTTCACCTCAGCTACTTACAAGAGTTCCCAAGTGTCCTCTCTGGCTATCCTTAATGTTGGCTTTAATTCAGTCTATGCCTGTTTGATGTGGCTTTCAGATGCATACATTTGATTATATTCATCATATAATTCTCCTCTGTTAAAAACTGAATGAGGTTGTCAAGACAGCTCAGCACATGAGGGTGCTTTGTCACCAAACCTGATGATCCTAGCTTGATCCTCAAACTTAGACAAAGGGAAAATCAACTCTCAAAAGTGTCCTCTGATTACACATATATGTTGTGTCATACATGCATGTGCACACACACACACACACACTAAGAAAACATTTTCTTTAAAAAAGATAATCTTCATCCCTTGTAAAATTATGCCTTATTCTTCAGATGCAAACATTGGTCCACACATCATTTCAGTGGGAACCTCATGCAAACCTCCCACAGACCATCTGCGAAATCCTGTACATCTCTCCCCATCTCATACCTCCATGCCCTTGATTATGCTATTGTACCCAGATAGAATACCTATTCCTAGAAATGAGGTTCTTACTTGCTAAGATCTGCCACAGAATCAACTTCCTTAAAAAACAAACAAACAACAAAAACTCATCTGCTCAACCTCATCTACTAGGTTCTTTAGCAAAAGGTTGGATGGCACTTCAATTTCATGCTGATAAAAGACAGTACAGTTATAGAACAGAATAATCTTACTGAAATATCATTCCAGAACTTAGAAACATCATGCTGATTGGCTTGTAGGAATTCTGTAAACCACTTGATTGAACGTTTGCTGCCTTTGTCTTCGGTTTCATTGCGTTCAAACCGCTCATTGTGTTTGTTTACAGAGTAGTTGGTCAGATGCATGTATAGCTGGGTCTGGAAGGAGGAAGAGCAAAGGATTACCACCTAGGAGAGCCACAATTGAGTGGTCTGATGGGCAAGAGAACCTCAAAGACTAGTTCTTAAACTTGGAGATAACCAGCATATGTTGGTTAGGCTGCTCCTAGACTCCAGTGGTTGATAAAAGGATTTTGATCTAAGTATGAGCTACCTCCTTGGAAAATGCTGGTCAGTGAGGATCCAGTGACCCCCAAATCAATACAGGCAATAGCCGCTGCTGCTGAATGCCCACCAGAGCTAAACACTGCTGCTGGAAACGCTGCATTATCTGTTCACAGGATACACAGAGATTAAGCTGGAACTGAGTTGACCCCCCCCCCATTCACCTCCACATGCTGGCTCGTTTCCATGGTGTTGGAGGGTCCTGTGCTGTGAGGTTAGAAAAGTCATCGGCAGTCTTGTTGATAACCAAGAGGATAGGATGTGCTACTATAGTGATAAGTCAGTAATCAGGTAACCAACCACATTCTGACTGGACTCAAGGTCCACTCCACAGCAGGGAATCCATATCTGGTACCGTGAACCTGGTCAAAAACCCATGATTGGAGAGATAGTAGAGCATAATGAGGAAGCTATTGCTGCTGTTTTGCTTAAATGGATATGACATGCCTGTCAAATTGCCTTCCAAACAAGGATGTGAATGTCTGTGGGTTAGTGCTGCTGCAGTTTTGGGCAGAGAAGCTTCTTCATGGAGTGGGTTTGGCATCTAGAGATTCATAACTGGTCAAAGTGATGAGCATACATGACATTTGAGTGCTCAACTATATATGGAACATCTATATTGCCCCCTCCAAAGCTTAGTGAACATCACAAAAAAACAGGGAAAAGGAAGAATGTCAGAGCTGAAGGGAAGGGTAGAGTGTTGATCAATATTGTCTTCTGGAAATGGCATGTCGACTATACCCATGGATTCACAAAGCTGTAATTACTTGCACAAGACATACAGAAGATTAGAACAGTCAGTGTCCAATCATAGAGGTCCCACCAGCCTCACTGAGTGACCTATAGGAAGTAAATGGTTGCTGGGGGAGAGATAGACATTTTCTTCAGTAAAGCAGATACTGTTGGGATACCTATGCTCTTGTAAATAAGCACTTCAACATGGCCCTGTAAGGAACCCAATGAAAGTAAAACATAAAAAGATATGCAAGTATAAAAGAGGCTGCTTAGAAAGAGAGAGGGTATCAAAGAGTAGGGAGAGAATGAGAGAGGGTAATAATGGGGGAAATATGATCAAAATGCATCATGTATATGTATGAAAATGTCATAATGAAGCCCATTATTATGTATAATTAATATATGCTAATTAAAATCATAAACCTTTAAACTACACCCACTGATAATTCAGGTGCTTAAATATTTCCCAGTGAAATGCTACTTTTCCCTTGAGAGGACTGTGAGCATCCGTACTGCAGAATGACTTCACTAATTATTATGATATTTACAATTAAAGTCCCAAGTGAATGACAATATAGGCAAAAATTAAAAAGTGAAACTAGACTTGGCTGAACAGAACACTCCAAGTCGGCCTTCCTTACCCCTTTTATTTTCAATGCTCGGCTCCTAACATCTATTTGAGGCTCTTTCAAATCTATTTGAGGAAGGACTTTCCTAAGAAACATTCTCCATCTCTAAAGAGAACAATTAAATACTGAAAGCATCAGTAAAAAGGGTACCCAAGACACTGGACTTCCAACACACCCGTCCCCACACCCCATACCTACTGCACCTGCCCTCCCTGCAGACAGTGTACCTGGGGTCGGCAGGTGGTGTATCCGGTGTTGCTGGACAGATGGCAGCTGTGAAACCCATCTGGCTTCGCTTGTGTTTGTGTTTTAATCTTTCTGTGTTACTTTGTTGTTTTAGATGGGGGTGTTTGCTTGTAACAGGGTCTCACCAGACAACCTGGAACCCACTGTGTAGTCCACTCTGGCCTGAAACTCATAATAATCCTCTTGCCTCAGGTTAATGAGGTAGCCACCACACCCAGCTCTTTGGTTTGCTGGTAATATTTTCTTTAAGTAAACTTGAAAAGAATCCAAAATTCAAAACTACTCTTAACCCTCAGTAAATATCTAATGTTTCCTCATCAAATTAGCATAAACATTAATAAAGTCTATCTTTAATCCCCACCCTTTTCCTAATTCTACTCTCCATGACAGTTTTGAATAGAAATATTGTATCTTATATCTACATATTTGTTTATATATTCTACCCATATGACTATTATTTCGGCTTTTTATAACCAGCTATATCCTTATGGTTTCTTATCTTTACTACAATCCCAGAGATCTGTATATGAATAAAAATCTTTGAGGCAAATAAGCAGAGACAACTACTTGTTTGTTAATCTGTGTGCCTATCACTACTGAAGATGTCTTGACATTCATGATGTAATATTTAAGGAGAAACTACAGAAAAAAAAAGTGCAGAAAGGAGGCCAGAAAAGCCTCCAGGTGCTCAATTGTGTGGCTACTCCCAACACTGTGTGTCATCACATTGGCTTAATCAAGTAAATTGGCGAATATGAAACTTTTCAAGAATGGACTCATCACTACAGGAGGTGGACATGTTGACATGTGCCTCTAATTCTAGTATTTTGAAGGTTCTCCCGACGACAGGAGAATCAGGAGCTAAAGTTCATCACTGGCTACACAGGCCAGCCAACG
Organism: Arvicola amphibius; assembly: GCF_903992535.2. Taxonomy (NCBI): domain Eukaryota; kingdom Metazoa; phylum Chordata; class Mammalia; order Rodentia; family Cricetidae; genus Arvicola; species Arvicola amphibius. The sequence goes on along the minus strand of NC_052060.1, from coordinate 52,394,173 downwards.
ATAGATTGAGACCATGTCTCAAAAAAGCAAAACAAAAACAAAACAAAAAATGGATGCTGTATTTCAACATTTGAAATTTCCTGTCATAATCTCCTTTATAGTCATGAACCAAATTACATGGAATGATGTTTATAAATTAATTAATAACTGCAATTAAGTCTACAATATAATTTCCTATGGAAATACAGGAGCTATTAAAAATGTACATTCATTGTTCTAAACATTAGAAAATGGAGTAAAAAGAACTGTGCCACAACAGCACGCCATCCCAAAACCACTAACGAAACTGTTTGGACTTTTAGTTTATCTTTACAAATAATCTTTTACATAATATACAATAAGTTCGCATGAAATTTTGAGGTTTCTCCCCCCACACAACCACCAGGGACTCAGTAATGAAATCATAGAGATGAACAATGAATACTGGCAAGAAGAGCTTACCTTTTTCTATATATGTAGAAACCGAAGGCAGGAACTTACATGTTCAAAAGCAGCTATCAAATGAGGCACAGAGGTTGTGCCTCTCTTCTCCCCAGCTTCTATTAGGATCTTCTAGCCCAATGAACTTACTACGTATGCACAGCTTAGTATTTCAGAATAGAATCCCCAAGCCCTATCCTGTTTAATATCAGCAGTAGATACTATCTTCCTTACACAAATATGACCCACCCTTACCCATTCCAGTTATTTAACTTATAATCTACAAGATGATGTGTCCCAAGTCAAGCCCACAACTCAAACGGTTCTTCTATGAATAGCCAAATCCCTGTGGAACAGTTGAAGGTCAAGGCCAAATATGTTAATTTCCACAAAACCTTCAACAGCTCCTGAACTCCCTTGCTATGGGAGTACAGCTCATTCTCCCTGTGTCCAGGCCACACACGCTGAGTTTCCTCTGACTTCCCTTACTTCACATACCCAGCTCATGACCCCGCCATAGCAATGTGTTACCTTAAATGTATCTTAAAACCATGCTCAGATTCCCAGCCTGGCCCCAATTTCAGACTCTCCTCTCATCTCATATGGCTAGGCAGAAATGGTGTCTGGTTACTATGACATATTCCCATCTAATCCCCCACACTGCAGGCCAGATGGGCTTCTTAAAATCCCAAATTCCATTCTCTTTTTCAGTGTGTCATCTTGAGCTAAATCCCCAAGTCCTAGAAAGTTGTTTTGCAATGTCTGGAAAATCCTGTTTCTGAGATGCTCTGTATTCATCTCAGAAGAGACACATCCTACCTTCTGGTCTGTGCTCTGGCCAAACTGAACGTGTCTGCTTCCTGTAATTTTCATATTCCTTTCCCTAATTCTCTTTTTTGTGAGGTGCTCTACCCAACCCTGAGCCAGGCGAGCTCATTCCTCAGTCTTCTCTGACCTTAGACTCCATCTGCAAAGTTGACCCCCTAGGCATGGCCATAGCTCCCTCTGATTGGAGACCCGCACTCAGACTTCCCATCAGGCATTCTAAATGCTTACTTTATCTTCTACTTCACATCTAAACTGTTGTTTTGATGATGTCACATACTGCATTTATGTAATGCTCATATTAATGTTTCTTCAAAAACAGCACAATCCTAGGGAATGCAGTACACTTCAAACATGACTTGGGGGAAGCTAAGAATAAACTTTATGACCATAAATAAAACATTTCTTTATTTTAATGTCTTTTCCTAATACTTTTATAGTTTCCTCATTTTTTCCTTGTCAGGCTTGTGAAAATTTTAGTTTATTAATGGAAGCAACTTTGAGGGTCAGCCACTATTTCATTTTGAAATGACTAGTCTTACTAGAAGCATGTACAAATGTTGAAGAAGAATTGGGCCTTTGAAAAGCTGAAAAACAATAATTGTGACTTTTCTTATAGTCAGTACATTCACAACATAAAGTTAGAAGTTAACGAAATTTTCTGGGTGATAAATTAAAATTTAATATGGGTAAGCAATAAATTACAGTTTATTATCTTCATGGTAAATTATAGTTATAAGGAACTTCGATTCACACAGTTCTTACACATTATAGATGATATAAAGGCAGACATTGAACAAATGAGCGATAACTAAGTTCTCTGTCATCACTTACCAAGTTGGACTCATTTGGTGGGATGTACTTCTCTGTCCCCATTCGCACAAGCCCATCATGGTAGAGAAATATCTTTAATGGATCACAGGATGTAACCAAAATATAAATCCGTAAATCAAACTTGTAGCCTTCCATTAGGAAAGGCTTTTCAATGTATTCTTGAACTATCAAATGATCCTGAGATGGAATTTTATCCCCATTTCTTATCAAAGAAATCCTAAGTTTAAAGAAAACAAATAAAAATAATTTGATATGGAGGTTGAGATGCCAGGAAAATCAATGTCATCAATGTATTCAGGAGGAGAACAGTGTTACAGAAATTCTAAAACCCTGTCCCTCCACAAGAGCAATGAGTGGGTTGCTATCAGAATCAGTTCTGTGGAGGTACGAAAGTTAAACAAAAGCTTGAAACACCCAGGGGATATTTTACCAAAGAGGGAGGAAGAAAAGAGTGGGGGGAAAGGGGAAGAAAACAGCAGCTAAATTCTGTTTAATGGAGTTTTTGGCATTTTAACTGATTCCGTTACATCACTCATTCCCAGTTCAGTTCCCCACCCCGAGGCGAGTTCGAGGGTAGGCCAAGTGGACCTGACGGCTGTAGCTGTTTGCTTTGGTCTGCCTTGAGCTCTCTAGAGGAATTCAGTTTGCTTTGATAAAGAAATGACTAAATAATTTCAAGCGTATGCAAGAAAATTAATGTTCACATAGAAGAGAGAAAAAGTAATGAAGAAAAATGTAAAGTGCATGAAATATAGCAAGCATGACATCGATACAGCAAACACAAAATGACAGAGGAAAAACAGTCTCTTAGTAAGCAAATTAAAAGTCAGTGGATTGATTGAAAAGCTGGGCTTGAGAAACAGGTTTAAAAACATAATCTAACTACAGTGCCATCTAAAGAAGACTTCTTTTTGAATTAAAGACACAAAAGGTTGAACGTGAAAGCAAGCAGTATTCTGAACTGGTTACCCTTGCATCCACCTAAACAAAAAAATTGCCATGACAGACAAGAGACAAGATGTGGCACTAGAGGATAAGCAAACATCTCAATAGGAAAATTGTGATACTATATGATAGGCTCAAGAATATAAAAATTAAAAAAAATATGTCTTTGACAAGATACAAAAGTTAGCAATCAAAAGGTGATCAAAATGACGGGAGAAATGGCTCAGCTAGGGTGGCTGCAGTCTTCAGTCACCTTCAGTGACAGGACACCAGCAGAGTAGCCAGGAAGTGGATCTAGGTGACAGGCAGCAGAAGCCCCTGTGCCCATCCACTATTACAGCACAGAATTCCACGCTGTAGAGAATACCCTCTCTGCAATGTTATACTACTACAGCACAGAATTCCACGCTGTAGAGAATACCCTCTCTGCAATGTTTGCCCACCATTCTTGCATTGCTGTGAGACATACTGTACTAGTATTAATAAATATTTATTACTTCCATCACAAACATTGAGAAACCCATTACCAATCAGCATCCCTCCTCCATTTCCCTTTCCACTAATGGATAACAGGGAGCCAACGTGCCAATAATCAATGGACACAAATTCCCCAGTAACACACTTCTTAATTTGTACATGACCAAACATTCTGAACATATTATATGATTGAATCAGTGCATCATGCTCAAAAGTTAAATGGCTTTTAAAAAACAGTTTAACTGTGAAGCTACAATGTCCAAGGATTTTTTTTTTGCAGTATACCATTTGAATTTTTTTTAAAAAAAAAAAGGTTCAAATGACTCACATTTTGCAAAAAATCGACCTCAGCCAACTTCCTATTTAAAAAAATAAGTGTACTACAGAAAACTAAACACAAGCAAAGGGGATAAAAAATGTTATGCTGTGCATTCTATTCCTGGAAAAATTGTCTAGGTCTTTGGTGTGCCAGCTTGAAATGTATCCTGTGCAACCTCAATCCAGTTACCAAGGCTACGAGAGGAAAACATTTATAAAGCAGAGAATATATACATTTTGTTTCAAGCATTCTCATTATAACAAGACAACTGTCTCTATTTTGTTCTCCAAGCTAATTTAGCTTTTCTGTAGCAATTTATCTTATTACCCAAGATTTCTGAAATTATTATAAGCATGCATTGTGTTTATGAAGAAATAAAATAAATTTTCCCTGTAAGTTATTATTTCTGTGATGGCTCACAACTCTAGTGTATTTTTAATTGGATTACTGAAATCTGTTAGGAGAGTCAGTCATAAAAACATGACAGCTAGAAACTTATTGCTTTTCTAATAAGGTATTCAACCATGAGTAACTGTGAGCACATCTTCTCTCTCATTTTTCAATGATTATATTTTCCAGAGGAAAAAACTAACCTACCCATGACCCATTGCACCATTAGCTGGTTTTATTATAAAAGTTTTCTGCTTCCTTTTTTTCTTCAGTTCTTTCACATAGTTTTGGAATTGAGTATATTCAGAAGGGAAAATCCACGTTCGAGGAACAAAAGTATAATCCAGAGGCCGAGACTTGATCATTCTGTAAATCAGATGCAAGAGGAAATATAAATTCTATTCAACATTAGTAAATCTTATTTTTGTAGCAATTATACTATGAAGACTTAAATTTCTTTGTTCTTTCATTTATTCTTTTGCTTATTGTCCTACTCAGAAAATGTCTGTATACTAAACAATAGCCCAAACTTGAGACTATTAACAAAAATAAAGAGATAAGAATCTTTGCCCTGTATGATACACACTGGCTTATATTTTAACACAATGACTATTTTTGATTGTATACTATGCTAGGCACTGCTGAAGCAAGGGGAATTAGCAAGGCCTCTGCCTCCAGTGAATTTACGGATAGTCTTTGCATACAAGACAAAGTGATAACAGACTGGAGGAGAAAGGTGGGTCACTAACCCTCAGGGAGGGGTCAGGAAGCACACCGTTTGTACTGACACTTGTTCTTGGTGCTCCAGTCCCCCAAGGCATCCACAGACAGCAATTCCTGACTTTTTTCTATGCCACTGTTTTAGAATTTAGCCACTTTTCTGATAAAAATCATCTGAAAGTCTCTGTTCCATAGAAGTTTTATGTGAATGAACCATCAATCCATGTGATGGTACAGCCAAGGATGTCTCCCAATAGCGCTGCATTGGCTAGAATTTGCCTATAGTGACCCCTAATGTGATGACGATGTTCGTTCTGAGGGGAAGTAGAAGTACTGGAGACAGAATGCAAGGCCTCCCATGCGTTAAGGAAGTGTTCCACTACTGAGCTGCAGGTTTTTACTTTAAAACGGGGGCTCATTCATTGCCCAGGCAGGCCTTGAACTCACAATTCTCCTATCTCACCTTCCTGAATTGCTAGGATTACAAGTTTGTGACACCAGGCCTGGAAAAAAAAAAAAGTGTTTCCTTTTTGATTGATCCAAAAATGTTAAGTATTTTATACTTATCAATTCTCAATTAAAATGAAAACGAAGAATGTTTTTTTTTAAAAAAAAATATTATTAAAGGTAATGAAAACGGTTCCTGAGATTCTGAAAACTAGCTGGGGCCCAGCTCCAATGAGAGCAGTTTGTGTGAGTTTGTGCCATTTCTCTGAACCTCAGTTACAGTGGCATCCTGTGCAAAGTTAAAAATAGAACCCGGGACCCATTCAGACTGCTCTGCTTCTGAGTGTCTCTCTCCCATCTGACTAACTCATCTGAGATCAACCTTATACAAGATAATACCACCACAACCGCAGGATAAACTTTGCTCAGGCCTTCTCTGTACAAGAAAATGAAGATTACTTGGTCATATTTCTTGCTAAGAAATCCTTCCTACAGATCTCTCCCATTCCTGGAAAATGGTTGATCCTCTGAAAAATAAAAAGGTAAATATTAACATTTATTGATTCAATGAATCTGTTCTTTCATACTGTAACAGTGAAAAACATCCTTTGAGGGTTTTGTTCTAACAAATTAAACATTATTATATAAAGGATTTTGAATTAAATAGCTAATAATTATTGTAAAATAAAAATGATGATCAGAGAATAATTCTGTAAAATTTTGAAGAAATCTGGAAAAGACTTTACAAAGATAATAAAGTTTTACTGCTCTGTGTTGGATAAATGGCAATTCAATATCCAAACAGCTTTTTGAATACAACACATAACTACAGACATTTATAACATAGGACTTAAAATATTTGCTCGTCAGTTCTACCATCCATTCTCTGATTCTAAAGTAATGAGGAGGAGGGGATAAGAGGAGGGAAAGGGGAGGGGAGGGGGAGGAGGAGGATGTGGAAATACAAAGAGGAAGGGAGAAAGGAGGGAGAAGGGATTTGGGTACAGAGGAGGGGGAGGGGAGGGGAAGGAAGAGTGGATTAGGGAAGAGGAGGGAACGGGGAGGAGGGGAAAGAGGAAGAAGAGGGAGAGGGAGGTGGGAGGAAGGGGAGTAAATAGCAAATGTCAGTTGTCTCAGATTCCTTGTAGGCTTTTCTATTTGCTTTTCATTTCTTCCAAACACCTCTGTATTGCCCTCTAGAGATAAAGCCAGAGGCATGTAGGCGATTACCATACAGTCTTGTCCACCAGACACCATCATTCCCTGTCACTCATCCTAAAGTATGACACAAAGCATCATCTTAGACCGAATTCTTTCCTCTCAATACTCCTTTAAAGAAATAAGCAGGCTACAGGCTATGTAGGGACACGATGCAGCCTGGCAACAAGACAGGCTGTCCAGGGAACTCAGAACTGAAATCTAATATGTCAACAGATTAAGAAGCTCAATAAAGAAAACCATGTCCCGCCAGACAGGAACAACTGAAGACTAAGCCCTACCTGATAGTTTTGCAGTTCTGTGATCTTCTCCTGCTGAACGGCAGCATCACACCATATAAGGTTACTCGTTTCATCTTCATCTGGAGTCTTTATAAATCCCATTTCATCTATTACTAAACGAACTGAAAGGGAATGGTTAAAATGAACAAGAGTTTAAACCTTAAAGACATCACTGTGGAGACATCTGTACATACATCCACACTATCCCGTTCACAGACTACCCACTACTTACAGCATAAACTCCTTATGAGTGACAGCTGTTTTATCTAGGACCAAATTATTTATTCTCCTCAGCAGCTGGGAACACAATTAGATTGCCCAAAACATCCTTAGTGATAGTCCTTTCAGATTTACCAGAGGGTTTCTAAAGTAACTTCGACACCATGAAAACACACAGAGAGCTGAGGTAACTCTACACAGGATCATTCGCTCTCATGGGTTTTCCATGACCCGGAACTAGGTATAAAACTGGAAAGATAAAAATATCCTTGACCATCGGATCTCTCGTGTGCCTTTTACCTTTCCAGTTCAAGTTACTATTACCACAAAAGTGAGTCAGCTCTGTTTACTCAGAGGACGAAACCGTGAAGCCAGATTTCCAGGAAGGATTTAGAGACTGGCTCTCTGCCGCTCCACACCCTGAGATCCCACTTAAAAAAATATTCTCAGGGTTTACTTTTGACTAAATATTACTCCTCCTTAACTGACATGTTACAGTTAATATACGGGCATTTGTCTTCCAACAGATCTTGAGTTTACAATGAAGATGAGCTGTACAGTTGGGGTGGTAATTGACTTCCAATGAGTTCGGGGTCCGAAAGAAGAGTGTGTTTGTATGGCGAGGCTTCATTGCTCGCTTTTCATGCTTCCTTTATCTGAGAAGTGACATGGGAAATGGTAAAGACTGACTTAGCCCAGCTGCAAAACTGATAACCAGGAACGGTTGGCCTCAAATCCTGCAGGCTCTTGGCCATTTGCTGGAGAAAAAAACTGGCTTTATATGCAACAATGCGTGGGATAACAAGGACACCTAGAGAGGTTCTGGAACCGTCTATGTGAGGGCAGCAGAATGTAGTTGGGAGTTATACTGATACCTGTGTCATCAAGTGCACACACAAGGAGAAAGTGCCATTTTCCACTGTCACACACTGTGCCACCATGAGACGGCCTCCCTCGGGGCTACAGAGAGTGAGAGCAGTGGCCACAGGTCCTGCGGGATTCCTCGAGTAAGCTAATAGCAGAAAACAGCTACAGTGGCAGAATGCGAGCCTGAGACCAAATCTACTCCTGAGAAACGGAGACACATTCTCTGAGCCCAGACATAACTGGCAAGACCCTGATGATAAGACAAGGTGAAGTGGCAGTGATGGCGGCCGCTCACCTAGCTCCTTAAGTCATGGGTCTTCACGTACTAACACCAGTGAGGCCAGATGCTTCCAGATTACATAAGAATAGTGAAAAAGATCCACTCCATATTCACAAACCTTCATAAGATCAAACAGGTATAAATCTCTCTTATGATGACTTTCAAAGCTCAGATAGCTGGCAACATTGAACATTACAGGAAAATCCAGCGCTGGGTAGAGACCTACACACTTCTTTCTGCTAAATGCATAACTGAATGCGTTTTTCTTTGTTTGAACTGAAAATTTAGAAATCCATTAGTGCCTTTTCAAAGCAGATCATCCCCCACTGCATAGGAAAGAATTCTTCTAACCTGTCAGCAGTTTTACAGAAGTAATTTAGAAACCCATTACATAAAAGATAATCACCTCTCCCAACTCTACACTGTTTCCTATGCCAAGGCAGTTTTCCCGTCGATCATGGAAAGTGCTGGGTTCTGGAGACACTCACCAATTTCAAACTTTGTCCCAGCAACATTCGCTGTAATGACTCCCTTCTTTTTCTTTTTTCTGACTTTCCTTTTCATGGTATATTGATAAGGCAACTCTGTATTTAGATCCAGGGGAGAGGGTCCCGGAATAACTTTAAAAAGAAATAGACACAGCTGTCACTAAAATAAAAATAATGTGACCACAAACATTCATGTTGCCCCAGCAAAGAAAAACTATGAATGGTGACACTTTTAAAGTTTTAATATGTATTCTGAACACACTCATAGCCTGTAGTATGGGCAGGTTAATCCACTTACCTCCTTCGTGAGGCAGAGACGGCATGGTCACCTATGCCAAATGAGCAAGAGCAAGAAACAGGCGCACAGTACCAAGCTCTCAGTAAATCTGGAAGTCCCACGTTCATCTAAGTAGGATATGGCCCCAAATCACAGGAAGTTCCTATCATATTATCTGGGTCAAAGTCTCAGATTTCACGACACAAAGTTTTGGGCTAGGAAGCTACCTGGAGAGGTTTAAAAACAAAGTTACTTCAGACACAGCTTCATCATATTTCTCATGCCAATGTCATTCTTGTGAGACGCCACATAATAACAAAAGCTAATTTGTTCCATCAAAACAGTATGCGCTAATCAGTTATTAACCCATACACAAAATGCCAAGTTAGGGCTTTCTAGTCTGGAAGCACACAATCTAAATAGAGAGCTTTGTTTTGTTTTAAATTACAAATTTAAAACTATACAAATTACACAAAGAAATTAAAAAATAAAATTCATTGCTGTCCATTGACCACTGAGAATCTTGAGATTTATCATAAACAGCTTAGCCTTTAATCAAGCCTAAGAGGGAGCTTTTTGAGCCCTGTGTTATGGAAAAGTTAACTGAGCTCAGAAAGGTCAAATGATTTTTCTCTCTTTACAAAGGAAGTAAGAGGTAAAGTGGAGACCGAAATGAAGTGTGTCAAAGCCAAAGTCCCCGACAGGAACCCATACAATCTTCAATGCAATGCTTCACCTGTTACTGGGACGATGCTTCTAACATGAAGCAGTGAAATAGCCATGAGGGGAGGGGGCTGCTCACAGAGTGAATGCAGGCAGTGATCCAGTTTTACAGGGGTAGGGAGGAATGGCTTCCTAAAGCAGAGTGAGCCATGCCTTGGAAGAAGTTTGAGAGGCTCAAAATAGGAAGCACCATTACCAGGAGGATCTTATTTAAACAGATAGAGGGACACAACGTTCTCTTAAGGAATGAACTATCGTGATTCAGCCGCATCCTGACAGGACCCACAGTGTGCTCTGTGGGCATCTGCAGTGTCTGCGGGATCCAGGCATCCAGGTCCTAACTATGCTGACAAGTTCACACTGTCAACTCTTGGACTTCTCTCTTCCTTGAGCTCCTATGTCTCCAGCCATAATGGGAAAAGGCATCAAAACTATTCTACTAAACACAGGTGACATGGGAACTTTCGCAAAATTATCAGGGTTTTCAGAGTTCATTCAGCCGTCATCCCTAATAGCCATCATTAGCAGTAAGATATCATCAAAGGACATTTACAGCTTTACCTATTCTCTGGTATCACTTTAAAGAAAATAAGTCTCCAGTATAATTCACTATAAAAACTCGTGAAGTATTATTTATTAGAGATCCACAATGGGTAGGCAGTGTGTTAAGTATTTAAAGCGAGTAACACCACCAGCAAGCTTTGAGCTTCAGTTCATTTTCCCACAACTTCTAGATATAGAAACAATGGTTTAAAACTGAAAACCATGAGTTTTGACACAGTGGGGATCTCATCCTTCTCGCTCTCCTATTTTTAGACATCACACTGACGCTACACAGACACATAAGGAGCTGGCAAGGCTAATTTAGTACTCAGGAAGACAGGCTGTATTCTGGAAATTCACAATACCTCAAACCAAACAGGGAACTCACAATAACATCTCCAAACTGATCTCCCAGCTGGAAATGGACTAGGTCACCACTCAGAAGGAAGAAAGGAGTGACTTGAAGGTCAGTTCTGTTCTGTTTAGAAGCTCTCTGATACTGAGATTGAGTTTGGGATGTTGTGCCCAGCACCTTGTTACTGGAGTAAACAAAGGTCCCTTTACAGTAACACCTCGCTGATCCCATTAGCAGTCAGTGACAAAGTCAGGCTCCTAAAACAGACCTGTCGATTTCTGAACTTAAATTATGAAACAAACAACTTCAATGTGCAGAATACAAATGTTCCATGAGCCACACGAGGGTCTGAAGTGTTTAAAATGCTCCTAGTCATACATAGGCTCTACTCCATCCCACTGCTGATTTGGTGGAAGTGCCTGACATACTTTGAGGTCTTGAGTGTATTTCCCCAGATCCTAATTAAATCTATTTTAGGCAAGAAATTTGAGAATAGCAGACTTAGAACAGCACACAGGTAAGCTACCGTTATCTATTCTCCAAAAGATGGAGGCATGATTATTGACCTAGAAAACACTTTAAGCCAATGGTTTCTCACCAGAAATCAAAACACTCTGAGCATCAGTGCTTGGGAACTCTTCCCTGCTCTACCTATCGCTTTAAAACCTAAGGAAGCAGCTACTTCAGCCTTTGATCGTGTTGAGGGATTCATTCTCCCTTCTTCTGGTCTATCGTGGGGTTCATTATTTGTGTCTCATCAAAACCACCCATCTAAAAGGTGAGTTCCCAAAAGAACAAGCTTTCTTCAGTCTTGCTCATGACTGCATTCCCAGAAGCAGAGCCCGGCAGTGCTCAGTAGTCACCTGTCACTAAGTTAATGGGTGCTATGGTTCAGGGAAATCCTCTGAAGAAGTGGGGCTTGAGAAGGTCAGTAGGTCACAGAGGTTTCCTCATGCACAAAAGTATATGACCTTTTTTGCTCTAGTGAATAAATTAGGGGACTTTGGTTTCTACTGATTACTTCAAAAGACTGAACCATGATAAATGTGTGTTAACTTATGATAAGGTTAGTTATCACATCACTGGTGTGTGGAGGAGCTCAGGTGTGTGGAGGACTCTGGTGTGTGGAGAAGATCATGTGTGTGGAAGCGCTCAAGTGTGTGGAAGATCTTAGGGGTGTGGAGGATCTCAGTGTGTGGAGAAGCTCAGAGGTGTGGAAGAACTCATGTGTGTGGAGGAACACAGGTGTCTGGAGAAGCTCAGGGGTGTGGAGGAGCTCATGTGTGTGGAGGAGCTCAAGTGTGTGGAAGATCTCAGGAGTGTGGAGGAGCTAGCTCAGGGGTGTGGAGGAGCTCAGGTGTGTGGAGGAGCTCATGTGTGTGGAAGATCTCAGGGGTGTGGAGGAGCTCATGTGTGTGGAGGAGCTCATGTGTGTGGAGGAGCTCATGTGTGTGGAGGAGCTCATGTGTGTGGAGGAGCTCATGTGTGTGGAGGAACTCAGGTGTGTGTGTGGGAGCTCAGGAGCTCACTCAGGTGTTGGCTTCTATATCTTCCTTCTTCTCAAGAGGTATCAGACTTGGTGTTTTTTCTTCCCATGCTGCTCTTAATACATTTTTTCTTTCTTATGTATCAGTTTCTATGCAATATCTAAGTGTGTGTAACTTATATAATTTTAAACTATGCCAATAATATATTATATATTCTTGGGCTATTTTCTAAACTTTGAACTTTTGTGTGATTCATCTAGTTCCATTTTTTTTCATTAAGAAGTACCACACTGGAAATCACCCTCGAAGCTTAGTCAAGATCTTACTTCAATGGCAATGCAAAGCCCCTAAAGGACTTCTCATAGATCACACTGGCTGTGTAAAGAAAACAGGAGAAACAGTGTGAGGAAGATATTTTGAAGGTTCATGGCAGGGAAAATGAGAGCCTAACCACAGGCAGTCTCACATATACATAGAATACTGCTACAGCTGTCAGACTTGGTGATCAGGAAAGAAGTGGATTTCAAGACGGCTGGCTTGGAGAATTGGGAAGGGGCTGGCATTGTGCATCAAAAGACCTGCAGAAAGAAAATCCAACCCCAGGAGTTAAGTGCTCTCAGTCAACATTTGCAGAAAAATGTGAATGAATAAAGACCAGAAAATAAATAAGATTCATAACTGAAGGTAAGACAAGAAGCTGGAGAGATGGCTCAGAGTTTAAGTTGTTTACTGCTCTTGCAGAGGACCCAAGTTTGCTTCCCAAAACCTACATAGATGCTCCCAACTGTCTCTAATCCCAGATCCAGGAGGCTCCAATGCAATCTTTTGGTCCCTGCATACACTGCACACATGCGATGCAGAGACATTCATGTAGGCAAGACATTTATACACATAAAATAAAAATGAATCTTTTAAAAAAAACACAGATGATTCCTTCCATAGTCTAACTGATTCAATTTCTCTGTTTCTGCCAAAAAGTGACAATATATACAGCTGTATAACTGGGCAAACAACAGATGATGTCACCCTAACTGTTCTCCCAACAATAGCGTATTGACCCTCTTCATTGTGTGTTCAAATTCAAAAAGTTTGGAGAAGCTGCTTGCTTCCTAAACATAAGAACTCTTGTGTCCCATCCCCAGGCTGGCTATCCTCCCTGAACCTAGAGCTGGCTGTGCAGAATGTTATCGACCTGAAAGAACTTTTTCATCAGACACTTCTAGAAAGCCAGTAGGAGCCAAGCATGAGTAACAAATCAAAGAACCATTTATTCATTCTGGTAACAGAACTAACATTGACCTGAGGCAATAGTAGCTCCACTGATTTACTATTATTTGCTTTTCAGATTTCCATAGCTTGCTTGGCATCTATTCAATGTTTATGGCTAAATAACGTCACCCAAATGCAATATTCACAGAGGTCTGTGGAGTTTCTCGTCCTTAGCATTCATCCTACTGTGATATGAAGAAAACGCAGGCACTGCTAACACAGCATACCTGGAAGGCATCTTCTTTTATTAATATTTATATTTCCACTATGTGACACAATAAAAAAAAAACATAAACTTCATTCAGCAAGTGCGTAATTGAATAAAGCTCAAATCAAATAATAGAGCTATTTAAGTAGCAGACGAAAACATTATTTCATAGCATCTTAAATGCTTAAGTAGTGTCAAAAGCCCCTTTGGACATGTTATCCAAGAATATAACATTGTGTTGTAAATAGTTCTCAAACCACCCTAAAGAGGAGAGAAAGAAGTTTCACTCGCTCTCTAGGAATATCATACAATACTAGTAAAGGTTTACATATCTCACTTACCTCTGTCTATCCATTTACATGTGTTCATGACACACACACACACAAACACACACTAAATTTACCTGATGTCCTTGCAGGTGTGTTCATAGATGCACACACACACACATACATACGTACACACAGTTAAGAATCTAAGACATCCTCAAAGTACCAGCATACACTTTGCTACATAAAGACTTCTTGTTCTGAGATTCTTAGGTGGGATTGAGGGCCCTTTGCACCCAGCTCTCAGCCCCCGAACCTGCAATGGAAGGTGAAACAGAAATCCAGAGGCAAGTGGAGAGTTTCCAATATAATCAGTTCTCTGTTCTTTACCAGAAAGTTCACAATAGATACCAACCTGTGCATCTGCCTCCCAAGTGAGCAGATGACATCACAGTGGGGCCATGTGATGCCAGCATAGTTCTCAATGTCCCAAACCTAACTCTTCAATATTGCCCATAAACCTGGGGGTTCCTCTGACACTCTGTGGCTTGATAAAGTGTGTAACAACATAGCCAGACATAAAAAAGACACAACAAAATCCTCCTTAGTTTTCCATTTGAATTCTTTATTTGGTATTTATTCCATGTACACACATTACCAATTTTAGGGTATATGTTAGTTTAATGCTTATGCTCCTATCCATGTTTACAAATTATTAAATGTATTAATTCATTAAATTACTAATCATGACAAGGCATGACTGCAATCCAGCCATGTAGAAGACTGAAGCAGGAGGATACTGAATTCAAGGCCAGTCTTAGCTGCACTGTAAGACCCTGAACAGCGAAAGAAGCCATCTTTATCATCCATATTAGTCAAAAAGTTAATGGATAGGGAAGACTCTGTCCCTCATCTGAGATAACTCATTAAGTTGTCCTTTCTAAACAACCATGGAGTGAGCTTTTGGGGGTAGGGATTAGTAACTAAATTTACCTGATGTCCTTGCAGGTATATGTAAGGACGAGTAAGCATTGAGGAATCAATAGGGCAGGGGAAGGAAGTGAGTGGGAGGGCCTTCCCAACTGAAAGAGAAATAGTCCTTCAGTGGACTCTCCCTTGTTTGCTCCCATTTCTTGGGAGCACATGTGATTGTAGCTGATGTGTAATTCACAGCAATTGGGGTTTCTTCTTGGAATTGCTGCATCTGTTGGAAAGTAGACACCTGTCTTGTTTAGGCCACTGGTGCTTTAATTTTCTGTCACCACTAAACCTCTTGATGTATGACTCTGTTACTCCTACAGCTACTACTGTGGCTTTTAAAAATGGCACACCATGCGTAGAGAGGTGGTTCAGTAGTTGGGAACTGCTGTGGAATAATCTTTTCGTACTCTGTGAATATGCATTATACTCTCGTTGGTGTAATAAAGAGTCAGCTGGCCAATAGCTGGGCTGGTGTAGGAGGATCTTCTGTTTGTGTGTTGCTTTCATTCGTTGAATAAAGAAACTGCCCTGGCCTTTTGATAGGGCAGTCCTTAGGACTGGAGAAGGAGGGGGAGGGGGAGGGAAGTGGGAAGTCGAAATTTTGATCGGCATTATTTATAAAGTAATAAAAATAAATAAATAAATAAATAAACAAACAAAAACATTTCTACCTCTGAAAAAATAAAATAAAGTGATGGTCCAAGAAAAATAAAACTCTCTAAGGACTGGAGAGATGGCTCAACAGTTAAGAGCACTTGCTCTTCTTCCAGAGAACCAGGGTTTGGTTCCCAGCACACACATGGCAGCTCACAAGAGTCTGTAACTCTAGGTCCAGGGGATCCTATGCTCTCTTCTGACCTCTGTGGACCCTGCACTCACATATGCTCTTGCATACACACAAGCCAACACTCATACACATGAAATAAAAACAAATAAATCTTATTATAACCACTCTCTCTAGCAGTACAATCTTTGCCACAGAACTAGTCCTTTTATAGACACATGAAGGGAAAGGGATATTTTTATCCTTCCAAATAAACAGGGATGGAATGCAAAATAGAACTGGAGCACAAAGTGAGCCAGGGCACAGTAATATGTTCTCCATAGATACATTCAAATCGTGAGCATTTATTTTCTCAATGATTCCCTCCCGTGACCACTTCCTTCCCTGATCACATTCAGTCAATTGATACTGTAAAGTTATTAGGTCACATAAAGCATTGAATCAATCATCTGTTCAAAAACTTACAGCTCCTTATTTTATATTAAACATTTCATTGGGGTACCGGTTAGTTTTATGACAAGGTGACACAAGCTGTAGTCGTAAGAGTGGATGTAACCTTGACTGAGAAAGTGTCTCCTTAAGACTGGGCTATAGGCAAGCCGGTAGTGTATTTCCTTAATTAGTGACTGATGGGGAAGGGCTCAGTCAATTGTGGCTGGAGCCACCCCTAGCCTGGTCCAGGGCTCTATAAGAAAGCAGGCTGAGCAAGCCCCTTGGTGCAACTCAGCAAGAGCACTGTACTGTTCCATGGCCCCTGCATAAGTTTCTGCTTCCAGATTCCTGCCCTGTTCGGGTTCCTGGCCTGAATTCCTTCAGTGGATGGACTATGGCGCAGAAGATTAAGCCAAATAGAACTTTTCTTCCTCAGCTTGCTTTTGATCATAATGTTTCATCATGACAATAGGAACCATAACTAAGACAAGTTCTCACCAACTTATTAGGGACTCAAGCAAGTAAAATACACGTTCTATTTCACCATGCTCATATATATGTGGAAAAGTTATTTAGCTTGAACCTTACAAATAAAACTTTATTCAAAGTCCATGACATGAGCTATTCATATCAATCCAAAGTATGCTGAAGAATGACAGTCAACACTAGACAACTACATAACCAGATGTAACCATATATTCATAGAATGCACATCAGGAATACAAATTAAACACAATACTAAATCAACAAGGCTGATTTTCAATTCTGCTACATGGGATTGGAATTTACCATTTTTAAAATATTTTTTCTTTATTATTATTATTATTATTATTATTATTATTATTACAAATTTTCACCTCCTCCCCTCCTCCCATTTCCCTCCCCTTCCCCCCATTTTAAAAATCTTAATACAATATCCACAATTATCCATTATACAAGCCCCACTAGAAAACAATGCAAACTCTTTAGGACACTTTTGAATAATGCAGTGCCAATCACATCCATTCTGGTTTCAATCTGGCTTGGATGGCCACACCATATTGCTAGAACTTATACTTAAATATTACATATTTTATCAAATTTTATTTTATTTGTATGCACGTGTGTGTGCATATGAGTTTTCACACAGGGTTGTGCCCATGGAGGACAGAAGAGGTTATATGATTCCATGGAGTTGGAATCACAGGTGAACTTGAGCTGACTGAACTAGATACTAGAAATTGAACTTTGGTCCTCTGCAAGATCAATATACACCTTTAACCACTTAGCCATCTCTCCAGTCTTTCAGATATTATCTTCAAAGAACTTAATCTGTTTTCAGTCAATCCATTGGGCAAAAAAAATACTGTGTTAATAACATAGGAAAGAGGAACCGTATAACAATGTACATTTAGTGTGTAACTTCAATGCCCTCCAAACATTACTATTATCTGCTATTCGATTATTTGAATATTTCATTTGAATCTCTTCATTGAACCACTAGAGTATATGCCTCTTAGAGGCAAATATAGACATTCTGCACTCTCCAAAGAACTTGGCACTATACTCTGTATCCATAAGTTCCAAATCATTCTACAGGAAATAATGCATTTCACCTAGTACAATGGAAACTCCAAACGGTCTATGAGGGTGGCCCTTGCTTAGAGACCTAGCAATAGAGGATACAAAGCCTGAATTAGACATCTCTGGTAACCGGGCAAAAATTCTAGATGAGGTATTGGAACCAACCTAGCCACAAACCTTACTCAATATGATGTTTTCTAGCTCCATTAATTTGCCTGCAAATTTCAAGATGTCATTATTTTTTCTGCTGTGTAGTACTCCATTGTGTAAATGAACCACATTTTCCTTTTCCATTCTGCAGTCGGGGGGGCATCTAGGTTGTTTCCAGGTTCTGGCTATAACAAACAATGCTGCTAAAAACATAGTTGAGCATATGGTCTTGTGGTACGATTGAGCATCCTTTAGATCTATAACCAAAAGTGGTATTGCTGGGTCTTGAGGAAGGTTGTTTACTAATTTTCTGAGCTATTGCCATACTGATATCCAAAGGGGCTGTACCAGCTTGTACTCCCAGCAGCAATGCAGGAGTATTCCCTTTGCTCCAAGTCCTCTCCAGCATAAGTTGTCATTAGTGTTTTTTTATCTTGGTCAACATAAAGCCAGTCACACTGAACCTCATGGAAGAGAAAGTGGGAAGTACACTTGAACACATTGACACAGGAGACCACTTTCTAAGTATAACCCCAGCAGCACAGACACTGGGAGAAACAATTAATAAATGGGACCTCCTGAAACTCAAAAGCTTCTGTAAAGCAAAGGACAACAAGACAATATGGCAGCCCACAGAATGGGAAAATATCTTCACCAACCCCACATCAGACAGAGGTCAGATCTCCAAAATATACAAAGAACTCAAGAAATTGGTTATCAAAAGCATAAATAATCAAATAAAAAATGGAGTATCAACCTAAACAGAGAACTCTCAACAGAGGACTCTAAGATGACTGAAAGACACTTAAGGAAATGCTGAGCATCCTTAGTCATCAGAGAAATGCAAATCAAAACAACTCTGAGATTCTACCTTATACCTGTAAGAATGGCCAAGATCAAAAACACTAGCAACTTAACAACACTCCTGAAAGCTCTAGAATAAAAAGAAGCAGACTCATTCAGGAGGAGTAGATGACAGGAAATAATCAAATTGAGGGCTGAAATCAATAAGATAGAAACAAAAAAAACAATACAAAAAAATCAGTGAAACGAGGAACTGTTCTTTGAGAAAATCAACAAGATAGACAAACCCTTATCCAAATTAATGAAAAGGCAGAGAGAGAGAGAGAGAGAGAGAACATCCAAATTAACAAAATCAGCAATGAAAAGAGGGACAAAACATCAGACAATGAGGAAATCTAGAGACTCATTAGGTCACACTTTGAAAACCTGTACTACATAAAACTGGAAAATCTAAAAGAAGAGGACAATTTCCTGGATAGGTTCCACATATCAAAATTAAATCAAGACCCTATGAACAACTTAAATAGAGCTATAACCCCTAAGGAAATAGAAGCAGCCATCAAAAGTCTCCCAACCAAAAACAACCCAAGGCCTGATGAAATTCTACCAGAATTTCAAAGAAGAGTTAATACCTATACTCCTCAAACTTTTCCACAGGATGGAAACAGAAGGAACATTGCCAAAGTGTTTATGAGGCAACAGTTTACATGATATCCAAATCACACAAAGACTCAACTAAGAAAGACAATTACAATTTCCCTTATGAACATTGATGCAAAAATACTCAATAAAATACTGTCAAACCAAAACACATAAAAAAATCATTCACCATGAAGCAAGTTGGCTTCATCCCAGAGATGCAGGGATGACTCAACATATGAAAATCTATCTACGTAATCCACCACATAAATAAAGTGTAAGAAAAAAAATATAAGATCATCTCATTAGATGCTGACACAGTCTTCGACCAAACCCAACACCCCTTTATGATAGGTCTTGGAGAGATAAGGGATACAAGGAACCTAACTAAATATAATAAAAGCAACATACAGCAAGCTGACAGCCAAATTAAATGGAGAAAAACTCAAAGCAATTCCACTAATATCAGGAACAAGAGAAGGCTGTCCACTATCTTCATATGTATTTCAACATAGAACTCAAAGTTTTTGCAAGTGTATAAGAAAACAAAAGATCAAGGGGATACAAATTAGAAAAAAGTCAAATTTTGTGATATACAGATGATATGATAGTGTATATAAGTGACCCCAATAATTTTATGAGGGAATTCTTACAACTGATAAACACCTGCAGTAATGTGACAGGATACAAGATCAATTCAAAAAAAATATACAAATGATAAAGGGACTGAGAAAGAAATCAGAGAAATATCACCATTTACAATAGCTACAAATAACATAAAATATCATGGGGATAACACTAATCAAAGAATTAATAAACTGTATGAAATTAACTTTAAGTCTTTAAAGAAAGAAATTAAAGAAAATAAGAGAAAATGAAAAGATCTCCCATGCTCTTGGATAGGTAGGTTCAACATAATAGAAATGGCAATCCTACCAAAAGCGATCTACAGATTCAATGTAATCCCCATCAAAATCCCAACATCTACACAGACCTTGAAAAAAACAATATCCAACTTCTTACAGAAAAAAAAAGGATAGCCAAAACAATCCTGTATAATAACTGAACTTCTGGAGGAATCACCATCCCTGACATCAAGTTCTACTATAGAGCTACAGCAAAGAAAACAGCTTTGTATTGGCAATCAGACTAAGTGAATTCTGGAACAAGGCAAAGAGTCAGTCACTAGCCAGAAGCAGAGGAATCAAGATGAGAAAAGGTACCAAGCCACACAGATAAACATAGATAAGAACTATGAGTGAATTTAAGTTGTAAGAGCTAGTTAATAATCAGCCTGAGCTAATAGGACAAACAATTTATAATTAATATAAGCCTCTGTGTTTTTTGGAGATAGAATGGCTTTGGGACTGGGTAGAACAGGTATTCAACCTACCTTAAGACCCAGCAATACAACTCTTGGTAATATACCCAAATGATGCTCAATTATACTACAAGGACATTTGCTTAACTACATTCATAGCAGTCAGCATTATTTGTAATAGCCAGAATCTGGAAACAACCTAGATGCCCCTCACTGAAGAATGTATAAAGAAAACGTGGTACATTTATACAACGAAGCACTACTCAGAAAAAAAAAATAGCATCTTTAAATTTGCATGAAAATGAATAGAACTAAAAAAAAAACATCCAGGGTGAGGTAACACAGACTTAGAAAAACAAACATAATATGTTCTCACTTATAAGTGGATATTACATGTAAAGCAAAGAATAACCAGCCCAGAGAAGCTAGGTAATACGGAGAACCCTAAGAGAAACATATATGGATCCTCCTGGGAAGGGAAACTGGACAAGATCTCCTGATAAAACTGGGAGTGTCGGGGTGGGGGGAAAGGGAGGGCAGAAGGGGAAGAAAGGGAGAAGGAGGGGGCAGTAAACATGAGGGAACTAGATGGACAAAATGGAGAAGGACAGAGAGGGAGAACAAGAAAAGAGGTATCTTGATTGAGGGAGCCATTATGGGGCTAGCAAGAAACCTGGCATTAGAGAAATCCCCAGGAATCCACAAGGATGACCCCAGCTAAAGCCCTAAGCAATAGTGGAGAGGGTACCTGAAGAGGCATTTCCCTATAATCAGATTGATGACTACCTTAACTGTCATCATAGAAACTTCATCCAGCAACTGATAGAAGCAGAAGCAGAGAGACACAACAAAGCACTGAACTGAGCTCCCAAAACCCAGTGGAAGAAAGAGAGGAACAATAATATGAGCAAAGGGGTCGAGACCATGCTAGGGATATGTGCTGAAACAGCTTACCTGAACTAATAGGAGGTCACTGACTCTGGAATGACAGCAGGGGAACCAGCATAGGACAAAAACTAGGCCCTCTAAATATGGATGACAGTTGTGTAGCTGGAGCAGTCTATGGGGCCACTGGCAGTGGGACCAGGATTTAATAGTTGAACTGGCTTTTTGGAGCCCATTTTCTTTGGAGGGATACCTTGCTCAGCCTAGATATAGTGGAGAGGGTCTTGAGCCTGCCTCAAAGTCATGTGTTAGACTTTGTTGACTCCACAAGGGAAAGCCTTATCCTCTCTGAGAAGTGGATGGGATGGAGGGAAGGTGGAAGGGAGTAGGAGGAGGGGAAAAAGTAGGAACTGGTATATAAAATGATTAAAGATTTTTTAATAAATAAATAAGAGGGCAATCAATGATGGAAAAGCTAAAATTGCACAGGAATAATTAAACTCCTCAGCAATAACAAAAGTAGCAAATCAAGATCTGCAGTCTCATTTTTAAGACCACAAACAAAGGCAATCTCCGTGTAATTCTGAGTTGTATGTGTCTCACTTTATCCACATGTTTGTTCAAATGTCAGTGTGCATGTTGCTGCAAAGGTGCTTTGTAAATTCAATTAATGTCTAAATCTACAGGCATTTATTTTCCATAACTGAATGAGTGTGCCTCCTTCAGCGGGCTGAAAGTAAAAGAGAAATCAGATTGAGGTTCTCCAGAAAGGTACCCATTTATGCTTCAGCTGGGTGTGCATTGAAGCTCAGTTCCTCAGCTGGGTGTGAATCCACCTGTGTGCATTCACGCTCTGGGTCTCAGCCGTGTGAGCATTCAGGCTCTAAACCTCAGCCATGTGAGCATTCAAGCTCTGGATCTCACCCGTGTGAGCATTCAGGCTCTAGGCCTCACCCGTGTGAGCATTCATGCTCTATACCTCAGCCGTGTGAGCATTCAGGCTCTGGGTCTCACCCATGTGAGCATTCATGCTCTATACCTCAGCCGTGTGAGCATTCAGGCTCTGGGTCTCACCCGTGTGAGCAGGGGTCTCACCCATGTGAGCATTCATGCTCTATACCTCAGCCGTGTAAGCATTCAGGCTCTGGGTCTCACCCGTGTGAGCATTCACGCCTGGGTCTCACCCATGTGAGCATTCACGCCTGGGTCTCACCCATGTGAGCATTCAGGCTCTATACCTCAGCCGTGTGAGCATTCAGGCTCTGGGTCTCACCCGTGTGAGCAGGGGTCTCACCCATGTGAGCATTCAGGCTCTATACCTCAGCCATATGTTCACTGAAGCTCTGTGCCTCAGCCGTGTGTGCACTCACGTTCAGTGCCATCCCTCCTCTGCACTCCAAGTCTGTCAGCCAATTTTGGCCAGGCAAGCCTCCACAGTCACATGAGGAAATTCCTTAAATCAGCATCTTTTCTCTCCCCTATCTCTAAAACTGTGATACATTTTGTAATCATAATCACCAAGGGAGCAATCTTGACATGGTTATCATCATCAATTCATACACATCGAAATCAACAGTACTGACATCAGTTACTACAGAGAAAACCCCAAGCCAACACAGAACAAGAACATAGCCCCGAATAACCCCAAATGTAAACTTATCCCCAAAATACCCCAAAATGTAAACTTACTCCCTTTCCCCATGCCTGCCTCCCCCTTCCCTTCCTTTCATGCTTCCTTCTTTCTCTTTCTTTTAGACCATCCCATTACATAGCCCCAAGGCTGTTCTCAGACTGAAAATACTCCCACTTGGGCCTCCCAAATGCTGGAATTCTATGCATCACCCTCACCCTTGGGCTGCACCATCAACTCCTCATAGCCAAGTCAGACAATATGAATCACAGAATGACTCAAAAGAATCTGTCCTCTAAGGGGAAGACATTTAAGAGAATGTCTTAACCAGTTTGTTTAACTTATATTTTCCTTTTTTGAATGCATGGAAATAGTGCAAAGTAAGAGCTTAAAGTCACTTCCAGTGTGTATAAAATAAAAGGTAGGACTTTTAAAAGCACTTTTGCATAGTTGAACTGCGCAAGTTTTGTTTTCGCGAGTAAATGAGATAACGTTGTGTCTAGCAATGAAATTTTATCTTGGCTGGAAAATGGCGGCTTACCGGCTATCACTATTTCTAGTGTAAAAACTTAATGAGAACAACAGCTCCTTTAAGCCTTGAGGTTCTCACTCTGCATCCAGCATCCTAATTCCCTGCAGAACCAGCTTGCTGGGCACGTCCTCCAGGTGAGAAGAGTGTGTGTGACTCACGCCACGCCTCAGCCCTGGGCTAGGGTGAGGCCCTCGTGCAGCCTGACCTCCACAAGGTGAGCTCAAGAGCACAGATCTGAGGCTACAGAGCAAGAGCCTGAGCACCGCAGTGGCTCAGAGCAGGAAACTGACAGACCCCGAAATCCTCGCCCACAGCCAGTCTAATGCCGAAAATCCGCCCCGCGTACACCGGCACTCAAGCCTGAAAGAGCACAACTCGGATTGCTTCTAGTTTAGACATCCTAACAACGTTGATTCTGGAGAGAAAGTAAAAAAAAACAAAAGCTAGCCACTCACCATCAAACTCACTTCTCCCTCAAAATACCACTTTATAAAATTCTGGCTAAAATTGGACCCAAGTGAAAGCATTGTTAGCTGTTCTTCTTGATTTAAAAAAAGTGACAAAATTGCACAAAACCATGCAAACCAACTGCTTCAGTTCTGAAAAATAGCCTGTACTATATAAGGGGAGAAGCTTTTATGGGCAATTGCTAAGCTTGGGGATAAGAGATAGAATTGGCATTGTAGCCCAAGGCAGTCCCTATAGCACCATTCCCCAGAGACATCAGCCAATCAGTGCCACAGGCCCCTGGGTGGGAGTCATGACAACCAGCACTCATTGGAGACTGTCTGGGCTGGAAGCAAAGTATAAAACAGCACCATGCCCTTGGCTCTACCGCAACAGTAATAATCACAATGGGCAATGTGAAGGTCAATGCCACAGCTGCTTATAGCCCAGATCCCAGGGCACAGCGGTATTGGCTAGAGAAACATGAGCCCTGAGTAGCAGCTCTCATGTCTCCCAAGTGAGCTTCCCTGACATTTTTTCATCCCCTTATCATCCACACAACCTCTGTTCCTCACTCGCTCACCAAAACAAGCATTTTAAGCATAGTAAGTCCAGTGTAAACTGCCTGTGATTAATGGTTTCAGTGGAGAAGTCACTCTGGCTAACCAGGGGTCCATTTTATTTACTTCTTGGTACTTAGTAGTTAATATTATGAAACAGCTGAATTCCAGGGCAAAGCAGATTTTATTTCAAGCATAACATATGCACATATATGAATATGTACTATGTTCAGTGGAAGACTCAGAGACTTCTTTAGTTACTTGTTTCATTGTTACGACAAAATGCCCAACAAAAGCAAGTAAAGAACTGAGTTTGGTTCCTAGTTTGAGGCCACAGTCCATGATGACGAGTGGGTCATAGCTGTAGGAGCTTGCAGCCAGTTGGTCACACCACATCTACAGTCAGGAAGCTGTTCACAATGAATGCTGGGGCTGAGCTAACTCTCCCATGGAATGGTGGCGCCCACAGCTGAAGCAAACCTTTGCACCTCAATTAATCTAATTGAGATAATCCTTCCTAGCAAGCCTGGGGCATTGTCTCCTAAGTGATTCTAGATGTTGCAAAGTTGACTGTCAATATTAACCATCACAACCAGCTAGAATAGGAGCCTGGGATGCTACCACTTCTTTTGGTTCTTATAACACTGGGGCCAAGAGCTGACTGATCTTTCCTACTCACGGGTTCTCCGTTGTTATCGTCCCATTCAGGCCTAATCTGAAGTTGCAAAGGAAAAACAGGACTTCATAAACCTAGTGCAGACAATTGTTAAGTGGGGTTCTCCCATGCCATGTGAGGAGCCGAGTTACAGGAAGAACATTAGTAACAGGCATTAAGGTTGTTTAAAGGAGGTCCTCCCTTTATTCTTTGTGGATGTTGCTTGTGTTTTGCTTCTTGAAACAAAGCTTTGCTTTGTAGTCTGGGCAGAGCCCCAGCTTGGCTGCAGTCCTCGTACCTTAGCCCCCCTGGGTCCTAGGATTACAAGCATAAGCCACCATTCCCAGCTCTTGTCCTTTCTTACTGTTTTATTTATTTTATTTTACTTAATATCCATACAACTTATTCTTCTTAAAGATGTTATTAAGGACTGGGCACATTTATTTCAGGACCAACTCTTTACTCTCGGGAGAAGACCACTCATGCTTATAATATAAAATAGGAAAAAGAATATGAAAGGAATTTTTCTTTGACTAACACACATCTGCACAATGTAGCACTCTATAAATATGTCTTCTTTAATGTGTGTGTATGTGTGTGTATATGTGCATGTATGTGTGTATGTATGTATGTGTGTGTTGCTTGCATGTATTTTTGTGTACCAAATGCATGCCGGGTGCCCACAAAGGCCAAAAAAGGGTGTTGGATCCCCTAGAAATGTAGTTTCATATGTGAGCCGTCATGAGAGTGCTGGGAGTGAACCCTGAATTCTCTAGAAGAGGATCAAGTGCTTTTAACTGACTAGCTATCTTTCCACCATGAATATTTCTTTAAACTTTATCATTTTAAACAACAGCTGCAAAATGCTTCTATTCAATTTTATTGTTTCTATTTTCTCCACTTGAGCACAGAAATACCACTTGACAAAATCCACTGTCAGCAGTTCCTTGGTTATATTACGTTGGCAAAGACAGCATGAAGGTGATGGAATTCCTTGGTAATTGAAATATTTATATTCCCAGAAAGGAAGCAAGTGCACTCAAGCAGAGTGTGCCACGGTGCACAGTGCCAGGTTTTCTTAATTTACTTTCTAGATTATACTGACTCAGTATGGTGAAACTAAATTTGAAATGATATTTACAAATAGTATACCTCAAAACACAACAATAAATTATTATCTCATATGCCCCATTGATTTATAAATCATCACTTTATAAATAACTGACTTTACTGCTATAGAATTAGAAAAATGAGCATAGCAAATTACTGAAATAAACTGAAAGCAATGGAAGCTGTTGCTTCACCTGAAGGTAATCTATGGTCTCTAGACCATCAGTAACAAAGAGTCTGAAAAGTCACCAAAACACCGAAAATTTTCATATATGTGTGTGTCTAGGTTAATTAGGTCACATATATGCATGCCTTAGGTTAAGGATTCCAAGTTCAGAAGCTAGTCCTAAGAAAATCATCTCAAGTGTTGGAGCATGCCGAGTCACTCTTTAAAATAAAAATGCAGTACAGACCTAAACAGAGAACTCTCAACAGAGGAATCTAAAATGGCTGAAAGACACTTAAAAAATGTTCAACATCCTTAGTCATCAGAGAAATGCAAATCAAAAATACTCTGAGATTCCATCTTAGACCTGTAAGATGCCCAAGATCAAAAACACTGATGACAACTTATGCTGGAGAGGTTGTGGGGAAAAGAGAACACTTCTTCATTGCTGGTGAGAATGCAAGCTGGTACCGCCCCCTTTGGATGTCAGTGTGGCAATTTCTCAGAAAATTAGGGAACAACCTTCCTCAAGACCCAGCAATATCACTTTTGGGTATATATCCAAAGGATGCTCAATCATGCCACAAGGACATGTGTTCAACTATGTTCAGAGCAGCTTTGTTTGTCATAGCCAGAACCTGGAAACAACCTAAATACTTCTCAACTGAAGGATGGATAAGGAAAATGTGGTCCCATTTACACAATGGAGAACTACACAGCAGAAAACAATAACGACGTCTTGAATATTGCAGGAAAATAGATGGAGCTAGAAAACATCATTTTGAGTGAGGTAACCCAGACACAGAAAGACAGTTATCACATGTACTCACTCATGGGTGGTTTTTAAACATAAAGCAAAGAAAACCAGCCTACAAACCACAATCCCAGAGAACTTAGGCAACAATGAGGGCACTAAGAGAGACTTACATAGATCTAATCTACATGGGAAGTAGAAAAAGACAAGATCTCCTGAGTAAATTGGAAGCATGGGGACCTTGAGGAAGGGTTGAAGGGGAGGGGAGAGACAGGGAGGGAAGCAGAGAAAAATGTAAAGTTCAACAAAAATCAATTTAAAAAAGAAAATAAAGACAACAGCAGTTAAACAAAATACCAAACTGGGGGCCAGAGAGCTGACTCAGCAGTTAAGATCACTGACTACTCTTGCAGAGGACCCAGGTTCTATTCCTATGGCAACTCACAAGCACCTATAACTCTGGTTCTAGGAATTCAATGCCCTCACTGGCCTCTCTAGGCACTACACACACACTCTCCCACCCCTCAATATATACATACATATGTGTGTGTATACATGCACACTAAACACTTATGCATCAATATATACATACATGTGTGTATACATGCACACCAAACACTTATGCACATTAAAAATAAATGAATCGGTTAAAATTAGAAAATAAAAAAGGAAAGCATCAAATTTTAAACAATATAAATGTATTCATTTAATATAGTAAATAATGGGTTATCACATGTTTATTAAAGCAGACTATGAAAAGTTTTCACTAGTTTGAGAAGATATAATTATTTGAGCAAGGCAATGAATAAATGATTCATATGAAATGAAATAATATTTATTTTTCCATGAATAGATGAACAAATTGTAAAGTTTAATATTTAATTTACTGATTCTGAGTAAATATGCCATTTCTATCCACCTGTGTTATAACGTTATGAAAATAATCATGAATCATACACCAGGGTGAATTTTGATAAACTGCATCAATAAAGATCTGTCTTAATAGGGAACAAATGTAGCTTCTTCCAGAAGAGCAATTCCTAAGTAGTACGGAAGGATTACGAAGGTGAGTCACAGCATTCTGTGTTTACTTCAGTCCTTGAAATATGTGCTGAACCACCTCTGAGGTTAACACTTCCAGAGTAAATCAAAATGTAAACAAGCTGATCCCAGATTCCAGGTATTCAAGCCAAGCCTGAGATCACTGGGTAAAAATAACTAACGGTGATGTTATAGACGCAAGTTTTATCTGTATGCTGTGCTATCCACACTGCAGTCAGAGCAAAGGAGGAACACGCTGACATACTGAATTCAGTTAAAATGTTTCTTTCCCCATTACAGATGAAGAGAAAGAAAGCATACTGCTAAAATCAGTGTGAAAGTGTTTTGTTTTTCAGGTTCTGATTGGAGGTTTTTTTTTTGTTTGTGTTTGTTGTTTATTTTGTTTTTGGTTTTGTTTTTTTGTTTGTTTGTTTGGTTTTTTTTTTTTTTTTTTTCCATGTCAGGTTTGAGAAATCACCAGCAAGTAGGTGAAAGCTAAGACATTTACAATTTTTACAGAAACTAAGACACAATCAGGGATAGAGCTCAGCAGTAGAGATCTTGCTTAATGTGCACAAGGCCCTGAGTTAGATGCTTAGTACTCAGAGGAAGAGAAAGGGAGAACAGGGAGGAAGAGGAGCAAGATGAGAGAAAGGAGGAGCAGGTATAAGAGGAGGTGATCGTGGAGGAAAGAAACTTTGAAGACAAGGGGGATGACTCTCCTTGCCCTCTTGTTAGTCTTAATTCATGCTCCTCAGAAGCAAGGACTCAAACACCAGAAGTATGGAGAAATTACAGGAAATATGGCTAAGTGGAGCAGAGAAGGGAGACAAGGAAGGACAGGCAATACAAAGGGCCAGCTCCGCTGTGAGCAGCTGGAGCTTAGTCCCCTAGGAAACGCAGACAATCAGCATAAAGCACGGGTCTCAGAGTTAGTGCATCTGACACCAACCACAAGTTGGAGGTTACTGTAGAGGTGATGCAGAATTAACTTACCAGCCTCCTGACCTTGGACAGTAGAGAAAGGGGGTACATGGAGAAGGCCAGGAATGGCAAAGACCTCCTGGTCCCAAAGCCTCCAGGGGTGCCTTAAACACCCTCAAGTAGAGAAAGGCACCGCTGCAGTGCTCTGAAGCAGGGAGAGATGACTGAGGTGCTAAGACACTGGGGACAATGTGCAGGGCACTGCGGGCATGGGCTCAGCATTAGTTCTAAACAGAACCCTCATTATGAGATACTAGGAGGGAGATCTTTGTAAAAGATTTGACCTCTGTCTTCATACATGGATGAATAATTCATGCCATTGGTAAATTAATAGAGGGCCAGGTACAAAAGACACTGCCTACTTCAAAAACACCGATTCCTACACAAAGACTCTTCCAATATGTTTGCACCTTTTCTTAATTTCTTGATGTCAGCAAGCAATGAGTACTCCCGTTGCTCTGCATACCAGCATTTTTATGGTGTCAGTGTTTTAGATTCTGGCCATTGGAGGACTGTGGTTTTATCTCATCTGTGCTGTGATTGGCGAGTCCTTAATAACGCAGGTAATAAATCTCCCTTTGCATGCCGAGGACTGTGCGGATCATCCTTGGTAAAGAGTTCGCTCAAGGCTTAGGCCAATTTTTAATAGAATTCATCTTACTGAATCTCATGAATTCTTTGTATATTCCAGATGAAAAGTCTTTATCTAACGTGACAGGCAGTCATCAGAGATAGGAGGACCGTGTGGAGACCCGCAATGACGGACATCAGGGGGATAGCAAGGACACAGTGTGTGCACACTGTTGCGGGGGCCTCTCATTGGGGGCTTCTTCCTTACCTTTCCAAGGGCATTGTGTAGACAGACATTTGAGAAGGAGAGAGCAGGAGGATCTCTAAAAAGTAGAGATCATGACTATTTTTGAGACAGCAGTACAAAAAGTCAGATTATTAAGATTTAACTATAAAAGAAAAGGAGACCTTCAAGGGAAAAATTAAAAAAAAGAATTTTATAACGAACATTGATAAAGCAGGAGCAGAGGGAGACAATTTCAAAATTTTGGTCTAGGCAGGAGATTGAAGATTGAAAATAAAGGAGACAACGAAACACATGACGGACGGGTAAAGGGGTCATAGGTCAAGTCTGTTCCAAACATGTTTTGAAAATCCAGACTTACTGGACACAGTATCCTCCTTTGTGCATTGTCCCCGGATGCTCAGACCCTTAAAAGGCAGACTGGAATAGCGACAACTATTTGACTGTGCAAATAAAGCTTGTTGATCCCCGAAATAGGGACACCAGGGACCACTAGGAACTAGAAGGATGTGGAATTAACAGGAGGAGGGGGAGGAGGGAAAGCATGTGATTACGCAAAGATTTAAAGAGTGAAGCAGAGGTGTGAAAAGACAGTTCTCTGTGCCGGGGAAGCAGCTGCTTATCTGGTAACCATAAAGCAGAGGTGGACCTTACGGCCCAGGAAGTAAACCATTGATGAGTATGTTGAAAACTTATGTTTCCCTCCTACTAATGATCCTGCTCCTGTAGCAATGACTGATGGAATGTGACGTCCCTGCCAGACATTTCCATCTAGGTATTCTCCACGCCACTGCAAACTCAGGGTCAAGAACCAGTCCGGGACCTCAACGCTTTCCTCCGGCCCAACATGTAAGAATCCCATCACCAACTCTGAGTTCTCTAGGACCAGGACATCTCAGGACTCATCCTAACTCGTTGCCACCTCTAATCCTGGCTGTCCACATCTCTCACTAGGACCGTTTACAAGTTCCTAACAGAAGATTTCTATCTACTCAATTTTTTTTCCAATCTGTTTTCTTCAACAGAATGCAGGATTCTAGAATGTAAATCTAATATTACTCTTCCATCCTCCCTCCCCACACCTTAACTAATCACCCTCCAGCTGGCTTGCATAGCTCTGATGACTTTCCAATGCTCACATGAAAGCAACTAAAGTCTAATTTTAAAATGATCTTTCCTGGACAGGTGCTAATAAGCTAATGTTTCCTGCAAGTCCCATCTTTGCCTGGTTTCAGGTTAGGAACAGCCACTGAATAAATCAGCATGCATTGTTAAGATTGCTATTATGTTATAAGAGCAAGTATAGGGAACTAGGCACTGTGCCCCCCAAACACACGAGCTGGCACTGCTCTGCTTCTGTCTTTCTTGGCAAAGGGAAGTGTCTAAACATGCAGCTATCCTAGCGATTACAGAATCTTCTCTTTCAGCCTCTCCAAACCTGACACATCCAGGCTCCCTCGGACAGGCACATACATACATGACTCCATGGCTCACAGAGGTCAACCACATTATCAGTGTTACATAGAGTAAGTCTGACAAAGGTTGTTTTTCACCTTTGCTTCCCAAGCCATGCCCAGGTGTTGTAATTTGATTGACAGCCCTATTGATTTACCACAAGATGCAGAGATGCAAGAACTTGATGACTTCCTTCTAATTCCTACAACAAATACCTCACTCTGAATGCTTCTGGCATGCTATTTCCAAAGATTACCCTCCCTGGTGGGACATCCATCAGATCCAGCTCCCTGCTTCCTTCCTGTCTTTCCAGTGAGACCCTGAGCCACATTCCCTTTCACTGTGTTCCAATCACTTGTCTCTTCCAACTTATACAGACTTTGCACATCCCATCCTTCCCTCTAGAAGGCAAGCCCTCCTGTCCCTAGCTGTGTTCAGGTAGAACTCACATTCTGATGGCACTCTCACAGCCTTTGGTCCCTTTCGAGCCTAATTCTAGCCCTCTCCGGAGGACTAAAAACTTACAGATAAGAGGACTGTGTTTGCTTCTGCTCACATATTCCCAACACCCGGGAAAGCTCCTGGAGCGTGTTAGGTACCAGATAGGTGCTTGCTGAATGTGTGGATGGAGGAACACAAGCACTGTGTTGCGTGTTTAAATAGGCTGTGTAATAAAATCTAATAACCCGAGTCGTGCACCATTACCGTTTCTGTTCTGCAGATAAACATGACAATGTGCACTAGAGGCAGTAAGACCTTACCACTTGCAAGCAGAGAGTTTTATTTTACCATTCATAGCCTATTAATCCCTATGTCCTCTACAACAACACCAAAAGCTTATTCAGTAGAGACTTTCCCCTTCGGCTTACAAAGGATGGAGTTGAGAATAATTAAGTATGTCATGTAAAGCCATTCTGGGTTTTATAGGACCTAATTCTAACACCATCTCTTTGGAGAGAGAGAGAGAGAGAGAGAGAGAGAGAGAGAGAGAGAGAGAGAGAGAGAGAGAGAGAGAGAGAGAGAGAGAGGCCTGTTCCTCCTGCTACTAGACACATCCCTATTACGTTCCAAATTCATAGTCCCTACAATGGCTGACCCCTGCATTGAAGGATCCCCACCATGTCCAACCCCAGATACCAATAAAGTTGGCTTCAGGACATAACAGCTTTAAAAAGAACAACATACATGTGTACTCCCATGAGCAAGACCTCCATGGTTTCTTTTATTAGTATTGATCTAAAATGCTCAAACTCTTTAATAAAAAAGTAATAACAAACAGTAAAAGATTTATATCATATACTGCTTATGTGTAAAAGTTCTTCAAAAGAATGTAGTTAGCTTTCACAGAGAAATGGAAATACTGTATGAGAGAAAAGCAAATAGAAGGTTGATGGAAGCAATTGTGGATAAATTCAAGTCTATTTTATCAGTCACATAGGAATGTATGATTTTATTAGCATCTGTGAGATGTTTATTATCAATCTTAAGTCACTGAGCCTCTGGCAACATTGCTCAAAAACCTGTCTATAGTACATGCTACATTTCAACTTTTAAATACAAGCAACTCATGTGGTTCCACAGTGTCAAGGGGATAATTTGAAAATTAGAAATGGTGCATAAGACTGTAGATAATCACACTGACAATCTCCCCAAGATGTGGCTCTGAATGCGTCTCACAAATTCTAAAATTCAATTTGCATGGATTATTTCTGGCTTGGGTTTATCACTTTGGTGAGCTCTGAAAACAAATGACCCTTTACTGAAAGATTAGACTCAGAAAGAGGTCCCCATTCTCTATGAACAGAGAGAATGCATTTCTACTATCGAGTGAATTTAACCGCATCCTAACAAGGCTAACAATGTAAAGGACTGGGCGTTTCTCTGGACATACAGTTTTTCAGGCATGGCCCCATAGTGTCAGGGGAAATAATCCAATTTTAGTGACAGCAAAGTGAGACCATATGCTCATACTGATATCACAACAATCTCCATCATTTCAATTATGGCCTCAATACCTCTCCCAAATTTTACAAGTCAACCCAAATACTGTGTACAGATATCACATATGCTCTACCACATAATACCAGTATACTCTTGCTAATATCAGGATCTTACATATTTGAAGACTTTACCTACATCAAACTGGTACTGTACCTACTCTATGAGGCAGTATTTAAGGTTCAAATTCTAATCTAAACTCTTTAAGTCTTATGTATATTCTATAAACATTAGCATAAGCCAATGCATCATTTAAGTAATGCCTCTGATATCGTAGCTCCTAATTGTTCAAGCCAGGACTTTCCATGTCACTAAGCAATGTTTTCTTTTTATGGCAGCCAAATACTAATCCATTATCTGACAGAATGACAAATGCAAAGCAAATACATCCTCTTCATCTGGTCAGCAGCCTAAGAAAGGTGAACTGCATATGTGGGCGGTGTCTGTCCAAGGTAACCAGACATATGTCAAGCGCCTACCACACAATATGCATAGCACTCTGGGGATTACAACCAAGCTTTTACAGACAATGTGAATTGAGCTTTAAAAAAAAAAAAAAACTGAAGCCTCATTCCCAGCACCAAACGTCCTACTGCAACAGGTCTAGAATTCAGCCTGGACCAAGATTTCTGAAGATTCCTTTTGCAATTCAGACACACAGCCACGACTGAGAGCCACTGTTTAAACAGATGAACTCTGCTAATTCAACCTTGTGTGTTGCTTTATTGGTTCCATTTTAAATGGAAAACACTGAAACCCAGAGACATTCAGCAACTTGTCAAAGTGTTGGGCAGCACCATTAGAGTCCCAAAACCTCTGCACTATGTCAGGTTGTTTTTTTGGCAGCAAAGATGCCTTCATTGTTGAATTGTTTCCTACCTTCCTGTAGTCCTGATGAGAAATACAAATGGTCCCTGTTCACATCTCATGTAGATACAACAGGGCCTCTCTATCTACGGTGAGTTCTAGTAAATATTTTTCTTTCATTACTAAATGCAGATCACTATCCTTAGAGAGGCATAAAGTTAACTCACTCAAACTCAATGAGTGTGTGTGTGGTTGAAACACTAGAATGGATTTTTAAGTATCCCAGTACTAAGTAGGAGAGACTCTCCTTTTGAATGATTGGTCAGGGCAGTACAAGTGACTCCAAAAACAATATAGACTATTGATGTCGTTGTTGGCTGCCTCTCAGGATTTGTAGACCTCAGCTGCTAAAAAATAATGCACACTTAGGACACAGGACTCAGATGATTCAAGCTGGACCTGACCTGGAAGCCTCTTTCCTGAGGTCTAGTTTCCATGGTTCCAAAAATACTATGCAAGCTGCCAAGGGAGGGAAGCAATTAAACAGTTCTCCACAGCTGTCACAAGTATAAACCACAGTGATAACCAGCACAGCAAGATATCCATACAGGTGCAATAAGTGGCACTCATATCTTGGTGACAATGAACAGCTGTCTAACTGGGCTTAAGGACCACTCAGCAGGAAGAAAGTCAGGACTGATACTGGAAACCTAGCCAGCTTTCCAGGGGTAGTGAAGTCACGGACTTATCAAAGAATCTACTGTCACCATTTTGTTAGACTTCCATAATTCCTTAATGAAGTCTAAATCCTGTCCCACAGACAGGTGTAGCTGCACCTCTCATCAAACAGCGAATGGAGGCCACCAAAAATGGAAAAGCACAACCTAACACAATGCAGAGATCATCAGATCGTGGAGAACCCAGCGCCAATGGATACATCTACATCACAGCTCCTGCATCAATGGCTCAGGGAAAGTCATGGAAGAGGAGCAATTTTAGACTCGGAATACCAGGAAGTCTGCTGTGAAAGTCTCTCCGAGAAATTTCTGCATGAACAAGATCAGAATAGGGGCAACATCAATGGCCATGTTAACATAAACCACCCTTAGACGAAGAATGACGGGCAACTACAAACTTGCTGGGGAAAGGAAAATTAGCCACCGTGAGGGATGAGTCCCCTTAGCAATTGTCCAGTACAGAGACAATTACTAACTCAGTAAGTGATATTTGCATATACTTTCTCATAAACATGCATACACCCATACACATATATGCATTGTGTGTGTGTGTGTGTGTGTGTGTGTGTGCAACAACAGTAAAGAAAATGGGGATATAAATTTGAGGGGACATGGAAGAAGGAAGGTAGCTTGGTGGGGCTAGAGAAAAGAAAGGAAGAAGAAAATGCTACATAATCCTTTTCAAAAATATTTTTTAAAAAATGATAAAAAAATAAAATATTTCCTTCAGACTGTGAGAAGTAAGGGAAGTATTTGTGAGTATTATCTTGGACTTTCTCTCTTTGTATGTGTAGGTATAAACAATGTCAAGAAGAGAATTGTATTTCTTTAGACAAAACAAGTTTGAAGGGTATTCTAGCTAGAGATAAGGCATTCTGGAAAATGTCCTTCCCCTCTTAATTTACACTCCCCCAGTGGTTTTCTTATCTCAAGCATCTTCCTTCTCCTGGGTGCGTTCTGCCCAGCTTAGTTGTTACATCATTGCTTTCTCCCTCTGAGACAGAACCAACTCATCTTCGGATCAGTGGCACCGTTAGACTGCCTCACACCTTATCTCAGGGCTTTAAAAGGATTTGCTTAAAACTTTTTGTCCTTACTAGCCTGACTAAGACATCCAGACCAGACTGTCTCTGAACTACTGGCCTCCTGCTTCCCTGGGATTCTAGTGTCACAGGCCAGCACCCTCACACATAGGCTATGAGGTACTGGGACTTGGGCTTGCTTTCATGGTGGGTAAGCACTCTACCAACTGAGCTGCATCCCCAGCAATGCTTAAAATTCCTATCAAGAAGAGAAAAGTGTGAAAAAGAACATTCTAGTATAGAGAGAGCTTCTTTAAAAAAAAATAAATAAATCGAGCACCTCTGCATGACTTTACCCACAGCATTTTGGTGATATGAAATAAATTACTAAGAATAAAGAGTGAGCCAGGCGGTGGTGTCACACGTCTTTAATCCCAGCTCTCAGGAGGCAGAGGCAGGCGGATCTCTGTGAGTTCAAGGCCAGCCTGGTCTGCAATACAAGTTCCAGGGCAGGCTCCAAAGCTACACAGAGAAACCCTGTCCCCCCCCCCCCAACACCAAAAAAAGAAGTAAAAGAATAAAGAGTGTTATCCGTATTTCTGAATATTCACAGATTCCTTCTCCCATTACTTTAATAGCTGGATAAGCCCCATATTTTCCCAATGATAAGCTTCTCTGTCAAAGATCACACCAAAGGACAGGAACACAAACTTCTTTTTTATTTATTTTTTTTCAAACTTTTTTTTTTAAAAAAAAAGTGTGCATGTGTTTGTCAGTGACGTACAGGACCTGTGGAGTTCAGAAGAGGATGCTGGATTGAGTCTCTAGAACTGGATGGAATTGCCAGAGGCTGTAAGATGACCAGTGTGGGTGCTGGAAACTTAGTTTACTCAGAGCCATCTCTCTAGTCCCAGGAAGACAAACTCGGAAACCAGTTTTACTGAATTGTTTACATCAGCCTACTCTACCAATTTCAATACAAATAGATTTTCCAACTCATCTCTTCCTACTTGATTTTAATTCAGCAGACATTTGCTGAGCAAGCAACAAGATATATTAAGTTGTGACTTCTTTCTATCTTATAAATTATAATGGAGAAATTACTAAACGACAATCAGCCATTGAACCTCTCTTGATCTTGACATTTTAGCGCCACCAGAAAATTTTTCCTTATGTGTATTCATCTCTATAAAGCCATTTGGTCATGTTTTTCCCAGTTATCAAAGTTACTGAAATGCTGGGACTTTTGATAATTCAAAATGAGATTTCCTTTGGCAATACATATTATAGATGCAAATATATGCTAATATATGCTAATACACATGACTTTAATACCTTATATTCCTGATAATCAGAAACTGCTTTATAGCAGTGATTTGAATATTAATAGAGTTAAATAAATATCATTGACTGCATGTCTATTCTAAACTAGAGAATAGACAAACTTTAAAAACTAGAATTAAAATATATTATTAGTGTAAAAGGGGAATTTAAAACTATGAGGATGAAGATGAGACTTGAATTTGGAAAAACCAGAGAACATAGACATTGCTCTGCAATAATCTATTTTAAGAATCCAAAGCATTCCACCAGGCTTTCTGTTGGGGAGGGGGGGCATCTAGAGGATAAACTGCAAAAGTTCTAGTAACAACTTCACCACATAGACTTCAAATGTGGGGTAAAATTACACACCACGGCTTCGTTTCAGTTTTCGACCCGAATCTAAGGCTTTCTGACCTTCTTTGTACAGCATCCCTTCATACCACGGGCTTGGTTACTAGTGTCAGAGAGCAGCCGTCGCCAGAACCATGGTGGACAGGGCTGCTGATTCATCTCAGGAGGAGCAGCCTTCAGCATCCTCAGTTCTAACAAAGTCCAAAGAAGGTAAAGACCTGGTCATCAGCCAACCACCTCTCTGCACACAGACAGCGAACAGGGAAAGGGAGAAACCTGCAGCTTGCTACCACTGGAACTTTAGCTCAGATGTGGCTCCTTGAGGCCAGAAAGGGAGGTCAAAGTGCATGAGTTGTGCCTGGAAACAAACAAGCAAACAGACAGACGCACAAAGCAATGCTCTGGCTCCACGAGACACGATCTGCATTTTGTTTATTTTTATGAGCACAGCAATGTTTCCCTATGCATTCACAGGAGCCCTATGAAAGTCCCATCTGTGTATGGAAAGTGTGCTTTAAGTATCACCCCCTACAACAGCCCTGCCCATACCAGTGTTTTCTATTCTCCCCTCATTTTAGTCTATGAGGTCTGAGCTCCTCCGTAACATCTTCCTTACCTACGAAGGATATAACCAATCACCACAGAGGCAGAATAGTCATGCTTTATCTGCATGGAATCTTGGGCAGATGCTGAATAGACCAGCACGTCAGAAAAGGATATTTTAATAAGTTACTAATAAAGTCGCCAAGATAAGCCAAGAAAAGAAGCCCTTCTTTCTCATCTTCCAATGACAACTATCTGGCTCCTCACAGACAGACAAGAAACTGCAAATGGAGGACAAAGTCTCTTAAAAGGGTCCCTCCTCACAACACAATCGAAAATGCAAATAAGAAGGGTAGATTATAAAGAAAGAATTATCCTTCCCAACCACCCCCCTAGAATAATATAATAAGAATGTACTTTGTCAAAACAGTCATCTACCTACCAATATGACACCATCCCAGTAAGAACGAGTAATACAGAAGACTAAGGACAACAAGGGCAGGTGAGCTCGTAAAAAATATAGGAACTCTTGACTCAGCTGGTCAGAATGTGTATTAGCAGAGCTATTGCAGAAAATGGCACAGAAGCTCACCAAAAGTTAAAATAGAACTATCAGATATTCAAGCAACCCTGCTACCAGGTACACGGCAAAGGAAATTAAATCCGTATGCCAAAAGGGTCGTCTTTGCTCTCACATTTACTGCAGCAGTATTCATAATAGTTAACTCATGAAAACAGTGTCAATCAGCAGATACACAGATGAAGGAAATGCAGAATATATGTGTGATGTGCTAGTATTGAATAATAAGATGTAAGGAAATCCTGTCATCAGTGAAAACATGGATGGAACTGAAGAGCACTATGTTAAGTGAAATAAGTCAAGAACAAAAGGTGAGTAGTGCACAAATACCGTCATTCACATATAGAATATAACAAGCCGGGCGGTGGTGGCGCACGCCTTTAATCCCAGCACTCGGGAGGCAGAGGCAGGCGGATCTCTGAGTTCGAGGCCAGCCTGGTCTACAAGAGCTAGTTCCAGGACAGGCTCTAGAAACTACAGGGAAACCCTGTCTCGAAAAACCAAAAAAAAAAAAAAAAAGAAGAATATAACAAAATTGATCTCAGACAAGTTGGGAGTAGAATAATGGTCATCAGAGACTGGAAGTTTTGGGAGGAGGGAAAGAAGGGGGAAAGACACTTAGGGAGCACTGGCATTTACTGCATTTACTTAAAATTCAAAAACTCTCATCAAGAAATGATCAAAATAAAGATTTCTTATATGAAATACTGTTGGCTGTTATCAGACTGGTTGTTTACAATTTCAGAATGGTCATGGGATATAGAACATGAACTTGATTCTGACTCATTCACAAGTTCAGCACATCCAAAATTACTCGTGACTCTGGTCTTATAACAATAACCTTTTAACAAGATTAGTATGGTCGGGGGGATCTGGTCTATCCTTTGGGCGTCCTTGCATAGAGCAAAGGGTAACAAGACACCAGCTCCAGTGTTGGTCAACAAATAAGCAGGTAGGTAAATGGAATGTATAGAGAGAATGTAGATCTAGTGTGGAATACTATCAGCTTTGAAAGAGGAGAAAACTGTGTCACCTGTGGCAAGATGGGTGAATCTGAAGGGGAATATGCTAATGAAGTACCAGTCACCGAAAAAAAAATAAATACTATGTGACCATATGTGTGTATGTAAAATATGTATATATTCATATATATATGAAAGCTCATAAAGCTGCTCTCAGAGAGTAGAGCTGAACAATACACAATCTGATAAGACCTTCTTGGCTTTAGAAGACTCTACTCAAAACCAGGAGGGTATACATTATTCCAAGGACCCATCAAGCTTTTATCACATACAATATTTTCATTCATAAAACACAGGAAGACTTATAAACCAAGGGAAACTTTTAGGCAAATTTAAAATAATTTAACCACAAAGTAGATTCCCAGACTAAGTAGAACTAAGCTAGGAATCTTTCTACTTCTATGAGAATAACCTTTCAACGGGGCTAGTTTGAACAAGGGGGATCTGGTCTACCCTTTGAGATAACAGCAATAACAGCACCCCATGTGTACTTTCTCAATGCTACTCCCAGTAAAAACTGCTTTCAATGCTTCATGTATCCTACATTCATATTGTCCTCATTCCTTGAATGGTCTATAAGCAACACTCACGAATGCATTGTTGAGTACAATATTAAACATATATGCCATATTTAACCAATGAGGAACACATGTTATACTTAATACTGAGTCAAATATGAAAACAGCTCTTGAGACATGCACCCCAAGTAAACATTTTAAATGAAAAATGCCTCTTCCCAAAATGACAACCCAAAATATATGTGGTAGTCACCATTCACTGTACCAAAAACGTTTATTTGGCATCAGTTTTAGAGAAGTGTTAAAGCTTTTGTACACATATAGAAGCTGATATTTTTTTAAAAACAGTTTTATGTTGTTCACATGTGTGCATATACACTGTTACAGGAAGGGCATGCATGTGCATGGCACGCACAAGGAGATCAGAGGAAGGCTTATGACATAATTTCTCTCCTTCCACTTTCACATGGGCTCCAGAGTTCAAATTCAGGTCTCTGGCTTGTGCAGCAAGCACTTTTTCTGCTGAGTCAACTCTCTGACTCAACCTAATGGTTTTTGAAAAGTACGGATCCTTCACTTACAACTTCCCTGTTAATACTTAACACTTAACTGTCAAGTTCTAGAAATGATGTTTATCCTCTGTGAAACAAATGAGTTGAAATGTGCACGTATTAACCACATAGGTATTCAGTAAGTTCAAGTTTTCTCAACTTCCCTAAAGGAAGTAAAACCAAAAGATTATCAATAAACCAGTGAAAATCATTCTCTTAATTCCATATAAAAGTACTAGCAGCAGGTGTCAAAATGTATATCTCATAGGGAAAACTATTAGCCAATTACTAATCTCCCTCTGGATACTAATGTCCACCTGTTTTTGTGTCTCTTTAGTTCTATTTTTTACATTGTTAAAATGGACAAAGTAATTTCTACCAATGATAGGATTCTAGGTATTATAAAGGTTATGTCACTCAAGATGGTTTCTTGGATTATTTCTTGGATGGGACCAAACCTAAAACTAAATGATAATGCCTACAGATGGCTCATGAATATTAAATGATATTAAATGATATTAAATGAATATTAAATGATAATGCCTACAGATGGCTCGTGAATATTAAACCAACTGACTATAGGAAAGGGGTTAGTTTCAATCTTACCCCTTTGCAGGACGACCCCATAACCTTTAGTTAGCAGCAAACTGTGTTCTGATTTTCTAGTTATCACTCCAAATGTTGCATATGGCCATATATTTTATCTGATGAGTTCTTTGAAAAAGTAGATTTTCAATTATGACAAATTACACATTTGGATGATTCTAGAAAATTCAGTGACTCAAACCCACAGTCACCAATATTCCACATTTAAAATATAGTCAGGCTATGCCAATTAAAACAAATTCTACATGCAATTAAAGTAGGATTACACTTATAAACAAAGAGGTGGCAGTACCTTTAATGAGAGTGTCTCAGCATGTCCACAAGCCAGCCACAAAATGACCTACAGCCATGGACTGATCTACAGCCATGGACTGACCCACAATCATAGAATAATCTACAGCCATGGACTGACCTACAGCCATGGACTGACCTACAGCCATGGACTGACCTACAGCCATGGACTGACCTACAGCCATGGACTGACCTACAGTCATGGAATGACCTACAGTCACGAAAAGATTTTGAAGATGCTGCCTGGATTACTGCTTCTTTGCCTTCTAAATCTACAAAAGTCCAACTTACTTTAAAAGATGGCTTCACTGCCCAAATACTAACGGA
Organism: Arvicola amphibius; assembly: GCF_903992535.2. Classification (NCBI taxonomy): domain Eukaryota; kingdom Metazoa; phylum Chordata; class Mammalia; order Rodentia; family Cricetidae; genus Arvicola; species Arvicola amphibius. The sequence continues at coordinate 52,351,932 of NC_052060.1, read as the reverse complement.
GGAGAAAGAAACTTTTAAGATAAAAATAAACTTTAAAAAGAAACCAAGCTATTTCCATCTTCTCAAATTAGCTGTGGTACCAGTTCACACTTCACAAAGCAGTGGATGAGAGAGCTAGAAATGTTAAAAAAAAAAAAAAAAAGTCCTTTGACAAATAGAATGTTCCATTTCACATGGCTAGGCAGAGTGGCAGAGAGACAAAAATAACATAGGTGTGGAAGCTCAGGTGTCAAAGCAATTTAGAAATAGCGGCCAATACAGACAGTTTGGCATATCAACAATATCATTGATTTCGGGGGTTAGCAATGCTGAGAGAAGTGAGCTCTTGTCCACTGAATTCTAAAACCTACAGAAAAAAAAATCAACCAATCAGGAGCTTTATTGTAAAAGATGTGGAAAAGAAAGGGTGATAATTTATCACTCGCCACCTCCCAGAGCCTAAATGAGCCCAGTGCCTTAGCTTTGTCACCAACAGTATGCATTAAGAACAGCCATGTGGTTAAATGACAAATGGGGAATAAATTCTAAAGGGGAATAAATAGTTAAACTCTTTAAACTTTCTACTTTTAACTCTAGAGGAACTTTTCACTAAGCCCACTTTTCATTTGACAAATAATGCCTAAGAAAAAATGGAAATGGATTTATAAGCTTTTAAGAACTTAAGGAAACTATAATAGGATAATAAGTTCCAAGCATAAGGCAAATTCAGCTTAATATATTCAAGTCCTTCAAAACCCAGCTTCCATCAGAAATCATCTCTTGAGATCTGAGAAGAGGGCCAAGGTTCTTTGTGGTTTACAGTGCAATGCAAAGTTTCCATTGCTTCAAGACTGACTCATTAGAAAGAACTTCAGCTCCTAATTGTGTCCTCAAGTACAGTCAATATCCCTTGACTACCCTTTCACTAGTACCTAGAGACACTTTACAGCAAACCACCTACGTGGAGTCCCAGTCTCATGACCCAAACAAGAAGGATGGAAGTGGATCCCAGGGGAAACCCCATCATTAACTTTGGGGAGTAAGTCAAGTGTCAGGTAAAGCACCCTTCCAACTGTAGGTCCTGTCTTACTCATAAGAGAGAGGGAATGATGCATCTTTTCAACACACAAGGGAAACTGAGGTACAATCTCCTCTACAAGGGAATATTTTTCCTCTGGTGAGAAAATGAGGTGAGAAGTGACTCTAGAATGTCATGCATCCGCTGGACACCACTCCTCTCAAAGGCCAGCTCTGGCAAATGTACACCAGGAAGTAACAGTCCTGAAATGTAAAGACCTTCAAATGTGCCTCCCATAGACCCTGTATGTTCTAGTGGGGGCTACTGCTAAGTTATAATCAGAGAGAGCTCTAATCTGTGTCCAGCATTACTAAGGTACCAAAGTTAAAGACCTGGGGATCTGACACAGAACAGAATCTGAAGTTTGAAAATACTAATTTGGGATATGGTTTCTGATAGAAGAAAAGTTGTGGAGGCAAATGTTCCCACAAATGCAGCCCTGAAGCAGAAGGTCTGTTATCACATGTGCTTCTCTGACCAGACTCCCCCTTAATCTCACAAAACCTGTTCTGACTTCAATTCCATCTCCTTTCTTCCCTAGTCCTCAATGCTCACCTTCCTCTCAGTTCTTAGGATCTAGCTAATTGTTCTAGTGAAAAGCGAAGTTGCCTGAAACTGTGTGATCTAAGGAGCCACAGACACAACTGTGACTTTCTAACAATGTACAAATATTCTATACCGAATATGTAAAGTCCAAAATCGAACACAGAAAATTTAGTGGAGATTCAAAACTTGCTGAAATAGTCTAATAATATGAAGAGTTCATACCCTTTCCCCAGAGATGCTAGCCTACAGGATTAATCCTCAAAATAAAAAAGCCCATGGATCAAGATGTTCATCACAGTGTCAAGACTGAGATCAACAATATACTCACAAGGAGGAACGATTAGGAAGTTCCAGTGTGTCTCGCTCATGGAAACTTATGCAGGCATGTAAAATGTTTACTACTCACTTACAATATGGTGAAAACTAGAACAGGAGAATGAAAGTAAAAATAAGCACATTAATAATATAGTATGATTAAAGCCATCGGTTAATGCCATCAATGGCTGCCTTTACTTGGTAAGAGTACAATATTTATATCTTTTGCTTTCCTATTTGTACATAATTGTACAGTGGATAAAATTTTAAAGTGTGGATCTCTTCAGAACAAAAGTATTTTATTTTCATAGAATGTTTTTTCTGCATTTAGTTCATAATTCTTTTAATGTCAAAAAAAAAGATTCCATTTTCCCGCAAGGGTATTGAGACAAAGGAAATGATTAAAATGGGCAAGAAAAACTTTCTCTGATTAAAAATATGTCTACTAGTTCTCTGCGGTGACCACATCAGAAACAGGTCTCATGCCTGACATTCAAAGTTCTTCATAGACCAGAGCCTGGCACATCTCAGCTCTCCCTGTTTCTCAGCCTATGGAAACCAGTCCAAGTCTCAGAAAGCCACTTAATCCACATCTGTGACTGAAGACATCCCTGATTCTCTGACCACCCAGCTTCTAATGATTCCCTCTTCTCTTCGGGTGTCCTTATAGCCCCTAAATTTACACCTGCTGGTATTGAGCCCATTCTGTATCGTTCTGTTATTTCTGGGTAAGCAAATACCTCTCAGATAGATTTGGAGTTCCTTGAAGTCGTAAATTTAGATGCTTTTCAGTAGTTATTGGTCAGATCCATCCAGAGGCAGAGAGGAAGTAGAGTTCTACAGCTACAGCCAGGCTGCCATTAGATTCGTGCCCTCAGTGGTATTATCTAAATGAAACATGATGTTTTGAAATGCTTCCTGTGACATCACTACTGGGACATACACTTTCCATTCTCTGCTTTAAAAGCAGTAATATTCTAGTTCTGCTTATTCATTCATATCAATTCTGAGGTTCCCCAGGGATCGAACAGATTGGATTGCCATATGCCTCACCAAGACTTATAATATAGGTAACAAATGAAATGACCTTCTAAAAATCAACTTAAGATTACGCACAGGACCTTGCTTCTCCTGCAGTTTTATCTGAACAATAAATATAAGTTTGTATCTCCATGCTGTGCCCTCACTTAGACTGTGGGCTTTAATCTATCAATATCGCAATTAACAAAAAAAAAGAAAAGAAAAGAAAGAAAAGAAGAAGAACCCTCCAAAGCAAATGGTCCAGCGCTTTAGAAGTGATGGACTAAATGGCTGTGCTCTTTTATGCCATCAAATACTCTGCCAGGATTTAGAAATAAACACCATCTGTACATTAGCAACCCGACACCTGAGATATAATGAGAGTTTCAACTCTTAAGAGAAAATCCATAAATCATAAATGAAAGCAAGTCAAATGACCCACCCGAGGAGAAAGACCCAGTGTCCATTACTTTTGCAGGAGCATACAAGGTCAATAGGATTGTTGTCTCTGAAGGGCGGGACATCAATTAAGAAATCCATTTCCCACCGTTCACATCTCCATCTCATGACATGTTTTTTTAATAAGTGAAGCAGCACTCAAGAGTAAGTGCTTCTTCATATTCTACCATTTACTGGATGGTATTTTAGCTCCTTAGCCCATAAAAATATCACCTGCTATGCCGAATCCCAAGGTTGTGATAAAGCAAATAGCATGACCCAAGTCTGGGTTTATCTGTCACCCTGCTGTGCACGATTCAGTCTCATACCCCATAAACTAGATAACTGTTCTTTTGAATGTTGCCCAAAGATTAAAAAATGATTTCCAGATTTCTTACTGTGATGCCAATTGATTCTCCCAATACTTGAGCATATAGCATCTATCACCACCAAAAATCACCCTGGGCATCTCTGGTTAGGTCCCAGCCTCCCATGAACTGTTGTCTAAATATATCTTCTTACTGGATGCTAAGGAAATAGGTGTTTTCTCTTACGAGCTCTCCGGTGAGTGCAGGGCTATGTGCAGAAACTTTACAGGTTGCTGCTGCGAGTGTCTGAGATAACGCCTATGAAAATTATTATACGTCACATCTAACAGTGCATACTTGGACCCAATACAGACTGACACAGCAGATGGTCCATGGATTTTGGAGTGAGGGAGACCTGAATTCAAACTCCTGTTCTGTGACCTTGAGATTGTAATTTAAGATCTCTGTTCCTCCCTTTCCACAATTGGGTCTGGGTGGGTATGATGATTTAACTCAATTACACACACACACACACACACACACACACACACACACACACCAAGTGCCTAAAAGATGAAGATACTGTTTATAATTCCTATACATATTTTCTTTTTATATGAATCAGTCAAACTCTGCTGAACTCAAGGCAAATTCTACAGAAAATTTTCACAGTTTGGGGGGACGTTTTGATATTAAACAAAGTGGGTGTACGGTGGAATGAGAAGCAGAGGAGATGTGTGGAGAAAGACATCATACTGACACACTTTCAAGAACGTGCACAACATTCTCTGCTCAAGGAGGTTGACACTAGGGTGTGGGGACAGAATGTCCTGACCAATCAACCCTGTGAGGACGAGGAGCACTGCCCCCTTCTCCATACCAGGGCTGGTCTAGAAACTAAGGCTGGACCCTACAAATGACCCGGTCCGGTCCCCTCCCCCTTCTGCCCGAACCTCTGGGTTCCAATGGTGCTGAATCATGAGCCTGGCAGCAGCCGCCCTCCTCACAGCTTCCACCCGGGCACGTCTCCAGGACAGGGACTGGAAAGAATGGGAGTCCCACCTGGGGTGTGGAGGGGCGGGGGCAAGTGCAGGTACTCACAGCTTCGGCACCTCGCCGGGTGGCTCCTGTGGCCGGTCCCTTGGTGGTCCCCACTCCCCGCCTGCGGCTGGCGGCTCCCTGTCGGCCACGCGCAGGTGGCCCTGGGATCCCCTCAGCTCGCCCACCGCCCAGGGCAGCCACGGCTCAGAGCTCAGAAGCTCGACCCGACCAAGAGCAGCTGGAGCAGCTGTCGTGCCCAAGGGGTGGCGGCTACCAACGGGCCAGACCATTTGCCTGCTGCGCCCAGGGGTGCGCGTCATGCAAGGAGGCTCCAGCACCGGGACTCCACGAGGGTCAGCGATGGGCTGGAAGGACCAAGGAGTAAGAGGAACTTCCGCCCCCTGAGTTTCCGGAGAGCTGGGGGTCGGCCAGACCAGCAGCTTCTCCGCCAGGTGTTCAGAAGGATGAACTCGGCTTTTCGGTGCACCCCTCACCCCGCCTTATCCTTAGTCCCGCTCAGGGAGCTTTCAGAACGCTGCTAACAGAGGACCTAGCAACGCTAGCTCCAGGGTGGCATCCCCTTCTAAGAGGATGCAAAGGACTCTGCCCTGACACCTGTCTGGGCCACCTCCTTCACCTTGCAGTCTGGACCACCAGGTCGTCATGCAGAGGAGTACCTGAATCTCGGGGAAAGGAGTAGTCTTCCAATCTTTTATCTAAGCATCCTTTTTTTACATAAGAATAAGAGGGTACCAAAAGCCAACTTTAAAGTTAGACTATAAGATCAAGTGAGTGCCCTCCCTGCAGGTGGTTTCTATGTCTGAGGAAGTTAGGAAGCGTCGAGCCCGCTAACAAATGCTCAACAGGGGAGTTGAAAATACAGATCTGTTCCTTTGAACAGATCAATGGAAAATTCCAAAAGAAATTCAAAAATAGTTTTTTTTTTTCTGTTCATGATTTTAAAGGTTACTGGGAAATAATCGTGAAATCACCATGACCTCACTAGAAATAAACATCACAGAATGGAGAGAAGTTCAGAAACATCAATTTTCCTTGCCTTTCCTGGTTCCTGCCTCTGTCCCAGCCACATTCACACGTTTTCTGAAGACAAACAACTGTATAGCTCTCCAACTAGAAGGAAATTGGCAGTTACCTATAAAATGTGACTAAGCTGGGATGCTCAATGTACCCCAAATAAAATGAAATTTCACAACTTCAAGGTATTTCTGGATTAAAGTTGTGCCTTTTAAATTTAAATAAGTGTGTTTTCTTGAATAAGCCAACACCAACTGGGCATTTACAACGAAGATCACAGTGAAAGCATTTTCAATTTCAGCCTTCACTTCCTGCCCTATACCGCCCACTGAGGTCAGTGGAAACGCTCCTGGCTATTAAATGGGGCAGACTGGACTGTGCGCTGAGCTGGCCTGATGTTTAGTTTCTTGGGTGGCAGAGCAGACGCTGGCGCCTGCACTCAGGGGAAAGATACACAGTCAGCCTTATTATCATAGTTAACTGGGACATGGGTATGACTTTGCCCTTTGTGAGAACTGAGTCTCTTGATGGAGAAGGGATGTATCTAAAATGAACATCACCTTGAGGTAGAAAAGGGGACCAGAAAGGGAAAGATGGGCTTTCCCCAGAAGGAGCTTGGGCATCGGGCTTCAAAGCTCAATGGAGCATCCTGGGAGAGTGAGGCATCTGTCTCACTACCTGCTTCTTAGCCAGTCTTATGCTATCATTTTATGTATGCCTATACCTTATCCCACACTTAAGCTTTAGGTCCCCATTATTCCGTTCTTAAACGACCACAGTGGTTGCTCATATGCCTTACCATAAGTTAGAGAAAAAATAAAAAAAGGGCCACTACCAACTTCGAAGCTCAAGACAGCATTTACAGGAATCAGGAACAGAAGTCATTGGCATCCCTGTGCTGTGCTATTGTGACAGGGTAAACTGATGTCAATGTTTGCCAACAGAACAGGCATCCCTAGAGCCATGTTGCTGGGGAACACAGATCTCCAGGTCCCCAGAGAAGCCAGCAGCTTTGATGCAAGGCACAGAGCATCAGCTTCACATATGTACAGCTCGCTCCAGGCACAACTGTTTCCCTTTTAAATGTGGAATCAGTAGGGACAGACAAGACTTAAAGAGACGGCTAGTGGTAGAAACAGAGAGATTAGAAAGAAAGACATGGCCTATCGTCAGGGACTTGTTGGTCTGGGGTTATCTGTGGTTACCTACTTGTAAGTTGATGTTCTTAGCGCATACGTTCCTGAATAAAGAAAAGAACGTTTTTATGATGTTGTCCTTGAAAAGTTGTCAGAGTGAAGCGGCAGAATGTCACAGAGCCAGAACCCTCTGCTCTTCTTCAGGGTCTTGAAAGTTTTCAAGCCCATGCATAACACAGTAGAGCAATAAAAGAAGAAATCATTTGCCCAGTGACTGTGAGTTCATAGATCTATGAACTACTTCTTGGAGCCTCGTGGCAAAGGATGGGACAGAGATGGAGAGAATAAGGATTTACCATGACGAATGAAGCCTGGCTGAGGAAAAGGAGAGTTATTACTCACAATGCCTTTCAAACTTCTCTTGCAAGCTGGTTATTAAGGTAAATGTATTTATATTTACAAAAAGGCATGCCCTGGGAATATTAAAAAGTACTGCCTTAAAATGATAAGAAAGATGAAAGATTACACTATATGCGTTTGACAAAATCAATTTGTGGTGAGAAGCACAGTGTTGAAGATTGATCAGAGCATATTCATTGGGTTGCTAGTATTTGTCAGCTTTGGCAGGGAATGGCATTCCCATCATCCCAAATACTCAGGCCAAGGACGTCAATTTGTAGCTTCTCATAATTTGCCTTTACCTGTCTAAATTACTAAATGATTGGTGCATCTGAGGTAAATATTACCATCTCTCCATCACAGAGAAGAAACCACAAGCTGAAATGGCAAGACTAGAAGGAGCAAAGCTGGCTTCAAATCTGAGCCAACGCACAGCATCGCCCTCCACATACCACTGAGCAACACCGCCACGCGGAAAGCAAGTTGTAAACTGCACGCCTGTCTGCAGTAGGAAATCTATGCCATACTTACCTGTCTATTTCTGGTTTCTGGGCACAGGCTTGCCGTGAATATAGACAGCCTACCAGGTACTGGTAATCTGCGTTTGCACCGATATACCCAGCCAAGCTTAGTTTTATATCTATTTTCACTTCTAATTTCTCAAAAAAAATTGAGTCATTTCTCAAATATGAGGTTTAGATGATAGCCATCTCAAGGGTAGCCCTGTGCTTCTGTTCTCAGAATCTGAAACAAGTGATCATGATGGCTGAAGCCTACGCCTAGCCAGCGATCCCTAAAAGGTTGCTACAACTTGTTTCAAGAACTCAAGTCACAATCCGGAATCTGTCTCATGATGTTTCACCGTTTCTATTGCAGTTATTGATGTGAGCATGTCACCTGTCACAGCACCCATATGGAGGTCAGAGGACAGCTTAACGGTATGGTTCTCTCCCTCCAGCATGCGGTCCTAGGTATCAAACTCAGGTCAGCAAATCCCTTTACCCACTGAGCCATCTCACTAACCTTATTATATGGTGCTTTGTGGAAAAGGAAAATAATGTTTGAAGCTGCATTATATTTGTCTATAATTTTCAGAGAATTGACATGTTTATAACAATGTTCTTTCCACCCAAGAAGTTTTTTTTATAGTTTTCATACATGATGTCCTGTACCCTTCTTACCAAATTTAACTAATAATGTTACATACAGCGTCTATTTTCTGAATCAAATGTTCTTCCCATATCGCTAAGTGCTATTCGCTGCATTGGCAGGGGCCAGTGTTCCCTGCAGTTTATCTTTGTTTTTTTTTTTTTTAGCCAATGCAACAAAATGTCTTGTTTGTTTATGGAAGCCTCAAGAGAACTTTCAAAGAAAAGAGGTGCATATTCAGAATTAATAACTTTATCTCTTTATATTATGTATCCCTTTGTCTCACTTGCTGCTAGAAATGCCAGTGTTGCAATTGCTGATGTAATGATTTAGTTTTTTGTACATAGACCATTACTAGATCTTCCCTGACTGTGAACATTACATGTTACACTGATCAATCTGTCCTCTGTCAAAATACCTTTCACCTACTGATAATGGCTGGTAATCAATAAGTAAAGAGACTTCTGGGAACGGAACTGCATTTCCTTTGTTTTCCTTTGTTTGTCAAAGCCCTCGTTGGGCTTTGGTGTGGGGCACTCAGTCCTCTGTTAAGGTCCCTGAAGAGCTGGTCACGTGTTTGACATCTCCAGGAATCAAACAGATCTGCCTTCTCAGTTGTTTTTGCTTTCTTAGGCTATGGTGTTACTGTTCTGATATCTTAAAACCACTCCTATTTCTAACACCTATAATCATTTAAAGGATACTGGAGTTATCAACTTCAATGAGTCAGGGATTCAGCACTAAATTCATCCGACTTCAGGCTTTTCCTTCAGCGGAGGATTAACCACCTCTCCAATCTCTTCTATAATAATTGATCTGATTTGGTTTTTTACTTCTTTTTACTTTTTGATAGTGCAGAGAACAATTTTTTTTTTTTCGAGACAGGGTTTCTCTGCAGCTTTAGAGCCTGTCCTGGAGCTAGCTCTTGTAGACCAGGCTGGTCTCGAACTCACAGAGATCCGCCTGCCTCTGCCTCCCGAGTGCTGGGATTAAAGGCGTGCGCCACCACCGTCCGGCGAGAACAATTTTCTTATGAAAATCTTATAATACCACAACAGACACATAAGATTTTTGTTACATTCCATTGTTTTAAAAGTATTCAATTTCCTAACATCTGGGATTGCCATGTCTTTTTAAATTTTCTTCTTTTACTTTGAGTGTTCCTTCACTTTCAGTTGGAGTAGGATAAGACTGTAACTTGCAAACATGGCAGTTTGTTTCTTTTTGATAAGGTGCATAACTTTTATGAATACTTTATTGAGGTGTGATTTATTCATATATTTGCATACCCTATTGAAGAAATAAAATGTTCTCTAAGAAACTGTTCCATGACACAAATGCTTATATATCTCTCCCTAAATTCGTATATCAGACTCTAATTGCCGGAGTTCTGGTGCTATGGCGTTGAGAGCGAGCCTGGTAATCATGGGGGTCTTCCATTAGCAGGAAGAGTGCCCCAAACAGAGTCCCCCAAGAGCTGCCTTCTGTATGTAGGGAGTTCCAGACCAGACAGTAGACTTCTGTCTTCTAAGCTGGCTGCTTTGCCTTATGCTTTGACATGTTTATTAGACATGTATCTTGGAACACATGTCCACATTTCAGTGTTGACTTTCTTCCTTAGTTATTTTCCAGAAAGGCACATTGATGCTGTTCTTAATTATTTCTGTTCTCTGTCTCCCTCAGCAGCACAATAGTGGTGCTATCGGTTAGTTCTAACGGCTTTCTCTGAGCTGGTAGGTGGGTCACTTCCCTGAATCAGCTCACTGGGTGTCTTAGGGTTTCTGTCACTGGGATAAAACACCATGACCAAAAGCAGCTTGAAGATAAAAAAAAAAAAAAGGTTTGTTTCAATTACTCTCAGGTCATAAGTGTCATCCGCAGAAGCCAAGGCAGGAACTCAAGGCAGAAACCTGGGAGCAGGAACTGAAGCAAAGATCACAGAGGAGCTGTAATTGCTGGTTTGCTCCTCTTCTTGGTTTACTCAATCTGCTTTGTTATACAATCTAGGATATCTACCTAGGGATGGTAATCTTACAGAAGCATTTTCTCAGTTGATCAGTTGGTATTTTGTCCTTTCAGATGACTCTAGTTTGTATCAAACAGACAAAAAATAAATAAATAAATAAAAACAAACAAACACCTAGCCAGCACACTGGTCTTTAACCAGAATCACGAGAGCTCCACAGACATTAAAGGATGGAAGATGCAGCTTTCTCTAAGAACAGAGGCCTCTGGATCACGCAGTGGCCTCCAGATCCCATCATGGGTACTGGAGGAAACTCCCCAGCTCCCATCATAGTAACTGGAGGAAACTTCCCTGCTCACAGATCTCCATGTACTCTCACATCCTTGGAAACAGGAAGATTAGTTTCCTGCTCAGCTCTGTCTTGGCCTTGTGAGGTCAACACGATCAGAGCCAACATTGTTGTCTTCTGTCTACAACCCTGAGATCTCCAACCACCCAAGAGTCCCAGCGTCTGCTACTTTCAGTTCTAGCTAATTCTTGAATGATGTTCTTCGCCTGAGTCTTGGGAGTGAAATAGTTGGGCTGGTTTCCCTCTTCTTCTATCCCAACAGAGCTGGAGACTCATGTCCACCTAACAACCCATAAAAGCCCACAGTCACAAGATTCTTACAAGGTAAATACAGATAGCCAGGGATGTTGGGAACAAGGGATGTGTTTATATCAACATATATATTCAGTCTCCCTTAGGTGGGACAGTTTTCTGTAGCTCAAATTAACTTGTATTTGAATCTTTCCCTCTGTCAGACAATGACTTAATCTCAATCAATTAACATCTTTCCCATATCTTCCTGGGATCTGGGTTATGATTCTAGAGTTTTAACCAGATGCCTAAAATGTTGGTGTTGGGAAAGTAGACATTAGATCTGAGTCATCTATCCATTTTGATGACCTGCATAGCTGTCTGTGGTAACTGTTATTGCATGTTCCAACACATAGTTCCATATTATGAAGAGGTCTGTAAAGGACAACTCCTCCAGGGTGCCTGGCTCAGTCCAGGCTGTTTAGGCTCTGACAACTAGTTAGTTGGGACTTATCTAGAAGGCCAAGAGCATATCTGAATGAGGGACTGAGGGGTCTTCTGATTAAAATAACCCATCATAAGGGTGAAAAGGTTGGGCACAGCTTGATTAAAAAACTATGCCATTCCTCCAGAAGACAAGTTATTGGAGTATAGCATTATTTTATGTTTCTATGTTCTAGTCTTAGGCTAAGGTTAAGGGCCTTGTAATCTGTTGCTGAGGCATACCCCAGGCCTAGCTTGATATCTTCTACCAATGCTATCTACTAGCCCAAATCGTGGGTTCAAATCTGAGGAAGGGATCCTCATGAGGTGGGGATCATGCAATTGCTAAGATGGATGTTATACAGAAAACTGAATGAGAAACAAAATGGCAATATTTGGGACTTCCATGATAAAGATGAGCAAGTCACGCTGTTTAACTTGGGAGTTATCTCTGCTCATTTGTTTTTCTAGGTTCAACTGGACCTGTTCTAAGGTCAGGATTTTACCATCAACATCAGCAGTCCCGGCATCACCAAGAACTGGCTGGCAGGAGACTGTGCTTCCCTGGACTCTCAAGCAGAGAAGGATACAGTGTGCTTCCCAAGCGTCGGAACTAAGCAAGCCTTCCCCAGCCCCAAGCCCTCCCTGAAACAAGTCAAGCACAGGCTGAGTGGAACTCAAAGAGCCTCAAGAGCAAATATGACCACTCGCTGTCTCTGCGTCTCCGTGTTTAACACCCCAGCCTTTGAAGTGTGAGGAAATACTTTTAACTGCAGCACACATGGCTGTTCTCCAGAACTCCATAAGGAATGGAATGACTGGCTGGTCTAAGGATTAACTGGTTTATCTAGCTCAGGATCCACAAAGTCAACTCTTTTTCCCAAGCCACAGCAAAGCAAACTGAATAATAAAACTGAAACTAAGAGATGGTTGGGTTGCTATCGTGCTTGCCTTACAAATGTGATGACCTAGCTTCATCTCGAGAGCCTGTAGTAAAAAGCCAGGCCCAATGAAGTGAGCTCAAAAGCCCAGAGCGGTGGAGGTAGAAAAAGGTGGATATTTGAACCTTGCTTGCTAGAGAGCCTCACCAATTTGACAGGTTCCTAGTCAGTGAAAGACCCAGTGGCGAAAGCCAAGGTAGACAACACCTAAAGAACAGCACCAGAAGATGAACCCTGACTGCCTCACATGTGAATACACACACACTTGAACACATGTGCACACACACACACGGGGGGGGATGAAGGAGAGGGAGGAAGAGAGAGAGAGATGTTCAAATATTGGTTCTACTGATTTGGGCTCTACACCTTTATGCTGGAGTTTTTCAGGCTACAAATGTATCAGCTTCCTGTGCAAAGCATGATGTTTGGAATGGCCTCCAAACAAGGGAGATTTAAGAGGGAACAGGGTCATTGTTTTTTAATCAGATTCTCATTCTCAGGAACACAGCTTCAGGCTTTCTGCTTGTCTTTCCTGGTTCCTGGTGACTGGCACCTTCCTCTTCTGATTGCAATTTGCAAGTCTAATTAGGAATAAGACGAAAATATTCCAGCTGATAATTATAGTGAGGCAATGTGTTAATGACAACAGCTCAGTGTATCAAATTCACCTCTATTTTTTTTTTTATTAAAGTAATTCAACCAGTCCCTTAAAGAGGCTACAAGCCTGATGGGTTTTTGTAGCATTTTCGCAAGCTAAGAAAAACTTTTTTTTTTTTTTTTTTTTTTTTTTTTTTGGTTTTTCGAGACAGGGTTTCCCTGTAGTTTCTAGAGCCTGTCCTGGAGCTAGCTCTTGTAGACCAGGCTGGCCTCGAACTCAGAGATCCGCCTGCCTCTACCTCCCGAGTGCTGGGATTAAAGGCATGCGCCACCACCACCCGGCAAGAAAAACTTTTATAGAATTGAATGCTGAATGCTCAGCAAGCATATTACATCGATACAGTATTTTCATGTGTAGCCATCTAATATGTGGGGAAACTGATGCTTAAAATATTATTTGGCCATTTCACATGTGTATATAATGAATTTTGGTCATTTCCGCTCTATTGCCCTAACACAGCCCTCTCCTCCTGCTGCTGAATCTTTCTTCTTTCAAACAAAGGTCCTTTCTGTTTTCATGTCTTTTTAACTGTGTTCTACTGAGAACAATTACAGTTGCTTGCATAAACATGTGGAAGACGTTATTTACCAGGGCTTGTGTGACTTATCAATGTCTAGGCCGCTGAAGGAAACGACGACTCTCTCCGTATCCATTAACTGCCAATAGTTCCTCAGGGGAGAATGGACCCCACGAGCTCCTGCTCTGTTCATGGTGGAAAGCTAAAGGGCCCCATATGCAGGTCTTCTGCAGGAAACACCCGCTGCTGTGAACGCATGCATGCAATGGTCATGACATGCCAAGCAAAGCATTTTGCAGCACTCTTCTCCGGGCTTCCATGCTTATGTTCTTTCCAGCCCCTCTTCCATGATGCTTGCTGAGCCTCTGAGATAATGGTACCAATGTCCCTGTGTAGGGCTGAACACTCAACAGTCATTTAGTCTCAATACTTCGGTCGGTTGTGAGTCTCAGTAATAACTACCGCCCATGGTAAAAAGAAACTTCTTGGACCAGGGCTAAGGGTAGCTTTAGTCCATGGGTATAAACAAAAGTAGGGAAACTAATAATTTCAAAATATTAAATACCTTCCCCAGGATACAAAGCTAGAACTGTATTGTTCCAAATTTTTCTGTGGTCAATTCTTTCTGGTTTCTAAACATCTCTTCCTTGTGGCTGAATATTATTTTCAGGTGTGTGACTTTTGTTTACGCTGTATTTGTTTAACTCTTTGAAGCTGTGATTCTTTGCCTGTATAAAACACCTGATGGTCCTAATAAGAAGTTGGATGGCCAATAGTAAGTCAGGAGCAAAGACAGGTAGGGCTGGCAGGCAGAGAGTATGAATAGAAGGAGAAGTAAAGGAGAAACAGCTAGAGAACAAGGAGAGGAGGACACCATGGTTCAGCTACCCAGCTACCCAACCAGCCATGGAGTAAGAAGGAAAGTAAGATACACAGAAGAAAAGGAAAAAAAAACAGAGGCAAAGGATAGATGGGATAATTTAAGACAAGAAAAGTTGGCTAGCAATAGGCCAGTGTAAGACTTGGAGTTTATAACTAAGACTAAGCCTCTGTGTGTGATTTACTGAAAAGCTGGGTGGTGGGCCCCTCAAAGAGCAAAAGAGGAAAAATGTCATGCAACACTCCCCCTACTCCTTGAGTCTCTTGCCTTGTGGCCTGTGTGGTTCATCATATTCCAGGACTCAAGTATCTCAGACAAAAAGCATTTTACTAAAAGGCAAGTTTCTTAAGAAAACCATCCCATCACCAAGTAAACAGCACACTAAGCTTGCTAACCTTTGGGGTCACTCTCACATTCCAAAAATAGTAGTTTTCTTAGAAGCACAAGGAATGACAAACTGACTCACAATAAGTAATCCTAGGAGATGGGATTCTCCATAGCCTTTGACCTTACCCTTTGGCCTTACGCCGCTGCCAAGACTAAAGATGCCACAATATTCTCAGAACACAAGCAGCAATCACTGGAACTCATCTATTTATAGCACGAGGGGAAACTGTTGAATGATCTACAAAGTCATTCCCAAAAAGCCACGGAATCTCGTTTTCCCAAAGTATCATTTAGCAATGCTCATGACAAGTTGGCAATTTTGGTTAGTCCAACACGGTTCCTAGTGATACTTTCTATACTTTTCTCACCGTTCATTGCCAAACCTAATTAGATTAGCATTCTATATATACCCCGATATCCCAGAATAAAACTGAGAGATGAAAATAAAGCAGTTTATAAGCAGTCTTTATATGGTATCTCTTCGCCTATTGTTCTCTGAATAGTGGGCTTCTCATAGAACAAGCACCAAACAAATATTTCTGAGTGAATAAAGGATGAAATTAGAATAGACTGAGACCAGTGTCAGTCGCGTCTTAGACAACATGGTGGACTCTTTTCTGATGACCTACCCCACACCCGCCATCCCACGCTGCACTGATACAGCACCGTGTGTTAAATCTGCTCCACTGTGTCTACCTATGTGTCCTTCTAAAACATAGTGAGAACCCATCTCAAAAAGCCAAAGGCCAAAACAAGCAAAAAAGTTAACAAAGTAGGCAAAATTTTAAAAAGATTCCATATACCTACTTCTGCTCCTGAAGAAGACATTAAAAATTACCATGACTATCACTGGCTTCTAATCATTTTAGATCCCGGAGTCGGCACCGTGGTAATCTCAACTACTTTGTCATGCCAGACAGGATATTATAACACTAATCAACAGAGCAGATCAGCTCTTTCCCACCCTTGTTCATATCGTGCCGTGTAAGTATCATGTGTGGTATCATGTTGTATTTTGATATGTGACAGGTTTAACAATATATTTTAGGTCCCTGAGGCTGGTGAAAAGCAAGAAAGAGTAGGCTGTCAAGGACAGAATCCCACCATGAAGAAGACAGGGAGAATGACCTCACTGACTTACAAGCTGGAATGCACTTGCCTATAAGGGAATAGATGCTTAGGGGACTAAGATGAGCTGTTGACAGGGAAGGACTTGAAACTGTCCCCTTAAGGATCAAATAATGGAATTATGGTCCTTAGTGTGGCAGTGATGGGAGATGGTGGGACCTCTTCTAACTGATTAGGATACAGTTGAAATCATTACATTAATAGAGGTTCATTGGTCAGAAAGGATTAATTCCTATCAGATACTAACTTCTTCTCATAAAATGGAGTTATTAAAAGAATCATCTTGACCTATGAGTCATTCTCTGGTTTCCTGTCTGGCCATGGGGTTGTTCTGCCCCACACATTTCCCTGCTACTGTGGTCTATCTATGATTTCAGCACCATGCCCTGGGTGTTGAGAAGTGTGAACAAAACAACAATCAAATCAAACTTACTGCTCTTCTCATCTTTGAAAACCATCTGGCTCAAGTATTTTGGCATACTAAATAAAACCCACAAACCCTGCCTTTTTGCATTTAGTTGTAGCTTGGCTAAAGAAACTTTACCCTGTCCTTCATTGCCGTGTGTGCACGCGAGCATGCATGTGTGCATGTGTGTAGTGTGTGTGGGGATGCATGTGGAGGTCAAAGGACAACCTTGACTAATGGTCCTCAAGATACCACCTACCCTTTCTTTGAGACAAGGTTTCTCAATGGTCTGGTACTCACCAAGTAGATCATGCTAGCTATCTAGCAAGCCCCAGGAGCATGCCTGCCTCTGTTTTTCTGTAACTGAACCAAAAATGCCCAGCTTTCTTGGTTTTTAATGTGAGCTCTAAGGAATGAACTCAAGTTCTGTGCTTCCAGGAGAAGCACTTTTCTGACTGAGCTATCTCCCCAGCCCCTGCACTGATTTCTATCCATTGTTTTAACTTTTGCCAGACTATCGAGCTATTATTTCTATCACTGTCTGCAATTAGACATTGGGATTTATGATAAGATTGTGTATGTGAAGTCTGTCACTCAAGTTCAAAAGCTGCAGGACGGGCACCTGGGTGACCACAGACTCAGCTTTACCATACTGAGATCTGGGACACAAGGGGCATTTCTGTAGGCATGCACACTTTTCCTGGTCTTTCTCCTTCATTTCCTGTTTCTGCCTTATGCTTCCATTCTGGTGGGCAGGTGAGTGGTTATGTAACAAAAGAACAGAAGCCTAGGAACATTTAGTGAAGACTTTGAATAATTTACAAATTGCTTTAATTTGCAAATTTCCTGCTGCAAATCGGGGCTACATTATCAGTTGCAGCTGGGAAACCGATGTCAGTCAATACTAAATTAGATCCAGGGATGCACAGCTTCATCCTCTGTCATAACGCTAGTGGGGCTGATACCATTCACGTGTCATGCATTCCTCCGGCATGATGTAGAGGGGATTCAAATGTAGATCTACTGGCTTAAAAGATATCACAGAAAGCACTATACACATGGTTGGGGTGTTCATAGTAAGTCATCAAAACGAAACACAGAAGTTTTCTTTCTCTGTGTGTTTTTGCATTGACCTGCTTCTTTTGCATTGTGACATCATTGAACTACACCATATAGGAAGAACGCTTTCCCACAGATCCAGGATGTGTGATGTGCAAGCCTACTCCTTAGATTTTCAGACTGGCAACAAGAGTCTCACCAGAGCTCACAGCAGGACAAAAACTTTGCTGTCTGAGTCCCAAAAAGAAAAAAAAGCAAAATGTTCATCTGAAATGTGTGTCTTTGAACACCCTGGATAACCCTCTACTCTTATGTGGAAACATATTCTCCAAATGGTGAAATGACCTGGATTTATGAATTACATGCAGGGTATACTAGGGTGATGGTTTGTGTGTGACGGTTTCTGTGACCAGATTATTTAGACAATTATAACCACATTTTAAATGCCAGCTTTCATAACAAATGACTTTGTCTTTTTAATTTTTTTTCCAGTTGACTGGCATTGTGTGTGGCATTTTATTTTCTGTAACTGTCAAGAAATGCCATCAGATAGAGCCATGGATAAAGAAAACGCAGTATACACAATGGAACTTTATTCAACTTTAAAAAGGAATAAAATTATGATGTTTTCAGAAAGAAAATTAATGGAACTGGGGTTTATAATGTTAGGCAAAAGAAGCTGGACCCAGGAAGACAGACAGGATCTGTGTGGGATCTAGACTTATCTTTATTTGTATGTACCAGTGCTGGGTGTGAAGTAAAATGAAAACCCAGAGAAGAGAGGAAAATTCTTGCTGAAGGGAGAGAAGAGGGAAAGAGAGCATGATGGAATGTTTGTGATAAAAAAGCAGAAGGAATATTGTCTGTGGGGACCAGTGTGAGGAAGTAGAGACAGGGAGGGCAGTGAGGAAGGAAAGGATAAAATCAAACATGTGTGATGGAATGTGTACGTGAAAACAACATAACACAACTCATGATGTCATATTGAAATTTAGAAAATTACTTCTAAAATTTAAAAAATGCAGATTGATGATTTCTAGAGAAATACTATGTGTTTATGTGGCTGCATGAAGAATTTTAAAGTCTACTATTAAAAATTCAAAATCAAAACCTTTATGCTGCAGAGATGGCTCAGATTGCTGTGGGACAATGGTCCATACCCTGTCACTTATATTTTAAATAAACGCTGATTGGTCAGTAGCCAGACAGGAAGTAGAGGCGAGGCAAAGAGAGTTCTGGGAAGAGGGAAGCGCAGTCCACAGTCATGACCCAGTCACAGAAGAAGCAAGATGTGACTGCCTCGCCGAATAAGGTACAGAGCCACGTGGCTAACATAGACAAGAATAATGGGCTAATATAAGTTATAAAAGTTAATAAGAAGTCTGAGCTTCTAGGCCAATCAGTTTATAACTAATGTATATACCTCTGTGTGATTTCTTGGGACTAAATAGCTGGGGTACCTGGTGGGACAGAAATCCTCAGACAACATCAGAGGGCAAAACTTGCCTTGTTGTGCAAACCTGATGACCCACATAAAGGTCTGGAAGCTACCTGTAATCCCAAGAGCCACGAAGAGAGACAAGGGATCTCCAGACCTAGACTGGCTGGAACTGTTGAGCTCCGGAAAAGATGAAAAAGGTTAATGCCAGGAGCAAGAACTGAAAGGATGCAGGGGAGAGCAACCACACCTGCCACCCCACCATCTGCTGGATGCTGCAGAAGATGAATTGAATTTGGAGAACGGAGGTGAGTCACCACAAGCTAAACTATGCATAGCTTGATCAAATTAGCACATCTTCATGACTCCTGATAAGCAGCTATTGATCTAGAAAATTCCTTTTTCTCCATTCCTGTTAATAATACTCTCTACAAGCACTTTGCTTTCAGGCGGCAAGACCAAAAATCACCTTCATTGAATGGCCTTCGGAGACAGTAACTCTCTAGGCCTATGGATAACATATTTTGCAGGAACCCTGATAGCTTTTCACTTCCACAAGAGTCTGTGTTTTCATGTGGATAGAATTATGCTGATTAGACTTTGTGAGCAAGGAGAAGCAAGAGCTCTGTCCTTATCAGCAACACACTGCCATGCCAGAGCATGGAAAATGTCAACAAATTTTCCTTTTTCAATTGCTTTCCTAGTGACTCTCTCTGTAGTTTTCCTGTTTTCTCTTTCAGGGACTTTTTTATACACAGACACTGACCTTTTAATTATTAAATTCTTTATGTGCTTCTTCTGAGGTACTAACATCACAGCCTATATTCGGCACTGCTTACCACTTGTCTGTTATAGTGCCTATGTCCCTGATTTCCCAGGTCATTTTGATGATGGGGCACATCACTGGGACCACACCTTTTCGAGCCCATTCAGGTCACTTCTTAGTGTCCTGGGCCAGGTAACTGTAAAGCTGATGGCAAGGACGCCACCTTCTTAAGCAGAACATCCTAATTGTCCTCATAGGTCCAATTCATCACAGAAGCCCATATTTTTCCTGCCCTCCCCCCAGTTACCAGCCTGTACTCCACAGCTGACAAATGCAAGACTATTCAGTTTGAAATAAAATTCTAGGCCAGCTTCCAGTTAGGGGAGGTATAATCCTTGTATTAAAGTCCTCACTTTATATAGCTCAGTAATTCTTATCTTTTAATTGAACCCTGTTTGAAAGGAAGCCGTAGGAACTGTGCTGGCAATGTTACTTTGCAGAATATACAATGCTTGGAACTTTGCACGATCGATACCATTTTATCTTTGCAGTGATTCCAGAAAGCATATACTAATTATGCTAGTTAATGTTATCAAATTGGCAGGATCTAGAATCACTTAGAAGATAGGGCTCAGGCCATTCCTGTGAGGGATTACGAAAGTAAGGTTAACTGAATCGGGAAGGCCCAACTTATCTGCAGGCAGCCTTAGATACTGTTCCATGACCAAGGTAACTCATAAAAGGAAACATTTAATTTGGGGGCTTGCTTACAGTTTCAGACCATGATGGCAGGGACTAGGGCAGCAGACAGGTAGGCATGGTTCTGGCGCAGTAGCTAAAGCTTACACCCTGATCTGTAAGTTGGAGACAAAGAGAGAAACTGGACCTGGCATGGACTTGCCAAACCTGGAAGTCCACCCCGCTCAGTGGCACACCTCTTCCAACAAGGACACACTGCTAATCTTTCCAAAAACCTTTCACCCACTCATGACCAAAGATTCAAAAATAAGAGCCTGTGATGGCCATTCTCATCCAAACCACCACACAGCCCCTTTCTACAGACTAGAATCCTGTGTCAAATAAAAAGAAAAAAGTACACCGAGGGTTCCTCACTCTCCACCTCCTGCCTGTGGATGCAAACTGATCAGTTACCCCAGGCTCCCAGCACCATGACTTTGCTGCCGTGATAGATGGTGCCTTTAAACTGTGAGCCAAAACAAGCCCTCCTTTTCCTCATTGCTTAGCTTGCTTTGTCAAGCATTTTGTTGTAGTAACAAGAGAAGTAGCTAACACACTAATTTACCCTATTCTAGGAATTCAGGATAGGAGCGTTAGAGAGTCGACGGACTAGAAGTATAAAGCATGTGTCGCAGCAACAGGACGGAGCCTGAGCGCAGCCCATCGCTGTCTGCAGCCTGTCAGCTGGATCTACCCTGTTCATCCACACATTTCTCCCCGCTTTCTGTTTATCATTTTTTATTGCTTCTGGGAGCTATAGAGCTGGACATAACTCTTAGATCTGTGCTTTATTTCAGTATTCATTTTTGGTTTTATTTTATGCCTTTGAGTGTTTTGGCTACATTCATGCATGTGTGCCATGTACCTCCTGCAGATGCCAGAAGAGGGCACCGGATTCTGAGGGCCGGAGTTCCAGATGTTGTGAGCTAGCATATGAGTAATGGGCACCAAACAGAGGTCCTCTGCAAGAGCAGCAAGTGTTCCTATCCACTGAGCCTTCATTTTAGCTTCAAACTTGTACTTTGAATGGTTTACTTGATAACATACTTAGTATTCTAGGTGTTATTAAGTATTTTCCTATTCTTTCCTAAACTGTGGTTGTGGCTTCCTATAGAGTCACATAACTGAATGGAGCTGGGGGTGAAAAAATTGGCAACAGTAAAGCCAGGCAGTGGTGGTTCACGACTTTAATCCCAGCACTTGGGAGGCAGAGACAGGCAGATCTCTGTGAGTTCGAGGTCAGCCTGATCTACATGTGCTAGTTCCAGGACAGACTCCCAAGCTACAGATAAACTCTGTCTCAAAAAACTAAAAATAAATAAATAAATTGGCAAAAGTAAAAAGTTTATGAAATTACAACAACAAAAATTAATTCAAATTAAAAATTAAAAACACAATAAATCCAAGTGAAAGAAACACAATTTGGTCCTGAAACCACAGCCAACTCTACCCTAGACCATCCAAACTAACCAGTCACTGAATTGGAAAAATAACCAATCCTGAGCAGAAAACCTTTTCCCTGGAAAAGCTCCACCCCTAAGAAGTCCTTTGTGAGCCCCTCTGCCTCTTCAGGTGTGGGCTGTTCTTCACCACCCTGACAGAGGCAGACACTCTCCTGGACTCCTCCTTCCCCAAATAAATCTCTTTCTCAAAAGAGTCTTGGGTGAAGATCTTTATTAGCTGATGCAGAATGGAAGAACCTCGCTGACATGTCCCTTGGGACTGAGCAGAAAAAGCCTGGCTGAGACATTCTTTTAGTGGGGACTGAGCAAGGCTGAGCAGAAGTAACAACTTTTCCCAGGAGCAGAAGGAGATAGCTACATTTCTGCAGGGGCTTCCCCTTTAGCAGAGTGTAACAGTCAGAGAAGAAGCAGATAGCTCTGCTAAGACGTTCCCTTAGGGGAACAGAGCAGAGCTCAGCTGTGACAGCTTTGTCTAGGAGAGGAGCAGGATTGCTATATCCTGCAGGGAGAACATCCCACACTGCACCCCCAGCTTCAGGTAGCCTGGCTTTCTGACAAGTCAGGACACCTTTCCCTCCAGGGCTGAGCTGTCCTAAAGCGGCTCCAGCCTCCAGAGCTGTACTATTGCGGCTCTAGGTATAGCCTGGCTTCCTGATGGGTCAGTATATCTTTGCTCCAGAGCTGTAACAGGTAGGAACTCCTCCTCTAGCCTCCTAACAGTAAGTGCACACATACATGCATGTGTGCATAACACACACAGACGAACCACATAATTCTTTTTTTGTTTTTGGGTTTTTTTTTTTTTTTTTTTTTTTTGGTTTTTTGAGACAGGGTTTCTCTGTAACTTTGGAACCTGTCCTGGAACTAGCTCTTGTAGACCAGGCTGGCCTCCACATAATTATTTTTAAAGGAAAGAAATTAGAAGGAAGAGAATATTCCTACAGTTCAGATTCAAGGTACCTGTCCTAGATAGAGTTCCTATCGCTGTGATGAAAGACCATGACCAAAAGCAAGTTGGGAAAGAGAGGCTTATCTTTCAGCTTACACTTCCACATTGTAGTCCATCACTGAATGAAGTCAGGACAGGCACTCACCAGGGCAGGAACCTGAGGCAGGAGCTGATGTGGAGCCCCGAAAAGAAGCTGCTGACTGGCTTGCTAAATGTGGCTTGCTCGGCCTGCTTTCTTTTTTTTAATTGATTTTTATTGAGCTCTACATTTTTCTCTGCTTCCCTCCCTGCCTCTCCCCTCCCCTGCAACCCTCTCCCAAGGTCCTCATGCTCCCAATTTACTCAGGAGATCTTATCTTTTTCTACTACCCACGTAAATTAGACATGGGTGTGGCTCAACTATGTTCTTAGCAGCATTGTTTGTCATAGCCAAAACCTGGAAACAATCTAAATGCCCTTTGACTGAAGAATGGATAATGAAAATGTGGTATATTTACACAATGGAGTACTACACAGCAGAAAAAATGACGTCTTGAAATTTGCAGGCAAATGGATGGAGCTAGAAAACATCATTTTGAGTGAGATAACCCAGACACAGAAAGACAATTATCACATGTACTCATGCATAAGTTGTTTTTAAACATAAAACAAAGAAAACCAGCCTACAAATAACAATCCTGGAGAACCTGGACAACAATGAGGGCCCTAAGAGAGACAGACATACAGCCTGCTTTCATACAGAACCCAGGGATGGTACCACCCACATCATCACTAATTAAGAAACTACTCTGCAGGCTTGTCCACAGACACAGCCTATAGAGACATTTCCTCAATTGGGGTCCACCCCATGACTCAAGTTGACACAAGATTTGCCAGCACAATTGACCCCTTGTCAACTTGACACACAACAGTTTTTAAGACATAACATTTCCTTTTTTTGTTATTCCCTAAGATCTCAGATTAATAAATAACACAAATATAAAATATATTACAAATTTAAAAGTCCCATAGCCTTTACCAATTCAAACACTTTAAACGTTCAATCTCTGTAAAATTACAAAGTCTCTTTTAAAATAGAAAAATCTCTTCTAAAAATTCAGTCTCTCAACTGTGGGTTCCTATAAAATCAAAACTAAACTAAATACTTTCTTGCTTCAAAGGGAAGAACCAGGACACACTCACAATCTGAACACAGCAAAACCACACTCCATCAGACACATAATTCAATGTTCAATATCTGGGATTCGCTCAGGATCATCTGGGCTCCTCCGAGGGGCTTGGGTCACTTCTCCAGCTCCAGCCTCTGCAGCACACACAGCTTGTCTTCTAGGCTCCAGATGGCTCCACTCCACAGTTACTGGTGGTGGTGGTCCTCCCACAGTACTGGCTCTACAAAACAGTGGGGTCTTCTGCTACTGGGCTGCCCTTCCACCAATAGCCTCTTCTGAGCTCTCTTTATGATGCGAACCCTCAACTTTTCTCCATGACCCCTTCAACTGCTACCGTGGCTGCACTTCCTCCAATGGCCTCTCCTGCCTGCTCACAGTGCCAAGCTTCAGCTGTTCTCTATGACCCCTTCATGCCTTCAAAACCAGTACCACCAAGGAGCCTCTTCCAAATGACCAAATTTGGCTGCTAGCACCAGATACAACCTTGGCCACCTCTGAACACAGCCTCCATGTGCTGACTCTGAGGAAACACTTCCAGGAAGATTTTACCTCAATCATGCACATCCATCACTGTGTAAGAAATGCCCTGCAGGCTTGCCATTCTTATGGACAAATTTTCTCAATCAAGGATCCCTCCTCTCTGATGACTTTAGCCTGTGTCAAGTTGGCATAAAATTAGCCACAACAGTATCTACATTTTGGTATGAAAAAAAAATGTAAAAAGCTGCAAGATCTGTGTTGTCCCCAAGGAACATATGCTGCCAATAAGATGTTTCAACTTGCCAGGTGGTGGTGGCGCACGCCTTTAATCCCAGCACTCGGGAGGCAGAGGCAGGCTAGATCTCTGAGTTCGAGGCCAGCCTGGTCTACAAGAGCTAGTTCTAGGACAGGCTCTAGAAACTACAGGGAAACCCTGTCTCGAAAAACCAAAAAAAAAAAAAAAAAAAAAAAGATGTTTCAACTTAAAATATGTTTTAAAAAATGTAAATATTAAAAAAAATACACTGAGTGATGAGAAAAAGCAAAGGAAAGGGGTATTACATAAGGGCACTTAAGAAAGGGTGTGGGACTCTGTTGAGGGAGGCCACTTGTTCATTTCCCAGCCACCCAGACTCCCGAAATAATCACACAGAAATCTGTATTAATTGTATTATTAATACAATCTGTATAAATAAAATCTGTATTTATCTGTTTGGCCAATACCTTAAGTGTATTTATGGCTAACTCTTATATCTTAAATTAACTCATTTCTATTAATCTGTGTATTGCCACGTGGCTGTGGCTTACTGGCAAGGTTCTGGTGCATCTGTCTCCTGTGGGCTGCTACATCGCTTCTCTCTGACTCTGCCTACTCTCTCTACATATCTCTTTCAGCCTGACTTTACTCTGTAAAGCCACTGGCTGAAAACAGCTTCTTTATTAACCAATGGCAATAAAACATATTCACAGCATGAATCACCTCCTTTTCTGTCTAAATAAAAAGGTAGGTTTTAACTTTAACATATACAAGATTACATATAACAAAACAAGTATCAAGCAAGAATTAAAGTTACAATATATATGTCTACTTTACCTTTTATCATAACTAAAGAAAACTATAACTATTTATTCTTCAACTCCATCAAAGACTCCAGAAGGATATAATATTACCTAAAGTAAACAGGAAGTGCACTGTAAGCAACTTCTACATCTCGTTGCCAGGACAGTCACCTAAAATTCTTTTGTAACTTTGGGGCTCCCATCTTCAGCCTACAGGCCCATAATGTCTGGCAGACTTTTCCATGAAGCAGGAAATTTTAAAGACAGTTAAACCCATATTGGCAGTTTGTCAGTCACTTTCTTCTGTGACCTGCAGAATACAACATATACATGGCATACATCACCTCCCACTCAGGACTCCATGGCAGGAGTCAAAGTAGAATTAAAGCACAGAGAAAAGTTAGATATTCACCGCCAGGTACTCTGGACTGTTTTCATCATTCACTAACCACACGAAGTCTAATCGGTAGAAAGTAAGGGAGGTAATGCGTTTCAGAGATTTAACAGTGTCCTCAAACCCAGCTTCTCTACCTTCTTGGTCTCCCACTGGGGAAAACTGCTTCTGCTTTTGTACTCAATCACGCAAAGGAGGCAAGGGTAAAGAAGGGTGCAGGAGCCTGTGAGGAAATGGAGAGCAATTAGGGACCCTTAGTGTTTACCTTCTTTACCAAAATTGGATCACGTGTCTGCCTGTCTTAGTTGTGATGGACCCTTGGAAAGCAGTATTTGAAAATGAATAAATAAGCAATCTAATCAAAACTGTGTGCATTCGGGAAGAAGAAGAGGGACTTTGAAGTGAGCTCACAGTCTCTGTCTTGACCTTTTAGCATTCATTGCTTTATCTTGGTAATGGCGTCATTTTGGAGAACCAGAATTAGACATTCCCTGTGAAGTCTCTCCACCACTCATTCACTCCCTTTCACGGAGAAACAAATGCTTTGAAGGCAGGGGGCTTTTCTCGTGTTGTGCTGTATATAGTGACTTGAACGGGATCATTCTCTTGAAAGAAAATGCACTAGGATGGGTTCCAGGTTCTTTTAAATCTATTTCAACTTCACCAGTTGCCTTATTGTCCTGTACAGACTCCCCTTTCTAGGAGTCCCACATTTCTCCATTCTGAGCAGACTTCTGCTTCACTCCGGTTGCTGTGCAGTCTTTTTGTGCTTCATTTGTTTGCTCCCATCTGTCTTTCAACATTTTGTACCCTTATCAGAGAACGATAGTTGAAAAAGAAAAGCATTGTCACCATCTGGAAAGCCCAAGATCAAGATGCCAGTCTGGTTGGGCTCTCTGGCTGGTATAAGATGGTAAAATGCTTCACCGGCAAAGTCTGGGGATAGGACCAGTCTCTTTTCCTCATTTACAAAGCCACTATACTTATAATTGAAGCTCAATTTGCCTGACCTAGCTTAACCTCTACTGCTTCCCCAAAGCCCCCAACACCAAGTATTGTCAACAAAGGAAATTGGGGATTAAGTTTCTATTACATAAATTTTGAAGGACACATTCCAACCACTGTGATCAGATCCTCTGGAAAACAGCCATTTCCACTTCAAGGAGAGTGAGGGCTTCTTCATCTGGGGATGCTTTTCCCAAACTAGAGTTAACTATTTCCCTCTCTCTCTCAGTGACCCCATTCAAGTCAGTACATACATACATGAGAAAGGCACTGTGCTTGAGAAAGTCATTACATAAATACATGAGAAAGTCAGTATACTTACATGAGAAAGTCAGTACACTTAAATGTGAAAGGCAGTATACTTACATGAGAAAGTCAGTCAGTACATACATATATGAGAAAGTGAGTATACTTACATATGGCATGAGAAAAGTCCTTTGTCTTCAAAGCATTTGTTTCTCTGTCTTCTCCCTTAGACTGATTCTTTGGTATTATAATCCTTAGAGACAAGCACAAGAACTGACAGAGGATGCAAGCTCTGGAAATGTTTGATGTATGAATAAACAGGTGAACTCTATCACTTGACACTTCAAACAGCATTGCCTCGAGACACGGGCACAAAAGCTGTAATGGTTATAAAAAAATACACATATCCTCCAAGTGGGATTCTAGCATCCTTCTTTCAGTGTTTGGTAGATTAAACAGCCAAAGCAGAGCACAGACAGAACACTTGAACAACATGGCTAGCAGAGCTAATTCAACGCACAGGAGTGCAAAAATCCTGCAGTATCATTCTTTTCTTGAAGACTTGTGGCATGTGCAAAATTTAACCAACATTTGTCACAAAGCTCACTGGAAAAAAGTCAAAGCAGAAAATAGTACTTCTGCAAATAGCAGAAAATAGATTTTGATGGAAATGTAACAATAGTATGCTAGCAAAATATAACGGGGGACTGGAAAGACGGCTCAGGGGTTGCAAGCACAGACAACTGCAGACCTGAGTTTGGTTCCCAGTACTCACATTTTTTGACTCACAATTGCCTGTAACTCCAACTGCAGGGGGCAGGGATCCACACCTTGGGCCTACAAGGACACCAACATTCATGTACACAGACTCATACATACACACATAATAAAAATTGTAAAAATAAATATTTTTAAAATGTATAACTGGAAATTCTCTTGGCAGGTTCTATTTTCCATGCAGGATCATAATTAATTTTTATAGAGCATGTAAGGTATGTATCAAAGTTACTTTTTAGTATGGATATCTAAACGCTGCAGCATGGATTGTGAAAAGATTAACCTTCACTCATCTGTGTGGGTCTGTGTCTGGACCATCTTTTCTCTACTCATCTATCTTTACACTAACCGCTACTGGAGTCTTACAACCTCGTCGTGTCTCCACGGTTGTTAAAGCTTTCCAACTTGCACCCTTTTCAAAATTGTGCTAAGCTTTTAAAAGTCTTTTGCATTTGCATATGAAATTTCCAGTCAACTAGCCAATTTTTACAAAAAGAACGCTTTCTCTAATCTTTCTTAAGATTGCATTGAACTGGTGGGCGAATTTGGGGGCAGGTGATACTTCAAGGAAACCAAGTCATCTGGTCTCTAAGCCCTGTGTCTCCTTGTCAGTTCCTCACAACATTTCTTAGTTTTGAGTTTACAGATTCTGCAACTCCTCATAGACTTAATCCTACACAGTGAATAAATTTGATTTCATCATAAGAAATACTTAGAAATACTTAAAATTTCTGAATTTATACTTATTCATTACAGTTAATTTTTGTTGTTGTTGTTTTGGAGACAGGGTTTTTCTGCGTAGCTTTGGAGACTGTCCTGGAACTAGCTCTTGTAGGCCAGGCTGGCCTTGAACTCATGGAGATTTGCCTGCCTCTGCCTTCCTTGTGCTGGGATTAAAGGCGTGTGCCACCACCATCCGGCAGATACAGTTAATTTTAAAATAAGTCTATGGCATTCTTCAGCCTTGCTTTAGAATACTTATTAATTCTAACAGTTGTGTGCATGTGTATGTGAATGTGTGTGTGTGTGTGTGTGTGTGTGTGTGTAATTAGCATGTGTTCATTTGCCTGTGTGTCAATGTGTTTATAGATGTATGATGTCAGAGGTTTCTATCCAGTATCTTCCTCAATCTCTCTGCACCATTTTTTGAGACAAAGTCTTTTAGTGAACCTGGAGCTCATTAATTCAGTTAGGCTAGGTGGCAAATGAGCTTCAGGAATATGCTGATCTCTGATTCCCAGCACTGGGACCATAGTGGGTACTGCTTTTATGTGGGGGCTAGGAATCCAAAATCAGGCTCATCTGCTTTTGGGGCACTCTACTGGGTCACTCCATCCAGCATCTTTTGAATATATATATATATATATATATATATATATATATATATATCTTTGTATGGGTGCATGTGTATGTGTGAGAGAGAGTGAGTGTGGAGTATCTTTTGTGTTGTGTGTATACATATATATATATATACATATATATACAATTTTGAATATGAGATATCTTTGTAAAAGTGTATGTGAGAGAAAGAGAGTGATTGTGGAATATCTTTTGTGGTGTGTGTATATGTGTGTGCTATGTTGTGTGTGTGCGCACACACGTGCTGTCTTTGAAGGTACAAAGAACATTAATTGAACAAAGTACTGTCTTTTCAATAGAATAGTGAGAAAACTGGATAGCTATATACAGACGAATGAAAGTAGACACCTGTCTCTCACCAGGCACAAAACTCAACTCCAAATGGATGAAATACTTAAATATCAGGCTTGATCCTTTGAAACTCCAAAGGAAAACAAAGATAAAGTGCTTTGAAGTATTGCAATTGGTAAGGATTTGGTAGTGGGGAATACAAACCCAAAACATTGGAAACAAAAAGAAAAGTAGACAAATGGGATGTCATCAAACCATAAACAACTCAGGCAAGAAACAATCAAGTGAGAAGAGACAACCTCCAGAATGGGACACAATCCTTTCAAACTATACATCTAAACAGATATTATATGAATAAACTCATTATAGACTATAATATATAAACC
Organism: Arvicola amphibius; assembly: GCF_903992535.2. Lineage (NCBI taxonomy): Eukaryota > Metazoa > Chordata > Mammalia > Rodentia > Cricetidae > Arvicola > Arvicola amphibius. The sequence goes on along the minus strand of NC_052060.1, from coordinate 52,321,963 downwards.
CAATATAGTATATAAAATAAACTAAAAAATTCAATCACAAAATCAAATAATCTGATTAAACAATGGGCAATAGACTTAAATTTTTCTTTAAAAACACAAATGGTCAGCAGGTGTGGGGAAAATGACTAACAGTAACTGATTATCAGGAAATGCAAATCAAGTAAAGTATCATCTCACTCAGGGATGGGAACTTATTATTAAAACTACCAAAGTTATGGGATGGTGAGGTTGTGGATGAAAAGGAACTCTTGAGCACTGCTAGTAGGATGCATACTAAATGGAAGTTTCTGTCCTGCCCAGTCCCACAAGCATTCAGTCCCAAATAAATGCACAGAGACTTATATTAATTATAAACTTTTTGGCCTATTAGCTCAGGCTTATTATTAATTAGCTCTTACAACTTAAATTGACACATAATTCTTGTTTATGTTTAGCCACGTGGCTTGGTACCTTTTCTCAGTAAGGCATTCTCATTTTGCTTTCTCTGCTTCTGGATGACGACTGTGTCTCTGCCTTTCTTCTTCCTAGAACTCTCCTAGTCTGATCACCCCACCTATACTTCCTGTCTGGCTACAGCCCAATCAGCATTTTATTAAACTAATGTGAGTGACAAATCTTTATAGTGTGCAAGAGCATTATCCCACAGCAAATAAAACTCTCATGTGATCTCATAATTTCACTACTGGATACACATCTAAATAAAATTACATAGGAATGCTAATTTTACATCTGTGGTACTATTTATAGTTTTCCAAGAAATGGAAAAAACTTAACTGTCTATCAATGGATAGATGGATAGAAAAAGATGGTGCAAGCTGGCATTAGTGGTGCACGCCTTTAATTCCAGCACTTGGGAGGCAGAGGCATGCAGATCTCTGTGAGTTTGAGGCCAGCCTGGTCTATAAGAGCTAGTTCCAGGACAATCTCTAAAACTGCAATGAAACCCTGTCTTAAAAAAACAAAAAAGAAAAAGGAAAAGATGGTACATATACATAGTGTAACATTTTTTTAATCATGAAAGATAATGAAATATTTGTCATATGTGATAACATATATAATGATTAATGATATCTATCAACTTGATAGAACCATTGGGTATGGGAAACTGGGAGTGCCATGGTTAATTTCCTTGATTACATTAATTGGTATGGAAAGATACATCTTAATTGTGCATAGGACCATCCCATGGAAAGGGGATCCTGGACTCTACAAGGCTGAAAAGCTGAGCGCTAGCATGAAAACTTTAATTATTCTCTGCTTCTTGGCTTTGGGTGTTTCATGGCCACATCCTAGCAGTTCATGCTGCCTTGACTTCCCCATCATAATGGACTGTATCCGTGAACTGTGAGGCAGAATAAATTCTTTCTTCTTTGAGTTGCTTATCAGAGTATTCTATCGCAGCAACTGAAAAGATTATGACAATTTGGATACAGCTGAATGCCACTGTGCTAAAGGAAAGGAGACAGGCAGAGAAATTAGCTCACAGTTGCACCCACCAGTGGAATATAAAGCTTGACCCAATAGAAGTTGAAAGTAGAATTGTTGTGTGATGTTTTACTTCTTCAGCTCTTTTGGCTCTTTTGACTCTTTTGTTCCTTTCTTTCGGGGGGGTGGGTGTCTACAAATAAGCTCTCAAGTAACCCACACACAGTAAGGCTTAGTTCTGAATGCCTGGCTTTAGCTTGGCTTGTTTCTTGCCAGATTTCTTAACTTAAATTATACCATCCACCTTATGCATCTGGGCTTCTCCTGTTTTCTATAAACCTCTCTCTTCCCCTGTCGATTGCTTGGGTGGCTGATGGCTGGCCCCTGATATCCTCTCCTTGTTCTCTTCTTCCTCATTTTCTCCTTCTATTTATATTCTCTGCCTGTCAGCCCCATCTATCCTTGCTCCTGCTTTGCTATTGACCGTTTAGCTCTTTATTAGATCATCAGGTGTTTTAGACAGGCACAGAATTACAGCTTCACAGAGTTAAACAATTAGAGCATTAAAAAAGCAAAATAATATTCCCAACATAGAATGGTTATGAACAGAGAGTGGAGAGAGTCCAGGGGATAGAAAGATCAAAAGAGGCCAATCAATGCATAGCAAGATATAGTTACACAGAACTGAGAAACACAGTAGCCTGAATTTAGATAAGAACAATGGACTGTATATTTCTAAAAGAGAGAATGTTGGTAGACATTTCTTTCCTACCTTCCAGTTCCCAAATAACTGACATGGAGACTTAATATTAATTACAAATGCTTGGCTGATAGCTCAGGCTTATTACTAAGCATCTTTTACAACTTAAATTATCCCATTTTTATTCATCTACATTTTATCATGTGGCTTTAACTTCTATCCCATTTTGTGTGTCCCACTCATTTTGCATCTGATTGGTGACTCCTCTCACTCTGCCCTCATTCTTCCCAGAGACCTTAGTTTGGTTGTCCCACCTATACTTCCTGCCTGACTACTAGTCAGTCAGCTTTTTATTAAAGCAATTAGAGTGACAAATTTTCATACAGTACAAAAAGATTTTTCTACAACAATAGAAGAAAGATATTTGATTGTTTTCAACACAAAGAAATAATGATGTTTGAGGAGATAGGTTTAATCTGATCTGTTAGATAATGTTCACATGCATCATTAAAATACCACATACTGCTTCATAAATATGTATAACTTTATGCTGTATGAATCAGCTACACTAAGTTTGCATTTTAGAAATGGGAAGAAAGTTTGAATAGATGTCTTAACAAAAATATAAAACAAAAATATAAATATACCAAGTGAGCAATAAAAAGATATTCAACATCAGGAGCCACCAAGTGGATGTGAATCACAACCACAACAGAATATTAGCATGTCAGAGCACTAGAAACATTTACAAGATGGTTGATCACACAGGAGTACAAACAGGGCGTTGAGCAGCCGAAACCCCGTGCTGGGAATGTGAAGCTATGGAATATCTCAGGAAAGTTTGGTTAGCCTTCAAGAACAATGTCTCACATGACCAAGCCATTCCACAACTAGAAGTCATGCATGATGATGAACGAATAGCTCCACATGGGAAACCGTGCATGAATATCCACAGTGGCTTTTTAGAAATGGTCTAAAACAATGTTAATGGGGATCAAACATTTGTATTTGTGGAAAGCAAGGTATACAGTGTAATAGTCAGCAATAAAAATGAGTTAATTCTTGACACTTGGGACAGACAGCATTTCAATCTGAAAATGATGATTAGGAGGGAAGGATGCCAAAGACAGAAGAACATGTACAGCATGAGCCCAAAACTAAGATTAAATGTAATGAAAAAATCTATAGGAACATATGTTGTGTGATATTTTGATCTCGTTCTGATAATAAAGTTGGCTTTGAGTCAGAGAAGCAGAAAAGTCACCAGTGACCTCCCCTCTCTTCTGTTCCTCACTAAAAGGCTTGAGATCCTCTCTCAGTCCTGCCTTACTACTCTCTGACTCCTATCTGTTCTCAGTCCTAGACCTCTGTGATTAATTTTGGTCTGCTAGTGGCTAGCTCCACCCTCTGACACCAACTCACAGAGATTCTCCTTCGTTTCCTGAGTGCCAAGATTAAAGGTGTGTACCACCATGCTAGGCTCCATATTACATTGTCTTGAGAGGCAGATTGTTTTGAGCCCACATAAAATAGTAATACATATATATATATATACATATATATGTATATATATGTATATGAATAGCATTTAATTGTGAATTGTGGTTTTGATAGTGATGCTTGTGATTTTGTAAACCAGAAATCAACTGACTACCAGGTATTTAACTTTCTGTAATTGGTTAACTCAAATCCCAAATACATGGATTGGCAAATCAAACCTTCTTAATTATATATAAGCTTTTGATTAGCTTATATTTTTATGGATCCCTCTGGTCCTGGTTCTCTTCTTGTCATAAATTTTTGTTATTTGTTCTTGGTATTTAATTATTTAACTTCATTTTAATTAATAATACTCTAAAAAAATGTTTATTCACCAGAACAATTTAAAACAGTTGAAAGTACTTCCACTCTGTACTCTGTGTTTCTAAATGTAAGACTCTCCTGTGAATCCACAATGCTGTGAAGTTCACTGACCACTGCCTTTTGATTCTAGGTCCTTAGTCAGTTAGCAAATCATTTATCCTTCCTTTCTGTTGAGACTGTTTCAAAAACCAAGTGAAACAGCTTAAATTTTGGTGCTATTATATCACGTTATCATAAAACAATACAAAATTCCTACAATTTGGTAGGTTAGCAGTCTGAACCAGGTCTTCTGGCAAAGAAATAAGACTGAAAGAGATGGGGTTGTTTGTTCTGTTTTTGTTTGAGTGCCTTGGTTGAATCAACAGGAAACACCAAGCAGCAACTGTCCTTTAGCCCTTTGAAGATGCCTGGTTCTTCAGCTTTGGCAGCTGCACACAACTTTCCTGAAAACATCTCTGCACAGAGAGCACTTCTATAAAAGTCTTCCCCCAACTCCCACATCAGGCTTTTTTCCTGAGTTTGTTTTTTTTTTTTTCTTTTTTTTTTTTTTTTTTTTTTTTTTTTTTTTACTCCACTCTTAGTTGCTGTGGCAGTTTGAATAGGAATGGCCCCCATAGACTCATATGTTTGAATGCTTGGCCCATAGAAAGTGGCACAATTAGGAGGCATGTCCTTGTTGGAGTAGGTGTGGCCTTATTGGAGGAAGTGTGTCACTGTAGAGGGTTTGGGCTTTGAGGGCTCATATATGCTCAAGCCATGCCCAGTGAGACAGTTCTCCTTCTGCTGCCTACAGATCAAGATGTAGAGCTCTCAGCTCCTTCTCCAGCACCGTGTCTGCCTGAATGCTGCCATGCTTCTTATTATGATGATAATGGACGAAATGTCTGAAACTGTGAGCCAGTCCCGATTAAATGCTTTCCTGTATAAGAGTTGCCATGGTCATGATGTCTCTTCACAGCAATAGAGACCCTAACTAAGAAAACCCCACTATACCACATTCTCTAGATTATCACCATTAATAATAGGTATATGATTATAAATTCATAGAGTGGTCCAGACTTCCACCATGGACTTTAGTGAAGAAAGGTTGCAAACAGAACAACTGTCAAGTTTGGTGATTTCACAGAGCAGCAAAAGATTTGAAAATTCAGGTTTTATCTTTTTCTGGCAATATGAGTAAAAAATACACAGCCCAATGATCATATGGCAATGTGGGATTTCCCTCTGTATGCTGTGATTACCATTAATGAATAAAAAACTGCTTTGAGCCTATAGCAGAGCAGGGCGGGGAGGAGCAGAGCTAGGCAGGGAGAACTGGACTAAATACTGGGAGAAAGAAGAGCAGGGTCAGAGAGAGAAGCCATGGATCCACCACCAGAGACAGAGGCTCGAAACTTTACCCACTAAGCCACTGCCACATGGCTTATACATGCTTATCGCCATGTGGTGTGATACACAGATGAATGGAAATGGGTTAAAATAAGACATAAGATGTTAGAACTAATGGGCCAGGCAGTGATTTAAATAATATGGTTTCTGTGTGATTATTTCGGGGCTGAGCAGTCAGAAACCAACAAGTGGCCTCCTCTTACAAATGAAAGGCTTATGTGCACTTTTTTCATATTCACTAGTAAAATCACAATATCCAGAACAAACATAAACCTTTTTTGACCATGTTACACACAGGAAACGACAAGTATGTTGTTGATTTTGCCTCTCTCTTTGGTTTTTCTTTTTCTTTTAATCAACATTCTGAGTTTGTGCTCCAGTCCCTCTGCAAAAGTGACAGGCCATAATTCCATGGACTTTAACTTTTGTTTTCTTTTTTCTTTGAGTAAGTTACTTAATCACAGCCAGAAACTTTAACTTCCTTTCTTGTAAAAGATGAATAATATACCTTGGATAATAAATTAATCTTGAGCAATGGTAGTCTAATTCTGCCTAACAAGAAAACTTTATAGTTTATTGAAATTATTTGAGCAATTTTCATGTTTCTAAATTATTATAAAATGACTTCTTCATTTGGGAAACATCATTATGCCTTTTTCCTGATATTTAATTTGTTATCCTCTGGTTTAGAACATAACTATACAATAATTAAATATTAGAGTATGTGAATTAAGTGTTCATAATAACTATAATTTTATGATAGCTAAACAAATTTCTGTTTATATTTATATGATATAAAATGATACAAAAACAAAACAGCTTGCCATACAAGGAATGATCCATTTCTTTATCTGGCCTGATAAAAAAAGAAAATAAAATGTGGTTTTCTATTGTATACATCATGTTGGAGGAGTCTGTATTTAAAAAATTCTTAGCAGTCAAGTAAACAGTTTAAGAAGTTGGCATTATAAGTAAAAACTAGAATATAAATATGCATTTACCCTTTTTAAATTTTTTCCTCACATCTGAGTTAACGAGACCTGGGGACAGAAGGTGGTGGAACCTCACTGTTCCGAGGCCTCATTTCTCATCTGTAACACAGAGGCAATAAAATCTTAGCTGAATTAGAGTTGAGGTAATGGTTGCTTTGTACACTGATGATGAAATACAAGCTACTGATTCAGCACTTGTGACTACAATGTCCTTGGCCTAGCTACTTAATCCTTTTCAGCATCTATTTGTTTGAAAAAATGCAAGTAATCTGTATTGTATCATATATGTATTTTTTATATAACAAGCTGTAATCTGTATTGTATCATATATGTATTTTTTTGTATAAGCTGCTCTGTTTTGGCAGGTTTTGCTGTGATGATCAAATAAAAATGACAAAAATGGTTTTACAAAGAATTTAAGTAACAAGGAAAAGAATTTCTGAAGCAGTTCCCTCTGGTTTCCCCTACTAAAGAACCCTGCATGCTCACAGGTTAGTAAAAACTATGATACAGAAGGAAACAGTCTTTCTCTGTACAAAACATTTCTTGCTGTGACAGCCCATAGAGAAGCAAAATACAGGTTTACCCCATGTTTGCCGTGGATTGCTGACCATAGACAGAAAGTACTCTAACTTTGATCATTCAAGAATGGTTGAGCTGGGCGGTGGTGGCGCACGCCTTTAATCCCAGCACTCGGGAGGCAGAGGCAGGCGGATCTCTGTGAGTTCGAGACCAGCCTGGTCTACAAGAGCTAGTTCCAGGACAGGCTCCAAAGCTACAGAGAAACCCTGTCTCGAAAAACGAAAAAAAAAAAAAAATGAACAGCTAAAGATTTCTGCCATTTGGAGAATTCATAAAAGTATGATTATGACATAGTCTTTTAAGAGTGCCTGCATGAACAATGGATTCCAATAGAGAATGCTTTGCTAATAATCAAAAGCAGCATGTGTGCAATTATACATGATCATTAATATTAACTAACAAGCAATCATATTGTCTTTCTAAAACATAATTACACAGAACACTTCAACTGTCCCCATAAAATATTTAATATGTCCAATGGCTAGCTGGAATGATAGAAGTAACTGTATAATTTGACACTTCCTTTCCCATTATTTTCAATCATGGGCAGTCATCTATTTAGTAAAAAATAATTCCTAATGAGCAGTGTAAACAAACCATAATGACAGCACTAAGAAAATGACAAAAAGTTCAAAATTGATCATCATATTTTCTGCAATTATGAACAAATAATATACTGTCCTATCCAGGCAGAGTGAAGGGAGATGGCTTTTTTTTGTTTGATTTTGCAAAGCTCATTTTTTTGACCTACTTATTGTCAGTTAGGGTATACACAACTTCCTTTTATGCATATGGGATACACATGTATGGGGACACACCGATGTGTGGAGGTGTGTGTACACATATATGCATGTGAAGGCTCAAGACTGATGTCATATGTCTTCATCATTTCCGCCTTATGTAATGAGGTAGGGTGTCTTGCTGAACCTGGAATTCATAGTTCCTACCCTCTGGCTACCCTACTCTGGCTGTGAGCTTGCTCTAAGGATTCCATTTCTATCTCCAGTACTGGTAGCTAGCATCTCCACCCGACTTTATTTTTTAAGAATACATTTTTTAATTATTTATATTTCATGTACACTAATGTTTTGCCTGCCTGTCTGATGTGGGATTCCTCTTTGTATGCTGTGAATATGTTTTATTACCATTGGTTAATAAAGAAGCTGTTTAGGGTCTATAGCAGAGCAGAATAAAGCCAGGCGGGAAATCCAGAGAGATAGAGAGAAAGTAGGTGGAGTCAAAGAGATTCTATGTAGCTGCCTAACAAGGATCGGAAACTTTCTTGTAAGCCACAGACTCATGGTGATACACAGAATAATAGAAATGGATTGATTTAAGATGTAAGAGCTAGCTAGGAATACACTAGAGTCATTTGTCAAACAGTGTTGCAATTAATATAGTTTCTGTATGATTATTTGGATATGAGTGGCAGGGAAATGAATAGGCAGTCTTTGCCTACCACCTATCTGTCTGTGTAAAGGTGTCAGATCACCTGAAACTGAAGCTACGGTTATGAGTTGTCATGTGGGAGCTGGGAATTGAACCCAGGTCCTCTGGAAGAATAAACAGTCAGTGCTTTTAACCACTCAGCCATCTTTCCAGCCTCCACCTGACTTTTAATCAGACTCAAGAAACAGAAATCTGCTCCTTAAGGTTGCCAAGTAATCGCTTTATCTGATGAGCCATATTTTAAGACTCTGCCTTTCTAAGGGGTGCCAGTGATATCCTTTTCAAATGGATGATTCACTAAATGGATTGTTTCTCTCTTATCAAAGACTCAAGATTGAAAATAAGGTTGGGGAAGAGACAAATTGTGTACACTCGTATCATTTAAGTTCTCCTTCGGACATGTACATGTTTTTAAAAGTCAACATTATGGAGGCAGTGGAGCCTTCTAGGGGTCTAGGAAGGTCCTCCTCAGAACAATGTGCATTACATTTGGTTTGCACACAGTTTGTTACTGCATTAAAGTATGCAAAACAAAGTATCTCATCCACAAAGCTAATTGTAACTAGAAAAGCGTGAGATCTCTGCATGCCAACTCCAAACCTCACATTACGCAGCTTACTTTTCTCTTGTTGTTCTTCCCTCCTGCACACCCATTCTGAGACAGGGTCTCTGTAACCCTGGCTGTCCTGGAACTATATTGACTAGGCTGATCTCAGAGACCTATCTGTCTTTGCTTCCTTAGACTGGGATTGAAAGTGTGGGTCAGCATGTCTGGTCTCCTCGCCTCCTTATTATTGTTATTTCATTTGTATTTAATGTAAACTCAGGGAATAATAGTAAATATCCTCAAGTAGACTAATTATCTTTCTACCTTTTCAAGTCAGTGGGATTTCATATGGAGGGAATGTAATTCACCATGTTATCCAATGTCTGATTTACAGTATAGCAAGTCACACAACGTGGAGCCCAGCTGCCTATCAGAGGGACAGGACACCCTTGCCCATCCCGCCTCGATCTGTGTGCCTTCTTTAGTTGGACCCAGGAAGATACCAGAGCTGACTGACAACAGTAATGTGCATGTTAATAACTTTCCAGGTACACAGGGATCTTCACAGAAAATGAAGTCTAAAGAAGTGATGGATATAGTGCTTTCATATTGCTTTAGACAAATACAAAATCTGGGAAGGACTAGTAAGTTCCAGGGATGTCCTTAAAAGATATATATATATATATATATATATATATATATATATATATATATATATATATATATGGTATGTTTGGGAATTATGTCAGTTTGTTCACTGTGACCCCAGTTAGTAGTATTGGTGATTAACCTTACTTTCTGTCCTTTGTATGTAAAGGATATCTTCCCAAAACAGTAAGGCTGCTATAATAAAAAGGGACAAAGGGTCTCTTCTGAGGGTCGACCTCTTCAATTCATTTTAAATTGAAATAATTATCAATCTGGCATTTCTGAGATGGTATGTCTTTACCTTCTTCATTTCAAATCCTTCTAATTAGATAAAACCTGTGCAACCTAGGATACGTCCTTTAATGTCCCTGTGCCCCAGTTGGATCTTAACCATGATGGTAATGCTACCTTTTCATTGGGATCTTAGGACAAACTAGTTACTATCTGTATGACCCTTAGGATGCAATGCGCCTGGTGTACATGTTTGTTAATTTAATGTGGCTGACAATGAGAAATAGGATGAATTTGTTTGGCAGTCACCACTGCCTTTATTCAGTAACAAAACAAAAAAACAATACCGAGAAATCGCAGCTTACTTTCAAATCAACAGCCATTAAACGCCAACCGCGCTTGGTGCTCCGAAGACAAAAAATAAACTGATATGGCCTCTGCCCTTTCAGAAGTTAATCTTTCTTTTCTAATTTTGGATTGTGTGCTTACATAGAAAAGCTCAAAAGAATACAGAACAAAAACTACTAGACGGGTATGTAATTATCTAATAAGCTCACAGAAAATTCAAGTACTCTAAGATGCAGAAAAGCTCAACAAACAATCGAGAATGTGTTTATTTTGAAATCTGCACATGAAGTTAGTAACTGCGATGCTGCACTTGAGTAAAATTAGTAACATTTCTTCTTAGGAAATCGGTGGTATCACCTGTTAAGAAGTAGGTGATGGACCTGTGTGTTGGGATAATACCTATAAGAGCGAAGGGAAGGAGCTCCAGTGGCAGTTGGGAGCGGAGAGCAGGCCTTCCTCGCTGAGGCTGACCTGAGGATCAGCAGGGGCCGCAGGACTCAGAGGGGCACGTGCAGGTTCCTCCCACCACCCAGAAGAATCTCCCTCGTGTGAGCATCCTTTGCGTGCGGAACCCGCGCCACCCGGATGCGGGAGCAGGCCGAGCCCCGGCACCGTGCCCCCCGCCCGGCTCTAGGGCACCGGGTGCCACGCGGAGGAAGGATTCGTAGTTCTTCCAAGATAACGGTTTCCATGTCCCTCCGCTACCTCGGGACTGGCCAGGGTGCGGGAGCCGAGCAACCGGTTAGAGTTCCCGCCTGCCGGGGGGGGGGGGGGCTTGCGCCGACGTCACTTCCGGTGCGCCCGCCCGCTCTCGAAGAAGCTCCGGGCCCGAGGTCGCGCTCCGGGTGTGCGGCCGCCGGGGGCGCGCGGTGCCGGGGGCGCGCCTGGAGGGCGGGCTCGGGAAGGGGGAGTGTCCGCGTGCCGCCGCCACCGCCACAGTCACTGTCGCTGCCGGAGAGCTCGCCGCATCTCTCCCCGACACCCGGCTGCTCCGCGCGCCCTGACGCCGCGCTCCGGGGTCTGCGGGAGCTGAGCAAAAGCGGGAGTTGCTTCAGACTGCGGGGCGGCGGGACGGTCCCGGTCCCCTCCCCTCCGTCACCCCTGCTCGCCGTCTCCCGGGTCATGGGGAACACTGCGATCGCCAAGAAAGGCAGCGAGGTGGAGAGCGGTGAGTCGAGTCTAAGATCCGAGCTGGGTTCCCGCCGGATGGGCCGGGGTGCAGCGCCCCGAGAGTCCCCCAAGGCCTCGAGGCACCGGCCAGGCCTTGCAGAGGCGCCCCTAGCAGTTGCAGGAGCCCCGGAGACTGGCCGCCTTCTTCTCTGTCCCCTCCCCCACTAAGGCCTGAGGGGTGAGGGCCAAGCGCCGGGACTCATTGGAGAGAGGGAGGGCGGGCTGAGCGGTCCCTGTGATTCTCTTTCTTACTAGAGCAAGGAGGACTGCCACAGTCTGGAAAGCTTCCCCAAATATGGTCCTTGAAAAGAAGTCCCTTTTGTAATCGCACCCTTTGCTCTTTCGCTCTTATTCCTTCTCCCAGCGCCCCCAACACCCTGACCCTCTTTTAGGGAGCTACAGGTAGTGCTTTGGGGTTGAGTTGGCTCTTTCTCCTCCATCTCCTGAATCCATCCCAATCTTATCACGAGGTGAGTGCCCCTGTGGGGGTCTCCAAAGGTGACATTAACCCTCCGTGTTCCAGGATCTTTCTTTCATCCGGTAGATTAGAAATGGCAAACATAAACACAAGTAGCAACTTTATCCATGGGGGGGGGGGGCGGGAGTGAAACAGGCTTGCTTTTGCTCTAAACATCAGAAGTGTTTCAGGGTGCCTGTAGAACTTAAAGGTCTTGTAGAGTTGAAGTTTTTCCAGACATGGTGAGTTGATTTCTCCTGAAAGTGCAACTCATTCAGTACTTTACACCAAATCTCAAGACAAACGGGTCGTGGAAATCGAATTTCCGTTTGGCAGCATGGTTTTATATACAAGCACATGCATGTACACCCATAGTGTAACAGGTTGTGAAGTAAAAATTGTGTACCATTGTAGAGTTACACACACTAGATTTTATGATTCGGAATAATTAAAGGCACTTGCTGTTTGTTACATTGCCATAAGTAAATGACTTCCCAGTGCTTGATGTAAAGCTGACAATTAGTACATGTTTGTGTAAATAGCATCTCCCATTGTGCCTGTGTTTATAACAGAGGAGTCAAGCTAACCTTATAATAGGCTACCAGGCAGCTTTTCTTCTGTATAAATAAAGCAGAATTGAATTGACTGAAGGGGGTCTAGCTGTGTAGTGTAAACAACAAAGTCAGAATTTATCTTATGTTCCATCAATAAGGTTTGATCCAGAAAGTTACATGAACAGTGTACAGACTGTTAGTGAGCTTCTGACAAGGAGACATTGACAAACCAATGAAGAAGCAGGACTTCCATGTTCTTTTATTAATTGTGCAAGTGTAGTGACTAGTCGTGCTGATTCACAAAGGATGAAAAATGACAAATTCTGTGCCCACTTGATATTGCTGTCTCCCTACTTCTTGAAAATGTGTTTGATCATTGAATCAGCCCAGTGATTTTCTTAGCAAGTGCTTGTACGGTTCTTGTATTTTTAATAGTAGTCCATGCTCCTGTACTCAATAAGTTTCTGCTATGAAGCTTCCAAACCAGTTTCCCCCTAGATAGTGTTAATTTAAACTGGTAGCTATGACAAAATCTTGTGTAAGTTTATTTATAGAAACTGAAAATCATTATAGTAGTTTGAAAAAAAAGTTGTGAAGTGTCAAGAAGGAAGATAGCAAATGTTATTTCATCGGAAAACCATATGAGACATTTATGCATTGGCTTTAGTGGTTTCGTTTGGAGCAACGTTAACTGGCGTGTGTTGATGGTCTTCTGTAGCAAAGACTTCACATTATGTTTTAAAGCTTAATGACCAACCATGTCTTATCATTGGAGACCTAACTATTCTGTGTAGTTTTCAAATGAATTACTCCAGAAATTTTGTGGCTCAAAATTTGAATATAATTGTTTAAATTTCTCTTGATAAGCAGAATAAACTTTTATAAATATGCATGATCTTAAGAGTTGAATCTATGCATTCACCCCATCTCGAGGGTCAAGTGCCAGACCTCCGAGGAAGTTGGGTTTGAGGTCATGCTATTAACAACAGTAACGAGCAGGATGCTCTGACTACGTCCTGCACCACTACAGAGTTCATCTTCCGGATTATTTATCAAGTGTTTTGGGTTTAGTTTTAAACCCTTTGAACAAAATACTAACATTTCACTATCTAGTGTCAGCTGAAAGGTAAAATGTAGGTGCTAACATTCTGAAAGTAAAATTAGAACTCAGAAAATGATCAGTAGGGAAGTATTTGATTTGAAAAGCTAATTAAAGATATGAAGGTAAGATTTTGCGGTTTGACGAGGAATAAGCCTCCCACAGACAAGTAATTCTAGAGCTTAGTTCTAAAAATACTTCCGAAGAATGAAGTTGGGCATAAAGATAGAGGAGAAAGGATTTTTTTTTGATGTTTTGTTTTGTTGACTTTTTTGTTTGTTTGTTTGTTAGGTTTGACTATCCAGGGCTTGTGTTGTCCTCATTAAAACTTTCCCCCTACTCCTAAAATTAAAGGACTCCATTCTGATCTCCACAGCTTCTAGTGATAAATTAATTCGAGTTCCTCAGAGAATTGGGATGCTTTAAAAACATCTTTTGCCATTATATATTTTTTCTATGTGTTTTTAAAGTTATTCTTGAAATAAATGCCCTTCAAATTTTGAGTATACTTACTTAAACATCAGTTAATACACAGAACCATGAACTTTTAGAAACAGAAGGCCAAGAGTCTCAATGATGTTTTCAATCCTCGTAATTTCTTGTTTTAATTTGAATTAAATATATTACTCACATAGCCTTACTAATAAAAGAAACCCTTTAATCTTTTAAAAAATATATTACAGCCACAGGCTGCCTATGGATCTGTGTGTTGCACACTGACATTCAGGTCTGTGGGTGAAACTGTTGTTTGAAATTTGGATGTTTATTTTTACATAATTAGACATAGGAAAGCCACCCTGTAGCCTAATGGTTATATAATATTTTTGGAAATGCCCTTGAAGGTGGTGCACACCTTCGATCTCAGCATTGGGGAGGCAGAGGCAGGTTGGTCTCTGAGTTCAAGGACAGCCTACTCTGTATAGCAAGTTTAGGTGAGCAATAGTGGCGTTGTGAGACCTTGCCTCAAAAGAAAGAGGAAGAGAAAAAAGACCCTGAGAGACAATAGAAATTGATCAAAGATAGCCATAGTAGAACAGGTTCAACAGGTGCAAACTTGTTACTATTTTTGAGAACTAGTGTGTGCCTGCTTCTCTAGGTGGTTTGCATTGCCGTACATATTCTTTCAAATCCGGTGATGGGTTCTAATAGTGCCTCATTTTCAAAACTAGGTGAAGAAGTGGTGAGTAATTTGTTTAAGGTTGCATGGTAGCTAATCAAGAAGTGACATTTGAACTTAGGCAAGCTGATGTCAGAACCTCTGATCCCAAGGGCTTATGCTGAGCAATCTGAGTATCTAGTGCAAAGTCAAATTCAGGACCCACAGAATAGCTCACACTTTGCTTAAGTTTATCAATTATATCTCATTATGGTTGCTTTCAATAATGATTTATTTGGATATTCTACCTGTCTGAAATAAGAAAGATAATCTCTGGATTCATATCATCATCTGTAAAATGAAGGGCTAAATTACCTTGCAGGTATTTCATTTTTAATGTGGTAAAAATGCCAAGTTAACCATATATAACTTTATACCTGTAGATACTTCATTGCTGTATTATTTTTTATTACTCATTTCTAAATGTGTACTTTGTCTTCTGTTAGGTAGCAAGCCAAAAAGTCATTTAAACTTGCATTGCTATTATTAATGTGTTTAGAGTTTTGCACCTTCTGTGATTTCCAATAGTTTATATAACCCAGCTGCTGTGATGCTAGACAGGCTCTCCACTTAGACTGTTAAGTGAAGTGGTTTCTACCCAGGTGTAGCTACCGAGAACTTGAGATGCAACTTCTGCCACTGAAGAACTGAGATTTTACCCTGGGCCTGTCTGGTTGGTGTTTGGGATATTGACAGCCATGTTTCGACAGGGCTGTCTTTACATATAATAAAAATGCTAGCCCTTCTTCCTGTAATTTTGATAATTTGGTAATCTTGAGTGTATTTACAGAAACAAAATTCTAGATTGTTTTCTCAAAAGCATCAACATTTCTTCTAAGTAACAATTTACAAAGTTGGTGAACAAATTATGGTTTAGTAGTTTGTATATGCTCATGAAGTTACCTGAGTTTCTTTTGTTGGGACTTAGTCATAAATATAAGAAAGTATAGTTTGGTTGAAATTTTTTAGGATCAGATGTTGAGAAGAAATGAACTTAGTGTTCTCTTGCATCTTGCTTACATCTTAGAACTTGTTCTTTATCAGACCACCTTTTAAAGGGTAATTAGAAGTAGATTATTTGTCCGTATTGGCAGAAGTGCTGGAATAGTCTTCCCTGGACTTCAAGAAAAAGTCAAACTACTGAACTCAATTTTCATTGATAGTCACATGATCTCATTTAGTTCTCAGTTTTTATTTTTACACAGATTACTCTTTAAAACAGTCTCCCTTTTGGGGATGATTTTTCCTCCTCTTCTGCTCAGGCTCCTCCACACAGGACATAGACAGATTGTTGTTTCCATTGCTGGCAGCAGGATGATTGAGAAGCATGAAAGCCAGCTTGCTGAGGGGCAGAGGCAGCCCTGGGAAGAGTCTAGGTAAGCCAGAGCAACTGTTAGTCCTCACAGACAGTTACAAGTTTATCACAGTTAATTTTTATACTTAATTGAATTAACAAAATAAAGCAATGATTACATAATTTACAAGATTAAGAACATAGGTAAATATTACTACTAAATGCAAGTATTTTTGTGGCCAAAATTTCTCAGGTAAATATATCATAAATTTTTAGTGAAAACTTATTTTAAACAGAAAAATACAGAATTTATGGAAGATAAATATATGTACATCAGTACTGCATTATTTACTCCATTTAATCTTTCTTTAAAAACATACTAGTTTTGGAGAGTTGGCCCAGTGGGCAAGCATGAGGAACTGAGCTCACATCACCAGAACTCATAGGAAGCGGGCACAGTAGTGTGTGTATAATCTCAGTGCTTTATGGTGAGAGGGGAGGCCAAGACAGGAAAATCTCTGGAAGTCTAGTTTAGCTAGTCTGCTGTACTCCGTTGCAAACGACAGAGACCCTATTCCAACAAGATAGACGTCGAAAACTAACAGCTTTGTTAGTATGTATATACTATGTATAGCCATACTCAAACACATATCACGCTCATACACACTCCTCCAAGAGTAAGTGAGGTGGTGGCACACACCTGTCATGCCATAATAGATAGGCTGGGGCAGGAGAATCCTAAGTTAAAGGCTAGCCTGACTTGTATCATGAGAACTGTATAGAGTGTCTTTCCTTGTCCCTCCGTTCGTTTATTTAGCACACAGGTGAGCCAGTGTGTGTTAGGGTATGTGTGAGACTAAGAATGAGGACTGGCTATATGCTCTAAAGGAAAGATATAAAGCAACAACAAAAATTATTTCAGAAACGATTAATAGAGCCAAGGGGTGAGGTAGATGAGATAAAAAAAAAAAAAAAAAAAAAAAAAACAAAACCTTTCAAAGAGATGGTCCCATAGTGGGATGCTGAAATGGGAAACATCCATGAGAGGGATTATAGAAGAAATTCAAAGAGCATAATGTCAAGATTAGGAAGTAAATTGTCTGCTATAACTAAAGGGTAGAGTGTGGGGTTGGTGAGAGGTTGTATGATGAAAGAACCAAAGGAAGGACAGAGGCCACCTCATGGGAAGACTCAGATTTGACCCTAGAAACAATTGCTAGAGACTTAGAAGTCAAGGAGAGCAATGTGATAAAATGTGGGTTCTGGAAGTAATCGCTGGCCTGGATTTGGTCCTTTAGCTCCAGCATCCTTTAGTGTATGGTGTGCAGTCAGTGAGTTGCTTTCCTGCAGCTCGTTTGATGAAAGACTTAGGCATTATGTTGTCAGCTAGATTTACTGCTCTGTGTCTAAGTCATTTTTTTTTTTTTTTGAGTTAGATTTGGGATTCTTTTAAAGACAGAAAATCTCCAGTTGAATTACTGCCCTAGCTTAGTTGAAATTAGTTCTGCCTCAGCGTCTTCTATCAGGTTTGCTGCAGCACGATATGAGTATCACACCTATGGTAATGTTTGAGATTCACATGCTGACTCTTCGGTGATTTTTAAAACTTTCGTTTCTTTTAAGGCAATTGTTGAATTTCGATCTGAAAGTTTATGGCAAACCTGTCTTTTCCATGAGGATTTCAACCTCAAAAATTAAGAAACTCTTTGAGATTTGACTATTTTATGGTCTCACTTAATAAAGTTTGTTTGCCATTCTTTTTTAGTAGGTGACCATATAACAGCAGGAGACTCTATGTAAGCCACACATTTGAAAGTGTGTGTTAGTCCAGGTATTACTTAACTTCTGCTATAAGGACTGGCTTTGCTGGTAATTGAGCTCCTTGAATACCAACTTAGCTTCCAGGTAGAGCAGGTGTCACGTATGTTTATCGGGGAGATTATGTTTTCTCTTCAGCTGTAGTTCTGAGATAAATCACCCTGCAACTCAAACTTACACAAGAAATACGCATATATCTGTCATCCATTCATTCCTTTGACCAGCCTCAGTCAATGCTGTCTACTTCGTTCCAGGCACAGTGCAAAGTGTAGTTGCAAATAAAAGTGAGACTTCATTCTTGTCCTCATGCCAGAAGACAGCTCCTTACAACTGTTTATGATGAGGTGTCGGACACATGGGCCTGGCCTTGGTACTAGGGCGGAAATGAACACGGGCATTTATATAGCGAAGAGTGCAGGATTCCTGAGCGGCCTGCTGTGGTCTGCTGTGCTCTGTTTCACATGTTACACCCGAGTCTGCAGAGAGTGCGGGATTCCTGAGCAGCCCGCTGTGGTCTGCTGTGCTCTGTTTCACATGTTACACCCGAGTCTGCAGAGAGTGCGGGATTCCTGAGCGGCCCGCAGTGGTCTGCTGTGCTCTGTTTTACATGTTACACATGAGTCTGCAGAGAGTGCGGGATTCCTGAGCGGCCCGCTGTGGTCTGCTGTGCTCTGTTTCACATGTTACACCCGAGTCTGCAGAGAGTGTGGGATTCCTGAGCAGCCCGCTGTGGTCTGCTGTGCTCTGTTTCACATGTTACACCCGAGTCTGCAGAGAGTGCGGGATTCCTGAGCGGCCCGCTGTGGTCTGCTGTGCTCTGTTTCACATGTTACACCCGAGTCTGCAGCACTGCAGCTGCTTTGTTTTTCTCGTTGTTTTCTTTACTGGACATTGTGATCTGTGGGGCAGAAACAGTATCAGTATGTGTGCTTTCTAATACAAACCTATTTTATTTTAAATAAAAATGCTTACACAACTTTCCTTTATAAACAAACTACTTGGCCGGGCGGTGGTGGCGCACGCCTTTAATCCCAGCACTCGGGAGGCAGAGGCAGGCGGATCTCTGAGTTCGAGGCCAGCCTGGTCTACAAGAGCTAGATCCAGGACAGGCCCTAGAAACTACAGGGAAACCCTGTCTCGAAAAACCAAATATAAATAAATAAACAAATAAATAAATAAACAAACTACTTGACTGGATTGCTGAGCAAAATCAAAGATGAAGTAAAACTCCATTCGGTTTTGATTTGTATTTGAGAACGGGTAGAAAGACACTACTTAAAAAACAAAAAATAACAAACCAAAAAACCCTGACCTTCCCCCAGGCCTACCACAGGCATTGTAAGCAGTGCAAATGAACCCACCATTACCGGGCTGTTATAGGTCTTACTGAGATCACACACATACCTACCAGTAAATCTGGGAAGGTTGCTGTAACACAGTTACTATGAGTCCATGGCAAGCAGGCTGATGGAGGGAGAGGAATTTGGAGCGAGTTGTAAAGCCAGTTTAGGAGAAAGCACAGCATCTTCTGAGCTCCTGCCCAGGAGTCCTCCCTTCACCTTGGTCCATTCAGCTGTTGAGTGCGTAGCTGTTGGATTCGTCTGTTACAGAGCAGCCCTGCCAGAGCATTGCAGTGCAGATACCCATCCCTTCAACATCTGCATTATCTACACCGTATTTTGAATATTAAATGGAAATGCAGATGGGCAAAACTCTTTTAAAACCGCCAACATCTGTGGCTATAATGGAAGATACAGTGATGGAATGAAAATGTTCATGTGCAGGGGATGTGGTTCAAGCCTTGGATTTAAAAACAAGTCCCCAGAGAAGCTGCTGCCTTGGAATTTCCAGGAAACTTCTTTTGCATCCCAGAATGGCTCCAAAAATCCCTAATCCAAATATCTGAAAACTACAGTTATGGAATACTGTAAACTTGTGGTTTTCAACTTTACTAATGCTGTGATTTTAATACAGTTCCTCATATTGTGCTGATCCCCAACCAGAAAATTATTTCATTGCTACTTCATAGCTGTATTTGTTTCTCTGATGGATTGTAATGTAAATATCTGATTGAAGCTGCTGCTGTAAATGCTCACAGCAGTCCGAGGGAGAAATAAGACTGTTGTCCAGTACACGAACGACAGTTTGTAGTGTAGCCTCTTCAGCAGCTGATGGGTCAGTAAAAAGCCAGAAGTGCTAAGTAGATGATGTCTACAAAACAGTAATACGTCTTCATGACAGGAAATCTAAACAATAAAATGACCTAGTAGATTGATTTAACATTAGATGTAACAGAGTTTTTAAAATATCACATATAGTGATCACAAAGTGACAAGGCTGAGAACACACAGTCAGGACTTCACTGTAGTTTCATAGCATCTATCCTACGATGCTAGACGATGTTAACTTGTTTTTTAATGGCTCTTTTCAGTTTATTGCACGATAGAGTTAGACTAGTCCATGTTAAAAGTGACTCTATTACTTTACACAAACTGTGAGAGTTTTAAGCTTGTGACAAGTGACAGAAGGGAAACTCTACTCATTACAAGAAATCGTCACTTAAGCTTCAGAGTGTTATGGCTCTTAAAACCCATGTACCTCCAGCTGGGCATGCTTAGCCCTCCCAGTCTGTTAGGAGCTGACATATGTTCTTAGACTGGTCACCCTGAAGTTGATTTTCATTTGTGGATGCTCAATTACAATGCCATTGCAGGCAAATTTCCTTCAACGCCTTCACTAGTTTCTTATTATAATCATCAGCAGTTCCTTGGTCAGTAGTGAGGATCTTCTTGATGTTTCTCTGTTGAATTCTTACATGGACGTAATCCTCAGTGCCAGCAGGAAACAGGTCATCGCCCTTACCTGCTCAGCATAGGCATTGAAAGAGGAGCTTCTGGATACTGGATGACCATCTGATTCCTTTCCTTTGGTGGAAACAGCCTGCAGAAGGCTGCTGTGGAGAAGTGTGGGGGGGGCACAGAGCATCAGCAAGCAAGGGGTCTCAGGGGGAAAGCAGCTGAGTCCTAGGAGACCTGGACATGTTAGCTTTGTTAATTAGGAAGATGTCATTCATTGTTTATAAGTCATTTATCCATTATATGACCATACCCAGTTGAATCCTTTTTACTTACTAAAGATGCCTACATACTCGACATTTTGCACTCTATGACTTTAAAAAGTTTCTCAGTAGTTTGGGCTGCATTAAAATTACTTATCGAATCCCATACCCCTTTATGACTAAAATTGCCATCTTCATGATAATGACTCAGAATCCAGCTTCCTGGGCTGTAGGTAGTGTGATTGTGATGAACATCTATGCTGACCTCCAATAACCATTCTAGAAGCTTATCTACGCTGAGACTTGTGGTTTTCAGTTCATACCACAATAGTCTGTATCCTGTCTTCATTTTAGCATAAATAGTACAGAAGTCATTGACATAAGTTTTTCACATGGGTTCTTTTTTTTTTAAATATTTATTTATTATGTATACAATATTCTGTCTGTATGTATGCCTGCAGGCCAGAAGAGGGCACCAGATCCCATTACGGATGGTTGTGAGCCACCACGTGGTTGCTGGGAATTGAACTCAGAACCTTTGGAAGAGCAGGCAATGCTCTTAACCTCTGAGCCATCTCTCCAGCCCTTTCACATGGATTCTTAAAGCACTGTCACAAATCTGAGACATCAAGTGATATGGGACGTCCTTCTGTATATGTATTGCTTTTATTGGTTAATGAATAAAGCTGTTTTGGCCATTGGCTTAGCAGAATAGAGCTAGGCAAGAAAACTAAACTGAATGCTGGGAGAAAGAAGGTAGAGTCAAGAAGAAGACATGTAGCTGCCACAGAAGACAGATGCCAGGGAGGGAACTTTACCTGGTAAGCCACAGCCATGTGGCAATACACAGATTAATGGAGATGTGTTAGTTTAGGATGAAAGCGCTAGCTAGCAATACACTTAAGCTATTGGCCAAACAGTATTGCAAATGATATAGTTTCTGAGTGATTATTTCGTGGTCTGGGCAGCCGGGAAAGGACAAGCAGCCTCCCCCAACAATCAAGCCTCATCTGCACCCTCTTTCTGGGGGTGGTCACTTGCTTCTTCTATATGTTATTAAACTTAAAGGAAGTTCTGTTTCATAAATGTAAACCTCTGAGATTGCACACATCACTGTGCTCTGTCTGCTTTTCTCTGTCTTTGTGGGTATCAGCTGACCCATGTTATACTGGGCATTTGTGCCCTTGTCAGGGGAGATTGCATTATGGAGTAGTAGCTAGACACTCGCTACTTCATATTTCATTAAACTCCTCTGGGAGTGCATGGGTGAATCTAGCAGCTATTCCTAAGGTTCCAGATGGATGGAGTTCATCATGACAGGAAAGGCATGGCATATCATGCAGGTCAGAAATACAACCTATGGCAGTATATTTGCTGTGCTTGCTGCTTACAATGTTCTCCCAATCCTCAAACATCACACAGTTTTAGAGAAAATTGGTCACTATGTGGGTTGGTATTGCTTATTTTTATTGATTATCTTTTAATCTGTTAGTTATAGCTAAGTATTTAAAGTATCTCAATGGATCTGTGTGTTTTTTTTTCCAGTCAGCCAAATTTCATTTTAAATACATAAATTCTGTACTTCAAGATGCTAATTTTAGGATTTTTTCTTTTATAGTTACTTTATATCTTTATAAAACTTCCTTTAGTTTGTCGGGCATTAGTTTTTTTCATTCATTATTTCTTACTATCATATGAATGGCATACTTTCTTAATCTTTAAACTTTTCGATGCTTATATGGAAGGACTTCACTAGAATAATTGAGGTTTTTCTAATTGACTCTGACAACTTTTATTTTCTGATGTAGTTTCTTTATAGACTGAGGTACTTGCTAATATATCTGGTTTTACGCTTGCCACTTATTTCCTGTGGGTTTTGCCATACATCTCATTCTCTCACTTTGTTTCCAGCTTCCTGGTCAGCACTGTGTTCACATGTTGGTTCTAAGTTTTGCTCTTCTCCGTTTCTCTAGACGTTGTGTTTGTCCATGACTTAATACACTGTCTTCTAAGTTACTTTATAAGTTCCGGTGAGTACTAACAGCAATGTCACACTATTGGTCATCCATTTCTTTAATCTTAGTTGTATTTTTACATGTATTTTAATTCTACATATAATTAGAATTCCATCATTATTATGGTTATTCCTTGCCATGAATTGTTTGCATTGTAATAACATACATTGGTCCCTAAAGTCTGTTTCCAGAGCAGCAGGAATGTCTGTCACGGTCACTGATGGCAGAAGATACTGGCAGTGACTACAGTCAGAATCTGGGACTCCGCTGGCATAGATCTTAGGGATCGTTGTGTTTCATCAGCAGGGTGGAATGTCGGTGGTCTTGAGTCTGACTGTTCTGGGTCATTTCTGAAACCCTTGCCTTCCTCTGTTCCTTCTCACTCACAGCGTGATCTGTTGGCTGTCTTTGTTCATGAGTGATCTCAAACCATCCATAATGCACATTTCTTTGATTGAAGAAAGTGAGGTAGGCTTCCCCCCCACCCCCGTAACTTAAAAATAGGCTTATCAATAGCAAACAGTTAGTACATATAAAATAGAATCATCTAAATTATTCTTGGGTTTAGAATCAGGGTTTTTGTTGTTTTCATTTCAAGATGTAGAAGCCAAGTTCAAGTGACTGGAACAGACTGTGCTGGGAAGCACCTGTAGTCCTATCATTAAGGAGGTAGGAGGTGAACCACAAGTTCAAGGCCAATTTAAATTACATAATAAGGTCTTGTCTAAAAAAAAAGCAGAAAGAAAATAATTTTCAGTAACTTGAGAGCAGCAGAAGTAAGACTGACTTTAGGCATCACAATACCCAGGATCTCAAATACTGTAATTATACTTATGTCTGTCTTTGTCTCTGCCTCTGTCATCTTTATCTTAAAATACTAATGTGACCTTTTCTGGTACTCAGAAAGCAGAGCCAAACTACCTCATACATTGCTTCCTGCTAACAGAAGTGCAGTAGACTGTATAGAAGTGCTCATAGTAGGCGGCTTAATTTGTATCTCAAATTTCAGCAATAGAGAGTTCAGGAAATGGACTTTCTAGCTTTCCCTCTTCTGCCATCAGAGGAGAAAGGAAAGGTGTGGGGTAAGCCCCTCTGTGGCTTCCAGCGTGGTCTATTCCTTACGGATTTACATCTTTCTGCCGCTGGTCCCCAGCAAGGGCATGCACTGTATGCTCCACCTCAGATATGCTACCCTTGCTCATAGAAATGAAAACACAACCTTGAACCAAATAGAGAACCTCAGATACCACCAGTCCCTCTGTCAGTCTCTAGTGCTTGCTCATGTCATTTCCTCTTGGTGCTCACCCTGAGTTCTTGTAGTTCTGGTTCTGGATTGTCAAGTTAAAACTTCCATAATCATACCTTATGTAAAATTATTGAGGGAAGAAGAAAAGGAAATTGGTGTTTATAGAAACAAGCACATGTACAGACACATAAAACTGAGAAGGGACTACTTATGGGTAGCTAATCTATAGTCATCTTGTTTGGGAATTGCTGTTGTGTTTATAACTTTATCATTGATCCCATGTTCCCTTCAACAGTGTATAAAGATAGAAGGTGCTTTGCCATGGTAGTAGTTCAGACAGGTACTTTTAAATCATCGAGAGTCTGGTAGTGCTTCCTGATAAACCCATCTTAAGCAGAAACCATTTTAAGTAAGCATGTGGTGGGCACCAAGTATGTAGGCCTGTCATGTGGTCGGTTGGGAGCTGCACCTCTCTGCCTTTATCCAGCATCTTAAGAACATATCTCAAGGGGCTGGAGAGATAGCTCAGAGGTTAAGAGCACTGGCTACTCTTTGAGAGGTCCTGAGTTCAATTCCCAGCAACCACATGGTGGCTCACAACCATCTATGATGAAATCTGGTGCCCTCTTCTGGTGTGCAGGCATACATGTAGGCAGAATGCTCTATACATAATAAATAAATAAATCTTTTTTTTTTTTTTAAAGGACATATCTCAATGTATATTGCCAGCCTGGGAAACAGTGAAAATTAAGATGTAAAATAACCAGTTTCTACTGAGCATGCTGCTTTTACACCCTTATAATTTGGACCTTGGTAAATCAGGGGTTGTTCCTGTTGGATTGCTGAATTCATCTATCTGTTTTTGTTATCCTTATGGAAATTACCAATGTTACTCAAGGTTGCCTGGGTCAACAGTGTGTGCCACATCTCCTGCAGGAGACACCAACAGTGCCTCACTGCTGACTCATCCCAAATAGGAACTCCTCTCGCCCACTATTTCAGTGAAGTGGGGCATCCAGAACACCTAGGTAGCACTCCCAGCTTTGTGTCAAAGAATTTATTATGTCTCTTTGAAAGATGCCATCTCTTCTGAGGACTCAGCTTTATAAAATGTCAGAGCCCAGAATTACAGGGCAGAAAACATTGTTTTCAGTGGATAAGTGAACTTGGTGCTGTATTTTAGTGACTCTGACATGCAGAAGTTTCTAAACATTAGGTGTTTGGAATTAGACTACTTTCTAAACCTCAGGGTTTTATTGGTATGGTCAGCCAGAAAGCCGTGACAGACTTGTTACTGTTGTATACACAAATACTGAATCAGCATCCCCAGCTAGGAAGAAAATAAATGAAGTGGTAATAAAGCCCTGCAAGAAATACTTCAGCATTGAATGTCTATAATAGTTTTACATCGTGAAAGATAATAAATGATGATGTAAGAACTCTGTAATGACCAAGCCACAGAATGAGTCAGAGGTAGAGTGTGTATGTAAAGGGGCTTGGGGAGTTCTTTAGCATTTTTTGATAAATGTTTTTTCTTTATATATATGTTCAAGAGCAATAGGAAAAGTTATATCAAAGTCTAGAGAATTCTCAATGAATGATTCTAAAAAGCATGTCATAGTCACTAGACTTTTTTTTCCCTTAGCAGTGCATGAAGTAATATATTTCTTAGAATCTCCATCTTGCTCTATAGCTAACTCTACGATAGAGTTGTGAGCTCTGCCATACGCATCTCCACCCTGTAGTCCCCATATGCATGTTAGCAGCTGAAGAACCAGCACTGTTCTCTGCTCCTAGGTAAGCTTCCTTCTTATGTGAGCGTCAAGATTCGGAGCACGTCAGGCTTTCTTGGTAATAACTAGTTTTAAATTAATTTTGAATTGTGGTATTTATTAATCCTTTATCTTTGTTGTTCTCCTGACTATTGAGTTTTGTGTGTCTTTATCATTGTTAGTCATCTGTGTCTGTTATCAAAGAAATAAAGATGTTTTTCTAACATGTTCATATTACTTTTCTTAAATTGACTATGTAACCAAGTATGCATTCCTGGGAATTTCTCTAGTGCCAGGTTTCTTCCTAGCCTAATAATGACTCCCTCAATCAAGATATCCCTTTTCTTGCTCTCCCTCTCTGTCCTTTCCCCATCTCGACCATCTCATTCCCACAAGTTTTCTTTCCCCCCTTCACTTTTCCCTTTCTCCTCTCCTTCACCCCTCCCTTCTCTGCTACCTCTACTCTCCCAATTTTCTCAGGTGATCTTGTCTGTTTCCCCTTCCCAGGAACATCTAGTATGTTTCTCTTAGGGTTCTTGACACTTATCTTCTCTGGGATTGTGGACTAGTGGTGCATTATACTTTGCTTTACAGGCATCCATTTATGAGGAGTACATACCATGCTCATCTTTCTGGGTCTGGGTTACTGCACTCAGGATGGTCTTTTTAGTTCCATCCATTTGTAAAGCAATATACAGCAAGCTGGCAGCCAACATCAAATTAAATGGAGAGAAACTCAAAGCGATTCCACTAAAATCAGGAACAAAACAAGGCTGTCCACTCTCTCCATATATTAGATATTCATATAATTAGATTAGATATCTAATTCATATTAGATTCTCCATATAATAGATATTCAGTGTAGTTTTGAAGTTCTAGCTAGAGCAGTGAGACAGCAAAAGAAGATCAAGGGGATGCAAATTGGAAAGGAAGAAATCAAACTTTTGCTATTTGTAGATGATAAGATAATATACATAAAAGACCCCAAAAATTCTACAAGGGAACTCCTGCAGCTGATAAACACCTTCAGTAATGGGGCAGTATACAAGATTAACTCAAAAAAAATCAGTAATCCTTCTATATACAAATGATAAAGAAGCTGAGAAAGAAATCAGAGAAACATCACCATTCACAATAGCCATAAATAACATAAAATATCTTGGGGTAACACTAACCAAAGAAGTGAAAGACCTGTTTGATAAGAAATTTAAGTCTTTGAAGAAACAAATTGAAGAAGATATCAGAAAATGAAACGATCTTCCATGCTGTTGGATAGGTAGGATCAACATAATAAAAATGGCAATCCTACCAAAAAACAGTCTACAGATTCAATGCAATTCCCATCAAAATCCCAACACAATTCTTCACAGACCTTGAAAGAACAATACTCAGCTTCTTATGGAAGACAACAACAACAAAAAATTCTAGGATAACCTAAACAGTCATGTTCAGTTAAGGAACTTCCGGAGGCATCATCATTCCTGACATCAAGCTCTATTATAAAGCTACAGTAATGAAAACAGCTTGGTATTGGCATAAAAACAGACAGGTTGACCAATGGAATGAAATCAAAGACCTGGATCTTGATCCATACGCCTATGAACACATCATTTTTGACAAAGAAGCTAAAATTATACAATAGATAAAAGAAAACATCTTCAACAAATGGTGCTGGCGTAACTGAATGTAAACATGTCTAAAATGGCAAAAAGATCCATAGTTATCACAATGCATAAAACTCAAGTCCAAATTGATTAAAGACCTCAACATAAATCCATCCACACTGAACTTGATCAAAGAGAAAGTGGTAAGTAGCCTTGAATGCATGGGTACAGGGTACTACTTCCTAAATATAACCCCAGTTGCACAGACACTGAGAGAAAAAATATATAAATGGGACCTCTTGATACTGAGAAGCTTCTGTAAAACAAAGAAAACAGTCAATAAGACAAAAAGGCAGCCTACTGAGTGGGAAAAGTTCTTCACCAACCCCACATCACACAGAGGACTGATCCGTAAAATATATAAAGAACTCAAGAAATTAGACATCAAAATCCCAAATAATCCAATTGAAAATGGGGTACAGCTCTAAACAGAATTCTCAATAGAAGAATCTCAAATGGCAGAAAGACACTTAACTATCAAGGAAATGCAATTCAAAATGACACAGAGGTATCATCTTATGCCAGTCAGAATGACTAAGATCAAAAACACCAAAGATAGCTTACTCTGGAGAGGATGTGGAGTAAGGGGAACACTCCTCCATTGCTGGTGGAAGTGCAAACTTGAAAACCACTCTGGAAATCAGTATGGTATTTTCTCAGAACATTGGGACTCAACCTACCTCAGGACCCAGCAATATCACTCTTGGGCATATACCCAAAGGATGCTCAATCATACCACAAGGACATGTGCTCAGCTATGTTCATAGCAGTATTGTTTGTCTTAGCCAGAACCTGGAAACAACTTAAATGCGCCTCAACCGAAGAACTGATCAAGAAAATGTGGTACATTTACACAGTATAGTACTACTCAGTGGTAAAAAAAAAACAATGACATCTTGAAATTTGCATGCAAATTAGTGGAACTAGGAAAAAACATCCTGAGTGAGGTAACCCAGACCTAGAAAGATGAGCATGGTATGTACTCACTCATAAGTGGATACTAGCCATAAAGCAAAGGATAACAACCCTATAGTCCATGACACTAGAGAAGCTAAGTAACAAGGTAAACCCTAAGAAAATCATACACACACCGACACACACACACACACACACACACACACATCCATCCCTGGGAAGGGAAAATAGACAAGATTCCTGACAATATTGGGAGCATGGGTGGGGGGAGACGGGAGGGCGGGAGAAGGGGAGGATAGCTTGAGGGAATGGGATAGTTGAGAGGGAGGAAGAACAGAGAGCAAGGAAAGACATATTTTGATTGAGGGAGCCATTATGGGGCTAGCAAGAAACCTGTCACTAGAGAAATTTTCAGGAATCCACAAGGATGACCCCAGCTAAGACCCTAAGCAATAGTGGAGAAGGTTCCCAAACTGGCCTTGCCCTGTTGTCAGATTGATGACTATCTTAAATGTTATCATAGAACCTTCATCCAGAAACTGATGGAGACAGAAGCAGAGACCAGTAGCCAAGCATTGGGCTGAACTCCTAAAATCCAGTTGAAGAGTGGGGGGAATGAGAATAGGAGCAAAGAGGTCAAGACCATGATTGGGTAATTTATCCTTTTCATCAGCAGTTCCAAAGCATCTCCTTAGTTAGAGATGCCTCTTCCTCTGCAGTTTCCCCCAGAATGCTTTAGCTATTCCCTGTACACCTGAAAGAAAGGGCAGTGAGGAGAGGAAGGGCAGTCAAAGAAGTGTGCCATTGTTAACTCCTTTCTAACACAGTGCTAGAATTAGAGGAGACCTGAAGTTTCTCCTTCAGTCTGCTCTACACCAGGGTTTCTGTCATCTTCCTGGACACGGCCTCTCCTCTGGCTGCCACCTTCTCTTTCTACAGTTCACATTACACAGGGGTCTCTCTCTAGGACTGCCTGTGGACTGCTCCCTCCCAACTCTTAGATTTCACCACTAAAACAGTCCCAGCCTCCTGCGGCTCTGGAGGTCACTGCTGCTCTTTCGAGCCCTCATATGAGACCTGACGAAGCACTTGTTCCCCTGATCATTGCTGCAGACCTCAAACCACCCTGTGTTATTTAGGGTTTCTATTTCTGTGAAAAGACTCCCATGACCACGGCAACTCTTGTAAAGGAAAACATTTAATGGCGATGGCTCACCTACAGTTCAAAGGTTTAGGTCATTATTGTAATGGTGGGACATGGCATCATGCAGGCAGACATGGTGCTGGGGAAAGAGTTGAGAGTTCTTATATCTTGGTCCCACAGGCAACAGGAAGTGATCTGAAACACTAGGCATGGCTTGAGCTTATATAAGGCCTCAAAGCCCCCACCTATAGTGACACACTTCCTCAAACAAGGCTGCACCTATTCCAACAGGACCATGCCTCCTAATAGTGCCATTCCCTATGAGCTTATGGGGTCCAATTACATTCAGACTACCCCAGCCCTGGACTAGGTGTTTCTCTGGGGCCCTTTTATCTGGCCTTATGTAAATTGGCTGCTATTGGCAGATCTAGTTATAATTCTCCTAGTTCGTCTCTAGGTGGTGCCATCCCTGCCTGAGAGCTGTTAGCACCTCTGTTTTATTTTCAGATGAAAAGGCAAGGTGAACTACTTTAATACATGCTAGGGTCTTATGTACCTGTTCAGTGGTTTTCAGTCTTAGTTTTCACTTGATGTTGTACCTGACTGAGCAAAGCCTTCTAGTGTTTTTTGTGTTCTAGGCCCTGTAGTAAGAATCAGCAATGCAAAGACAAACAGATCTGTTGTAAACAGTCAAGTGGTATTTGAATAAAAATATAGTTGACCTTATTAAACAGTCAATATAAAGTTTTCTTAATAGTATTATGAACTTTGATAAAGGATTTTACCTTGTTGTTGTCGTAACTGCTATCAACCTTGCCAAATAAAATATGTTAAGTGGCATAACATTTGTAGTAATTCTCCAGTGAATTTTCAGTGAATTCAGATGCAATATTGGAATGGCATGAAGGATGTAAGAGGGCTTTATTTTGCTTAGTGTTGCATAAGTGGGTTTCTGGGAGCAGGAGGATGGAGATAGTCTTCTGATAGGATGGTCTGTGCAGGAGTTTCGTAACCTGATTTGTGTGCATAAAATAATGCTCTTGTGTGTTCCTAGCACATCATCTGGGTAAGGGCCTAAAATTGTGTTTCTCATCTGTTGTCCAAACCTACAGAAAAGGCAAAAGAATTTTGTAGATTTGAATTTGAATTCACATAGCCCCATTCTGCCACCTTCTGGTTGTCTCCATTTCTTTTACTGCTGTGTGCTAAGTATTATCTAACTATACCATGGTACCCAATTTTTTTTTTTTAATTTGGGGCCTGAGACACTTCAGATGGGGTCAGTTTAAGCTATGACCTAGTTCTCACCTCAGACTCACTTATTTCTTGATTGTAAAATGTGCTAATTATTGGTGACATGTGGGGCTGTTTATGGTACAGTATGCATTCATAACTACTTTTGATGTTTCCACAATTTCAAAGTCCCTAAAGGTGTTACCTGATATTAAAACTATGTTACGTTTGTTAGCCATTTATCACAGTCTCAATAAGAAAACATCCAGGAAAGTAATATAGAAATGAAAGTTAGTAAAACATTGCAGCCTTCTCAAGAGAAACTAATGTTGGACAAGCTCATTTCTTGTTTGAACTTTAAAATAAAATGAGAATAAAATCAGAAAATCTTAGTGCTTTTTAATGCCTGTTTTTGTGGCACCTTGATGTGTTTTTCACAGTACCGAAGTATGGCCAAGTATATAAAACATGAAAGAAAAGAAAAGTTGGGGGCTTACCTTTGTGATTAGAATACTTGCCTAGTAAGTGGGTGGACATAGATTCAGTCTTCAGACTCCAGCACAAAATAAAAAAGAAAGAATGAATGAATGAATGAAAATAACCTTTTGAAAATGCTGTTTACTTAAAATTAATTTAAATGTATTGGAGTGCCTACTACGCTAAAGTAGTTGAGAATATACGTGCTATAATGAGGATAATAAGTGCCCTTTAGGGATTGAGCAGATAGTTCACTCTATCACATTTGAGAACATGATTTCAATCTCCAGAATAAATACAAGGGAAAAAAAGATGGGACTGAGTGGATGCCATTGAATTTATATAAAAATTACATTTTGAAAGGACTAAGAGATTTTATGTGTTTAAATGTTTGTCTACATGAATGCATGTGTACCACATACCTGTCTGGTACCCACAGAGGCCAGAAGAAGGCATCAGAGTTACAGACATTTGTGAGCTGCCCTTGGGTTCTAGGAACTGAACCTGGGTCCTTTGCAAGTGCTTTTAACCATTTTCCATCCTTCCAAGCCATGTGTCTTAACTTTCTGCACACCGTTCTGTGGCAAAAGCCCTGTAACATGAGTGGATTACAGAAAAGTGTATATGTTAATTCTACACTGAAATCATATCCAAAGTTGAGAATTTTTAAATTTTTCATTTCTAAATCAGTTATAAAATTACTAAAAAAAAAAAAGGATAAGATTGGCTTCTAGGGTTGATTAATAAGATGCAGTAAGTCCACCAGAATACATATAGTAGCTATGGAGACGCTTTGAGGAGTAAATGACAGCAGGCAGTTTTGCAAGCAAACTAAACCCTGGAAAGAGAAAGACATAGTAGTGAATTTCATGGTTTTAAAATCCCCCGACCATACCCACCTTCCAGTTTATACTGTAGGCAACTTGGTCCCAACACTGTGCAGCTGGATTCTACAGAATTTTCCCCAGAAGAAAGGGAATTTCATACAGAAGATATGGTGAGTGAAGTCTTGTGTGGTACTTTTCTCTTCATTCCACCTCAAGCGAGCTGCATACTGAAGCCCTTGATTGACACTTCTGTGAAGATAGACTCTAAAAAAATTCCCACACTAGCTCATAATTGAGTATAATAAAGACTTATTTATTTAGGGGTAGACTCACAGATCATAGTCCTCTGCACAAATGGGGCACAGGAACCAAATCCAGCAGCCGTAAGAAAGAGGGAATGTGTGCTTTACGTCAGCACTTACAGTATAAGAGGCCACTCCCAAGTGGTCGAGTAGCTTAAAGGCTACTGGTTGTAGGATTTCCTACAGCACCTCCCCTTTTGTTTAAATAAGAGAGTTCTAAGCCTAATACAAAATTATATACAATAAGAACAAGTATCAGGTATAAAAATTATAATTACAACCAGTATAAACAATATCAAGGAAGAAACATGTGATAAATGGTTCAATAATTATCCTAGCCTAAGGATTTTAAGTCTTGTATTATAAATAACTTGCCAAGTCATGAGAGGAAATTACAACTATCTAGTCTTCAACCCCATCAAATACCCAAGAAGGGAAATAATATTACCTGAGTAAGCAGGAAGTGCAATCAAGCAACTTCCAAAATGTGCAACAAATGACCGAGACAACTGGCTACTTCGGCAATCATCCAAAGTCTCATTTGCAACGTTGGAACAACAACTTTGGCTAAAGCCTAGAGTAACTGACAGACCATTTTCAAAGGCAAGAAAACTTTCAAAACCATCTTACCTTGTCTCGGTCAGATTTGACAGTCTTTTTTCCTGTATCCTGCTTGTCCTGTCTGGACATCATGCATTTTGTCAGTGGTCGATGCATGGGCAGTTCCTTGCCCAAAGGCCAGTGTTGCCTAGAAGAAAACAAGCTCCTAGTGGAGTGTCTTTGGTGCTCACCATTCTCTCGGGGATAGATCAGTACTGCCAGGATCAATGGTGTCTCACTTCAACAGAACCCCAAGTTATCTAAGTGTCATATTCTATAGCTCTTTTAAGTGGTTGAAGATTGTCTGTCTATGCAGAATACAATCTCTATATATCTAGAGAACCTGATTAGTTTAACTATGAGTATGACAAACATGGATGGTTATTGATCTATAATTCCTAATACCTATATAACTTAAAGACTAAGGCTTCATATTAGAATACCAAACAATCTTTAAGCAACTGTGCAACAAATGAGGACAGTGATCTTAAAATGTAAACAATGTATATCTTGATCAGAGGTAGAAATGTATGTTGCAATATGATAAATATATCCTAAAATTGTATCAGTATACAAAATGTCTTAAGCAGAGTTAGAAGCATGCATGCATATAATATGACAAAATAACTTTGCCTAGGTATACAAATACTGTAGATGAAAATAGGAACATATTCAATACAATTTAAGTTTGTATCAATATACAAAAATCTATACCAATGTGAATTGCCTATAAATAATAGCTCACAAGTATTCACTCTATTACTCACTATTATTAGTGTAAGCTCACACTAATCTATTATCCCATCCTATTTCCCCTTTTTCCAGAGATCCCTGAGCCTACATAATTTACCCCCAAACCCTAACCCTATACCAATTATAATCAACTCCTAAATGATGTCCCTAACCCTGAGGACAAACATTTTGGGAAAGGGGACGTTGTCTTCTAGAATTACTTCCAGCTATCATGGGGGCGGTGTTCTTTCTGTGGTATCCCGTGTAAGTAAAATGAAGGTTAAATTTCAAGATTACTGTCTGGTATAATTGCAAATAGTCTCTGAGTATTCGGTAGGGTTTTTCTGAGGTTCCTACTTGGAGATCTGGCCAGAATGTTGTAAAAAACTGCACCATTTCAGCTAACCAAGTTGGAACCATCTTCAGCAACTGGTACCCAAAACAGGTCTTATAGTAGTGCTATCAACATCATGAGGTCACACCAACCAGATGGAGTTGTTGTGGGGCCCGATCTTCTTTCTGGAAACTTCAAAGATTACTGCAGGAAAATTCATTGTTCATTGTGTAAGACTTAAACATTATTTATACAGACATATATTCAATGAGAAGTATGATAGAGACAAAAATAGGTGTGAAGAGAAGTAAATTTTTTTTCTAAATTTTTTCTTTTTTCTGTCCCATACCAGATGGCTCCTTATATGAGACAGAAATTCTGAATTTTTCTTTTAACAACATGCTTGGATTTAGAGAAGGACAGAGCCATTGTCCAACTCCAAAGCCAGCTGCTTGATTACACTTTCTGTCCACTCCAGTAATATTATTTCCCTTCTCAGACCTTCAATGGGGTTGAAGATTAGATAGTCATAGTTACCTTCCTCCTATGATTTAGCCAAGCTTATTTCTGATGCAAGATTTAGACTCCTTAAAGTAGAATGTTTATTAAAACATTTGTCATGTGTTCTTTTCTTAATATTGCTTATGTTGGTTGTAATTTTAAACTTGATATCTGTTCTTATTGTATATAGTTTTGTATTGGGTTTGGATAGCTCTTGTGACAAAAGGGGGAGATGATGGGGAACCTTGTTAGCCAACCTTCTTTAAGAGGTGGGTCTTAGTTAAGGTGTGGCTTTGCTGGGACCAAGGGTAAAACTTGTGCTTCTCCGTGTGCGCACTGTCTCTGCACCTTTTCCTGTGGGACATTGCTGTTCTTGGATTTCTCATTTCCTGTTCCATGAATTTTCCCCTTATAATAAATAAAATATAATTGTTTTATCATTAGCTAGCCTGGTTATTTCAACACTGTGCTCTTTCTGCAACTCCTTTCTCATCTGACTGTCAGCTTGTAGGAAGGCACCGCCCATGTTCAGCAAAGATCTTCCTCCCCAGCATTATTCCATGTCAGCTAAGTAGAAATGCCTTCAGAGATGCGCAAGGGGACCTCAGTAGTACGAGACACCTCTTAATCCATGTGTGCACACACAGAGAGAGAGAAACGGACAGTTCAGTTGTAATCTTTAAATGAAAACAAAACCTTCCTTGCTCATATAGTTCCCCCAAACTTTTAGGGGAAAAAAATAAGCGTCTCTTTTCAGAATCTCTTCTTGAAAATAGAAGACGTACATCTCAGCTTACTTTATGAAGTCATCTTATTTAACCTGATTCCAACAACCATACACAAAATCTGAAAGTTAAGCTGTTAAGCAGTGCCTGTTATAAATATAGGCCCAAAAATTCCTAAAGCATTGTTAGTAAATTAAATCCAGCAGTATATAAGAAGAATGGGAGGTGTTTCTCCTTGGCTGGTTCAGACAGAATTGAAACCATGGGATCTCATCAAACAATGTATCTTCAAGTCATCACTAAAAGCAGGAGGAAATTTGTTAGTTCAATAAAGAAGAGCTACCAAAATTATATCTACAGTTAACATAGTAAATGAAGAAAAGCTTTCTTCCTAAGTCATAAAATAAGACAAAGATATCTTATCCTTGCTTCTCCTGTTGAGCATTGCACAGGAAGTCATAGGCATTCCATATGGCAAGGAAAGCAAAGGTAGCAGAAATCTTGGGGGAACACTGCCCAAAATGATTAAATCTACATAGAAAATTCCAAGAAATCTACAAAAAGAAAAGAAGGGACCTAGTATGGTAGCACAAGTAAACTATTCAGTGTCAATATATAAAAGCCAGTAGTGAACAAGTGTAAAATAACATTAAAAATTGTTATGTTCTATTTCAATTATACACCAGTTAAAAGCAAATTTAAACCTTAAAAAAGACTTGAGTATATGTCTACCAAGTTATGTGTAAGTTCTCCATATTGAAAACTATAGAAAACTGATTTTTTTTTTTTTAAATCAGACAACCAGGTTAGTGCCAGGAAACTCTAGGATCCTGGACTGATTGTACAGAGTTAAGATGTTAGTTCTCTCAGTGAGCAAAATCCCAATAAAACTATAACATGATTACGTTTATAAAGATGACTAGATTGATTTAGCCCTGGTTTAAACACACACAGAGAGAGGGAGAGGGGAAGAGGAAAGGAAGGTGTGGGAACAGGAAAATGATTGGATGGGAGCTGGAAGATTTACACTGTAAGATGTTTAGGTTGACTAGCACTTCTGTGGCCTCCAAGTCAGTATGGTAGAGGTGAAGGGACCGACAGAGGTAGATGAAGGAACAGATCAGGACCCACAGAGGTGACCACTTGACTTTTGACAGGTGCAAAGGCAGGTTAATTGCTAGTGGATGTGTAAATTGTGGTAAATCCATACAGTGGAATACTTACTCATTAAAGGTGAAATCTTCAGACTCCATGGATAAATTGCAGTTACTATGTTATGCTAAATGGATTTCACATGCTGTATAAAGCCACTTAGATGACATTGTTGAAAAGGCAACAGTATATTCTAAACTTTTATTTGAGTAGCAAGGTCATGTCATTTGTCCTCCACGTGAAGGCAACATCATTACATATTAAATATGATTCCTTGTCCTCCTTAACCTTCAAACTTCTGTACATAATTTTGTGTGGCCCCAAAGTGGTTGTAAACATAGATGTAGACAACAAAACTGAACGGCTACAAGGTGACCACCTGAAGGAAAACATGCCCATGGCAGAGTCTCAGATCCCTGCGGTAGATCCAGTAGCCCACCATGTCCACCACCTCACCTCCACTTCCTACCTACGAGAAACTGCAACTGACCTGAAAGGTGTTTCTGGAGAATTATATTCATGCAGCCTAATGGCCCAGAACTGAGGCTTAAAACACCAGTGACCGTGGGCAAGTCGCTAAGGTTCGCAAGTGTGTGTCTGTCTTGAAATGGGCATGCTCAGCTGAGTCCCAGTGCACAGGGAGTCTGAGATAAGGGGATCTCAAATTCCAGGCCAGCTTGAGCAACATAGCAAGGTCCTGTCCAAAAATACAGTTTTTGAAATATCCGAGAATATATCTCAGTTGATTCAGTACTTGTTTAGAACGTATGAGACCCCAGGTTGAATCTCCTGTAAAGGACACTGGGTCGGTGGTGGGAATCACATAATATTGGTGCTGTTTCTCATTTATAAATATTTTCTGAACCTGAATATCACAGTGCAGATCTTCTTGTATATGGTAAAGTACTTAGCAAATACATCATTAGTGTTTGATATTAAATATAAGAAACGTGTGTGTATGTATATATGTATGTATTGCTTCCCACAGCAATCAGAGCAAGCTCACCTCTGAAAACTGCTGTTGTTTCTTGTAATTACATTTCAGTTGGAGCTGCAGTTGTTTCTCTCAGGCAGTAGATGCCAGTAGAGTTCTTCTAAAATAAAAGACAGATCCTCTGAGCACCTCCATAGCAACAGCTTCCTGGTCATATTACCAAGAAAAATATTTCAGAAACTAAATATTCTACATTCTGCGTTGTCTTTCAAACAGAAACAGTTTTATTTAAATAAAAAAGAAAAGCTTTCAAACATAGTATTTTTTAAGATACTCAGTTTGTGAATTTTACTTTTTTGCTATAATAATTGTTCATCTTATGTGTTTTAGTTAAATGAATCTCATTTCATGTTTGAAATGTGGGACTTCTGTATTTAAGCAGCATCAAGCATAAGTGGCTAAATGTCTGTTAAAAATGAATATGGCTCAGCTGAGATGTTACACTCAGTTGTGTTTGACAAGGGAGCACCGTGGCTGTGGTATCTGGGGAGGCCAGAGAAACAGATTAACAGTTGTCGGTGGTGAGGAAAGCAGGGGCAACACGGGTGATTTTGGAAATTTGTTTTTGCACTTAATAAGCACGAAAGAATGAAGACAAACTTTGATTGTAGAGCGCTATGAAAAGTCCAGTAATGTCACCACCATTATTATCTTTACATAAATTACTCAGTGCTGTCTAGTTCATTTATAAATATAGTCCTATTATAAGTAAGAATATTTTCTAATACTGGTGATTTTACTTAGACCTTTAGAGGCCTAACAGTGAATGTTTCACTTATATGTTTATTGATCTTTAACAATGTACATTGCACTTTACAAATTCAGGTAAGACAACAGGGTCACGGGTTGATAAGCAGCCAATATTAATATGAAATGATAAGGGCCATGGAAACAGGAGAGCAGTTTGCTTTCCTAAGAGTCATGTAGAAGTGCTGTGCTGGCAAGGTGACATTGGCGGTGAGCGTGACAGTGAGTAGAATTCTGTTAGGAGAGCAAGTCAAAGGAATTCAGAAGCTTGATCCATTTTGTGCTTACTGGTCACTCTGTGCTCTGGATACTTTTAAACACTGCAGGCTCCATCCAGTCTTCTGTTTCATGTAAGACAATGGCAGCTGTTAATAAATCACTGATTATACACATTTGGTGATTTTTGGCAAAAGCTACACATTTTTAAAATTAATCATATAGTTATTTTTTAAAGTCTTTCCCTTTAATTTTCCCTATTTCTGGCATTTGAACTTCCAAAGGAAAAAACTACACATCCTGACACACATGATATCAAAAGGCAAACCTTCAGAATCCTTGTTAAATGCCCTCCAGTACCCTTTATCCTGCAGACTGGAGATGGTAAATTTTATTTGCTGTAGGTAATGTTTCTAAGATCATTATATCAGAAGATCAAGGAAGCAGCAGTCTCCTGTATTAAGAGTTTAACATTCCTCAACCAGTTGGAAGAAATTCTTTTTCTCTGAATGAAAATTTCTTGGTATGGCTGACAGCCAATAAAATTACAACCTATGGTTGCCATATGATTGTCTTCCAAAATTTAAATCTGATTTTTTTCTTGTTTTTTCCAAATGTTAGAGTTTTGAAATGTATTATTTATAGACAGACACATATCCAGAAATAAATTTGATAAGTAAAACTGGTATGCAAAATTTCTGTAATTCCCCTATGTATTAAACTTAAGTGAGTGAGTTAGCAACTTTGAGTTCTTTGAAATTAGTTCAATTTTTTTTAGTTATGACATATGTTATCAGTTGTTTTTTGAAGGAATCTTGTCACATCTAGTCATACCAATTTTGATGAAATGTTAACTGCTTATAAAGATTCATAAAGTCTGACTATCTAGGCTGACTTCCTATAAGCTAATTCTAGCATGTTAATATTTGGCCTCTAGTTACATAGGGTTGTAATACATGTTTAACTAGTTTCCCATATTTTGCAAAATACTTATTAACCTGCTCTGTGAACTTTTATACTTCCTGTGCTCATTCCCATGCATATTCCTATCAGAATCATAAAAACCTCGAGCCTTTTAGCAGCTGTGGCAAGGTTTAAAAGTGTGCATCTCTGGCGGAGATGAGGAGTTTGGCAGAGGAAGGCTCGGTAGTGTGCTGTTTTATATTAACAGGAAGCAGCGGTGGTGGTTTGCAAACCCTGCAGACAGGAAGTTTAACACATGCACAGCCCTTAGCTTCTCGATAGGAAGTTGAGCTCCTTCTGGAAACATTCGCAGTGACTTTAAGTGTAAATGCACGTGAATGGCAGCCTACAAAGAACTGTCCTGCAGCCAGCACACGGGCACATCCACAGCCCTCCAGAAACTGGAAGGCTTTGCTAGCCGCCTGTTTCACAGGCACTCCAAAGGCACCGCACATGACCAGAGAGCAGCTCTGGAGAATGACAGCCTTCGGGTCTCTGAGCAGACTGCCTTATGGGACAGATCAAGTAAGTGTTTTGTTTTGTTTTGTTTTGTTTTGTTTTGTTTCACCGATACATTGTAATTAGTAGCTAAAGTGCTTGGGGTTTCAGAATCAGAAGTAAAGAATCCAGTTTTGTCTGTTGTTTTATGATTTGCAGAAGGACATTTTTCAAGATGATGAGAAATTCCATAAAAACTTAGTAAGTTGAGCTGAATCATGTGTAGTTCATTTTTTAAAATTTTATATGACTTCCTTAAGTCAAATATCAATGATAAAATTGTCAGTGATATTCTTAAATAATTTCTAATATATGTCACTGTTGGTGTTTTTACTTTTTATTCTGAGGTACAAAATACAAACAAATATAAACAATGGCCTGATTACTTTTCAGTTTCTTTTATTTATAACTAACCTTACATTTGTTTTCATTTACATTTTATTGGGTTTGTCACTTGACTTTTTATGAATATGTGAAAGTTATTACAGTTGTTACAGAAAAACCTTTTAAAATAGATTATTAATCTATGTAAAATTGTACATTTGTTACATGATTGAGATCAAAATCTTTCATTTTTGCATTTTATATCATACATGAATATTACTATAGGCTAAACAAGTTGCTTATTGTATTACATTTCTTCGGAGCCTGTTAAAGTTCAGACTTGGTGTTTCGCTAAATGATTTAGAAGCTTTGATGGCATAAAGTGTAAAGGCTGTTTCACATTTAAACAGCACTAGTGCTCTGTTCCCACGTTAACTAGGACCCTTCCTAGTAAACTAGGACTGCCTTGTGGTTAAGGAGAGCAGTGGTTGCCCTTGTTTGCTGTCATCAAATAGAACTAGAATTTGCCTCTTTGTAGTCATGGATTCCAAAGCAGTTAAGGAAGAAAACTCATTTTTAAAATAAAAGAAGAATGTACATGTAGATTGCTTTGAGGAAGATTAGGCTAAGTTTTACTGCATCCGAATTGTTTTGTGACTCTTTGAAGCTGCTCTAGAGAGAATGAGCATGTTTTTGTATAAAACTATCTTATCTTTAACACACTCTCTCTCTCTCTCTCTCTCTCTCTCTCTCTCTCTCTCTCTCTCTCTCTCTCTCTCTGTGTGTGTGTGTGTGTGTGTGTGTGTGTGTGTGTGTGTAAGGGGTGGGGGGGGTGGAGGAGTGAGTGTGGGGGTGTGTTTTTACCCAAGATTTCCTGCCTCAGCTTCCTGAGTGCTATGATTATAAACCTGCACTATCATGCCCAACTTCTCAAAAGATCTCACTAGTTGGATTTAATCGTCACTGCATAGGAAGTTAGCAGGTGAAGAGTCTCTTGTGTGTCTAGTTCATGGACTGCTGAGAACTGCAGCAGCAGCACAGGCTACAGCAGGTCTCTACGGCCTGGTGCCTGCTCTGTAAATTGCAGTCTTATAAACCTTTCTGGAGATATTTTGTGTTCTTTAAAAGTATTTCTAGTTTCAAACAAGGAACAAATCAGAGTTTATTTTCTGCATTTGGAAGGAATGTAATGGAATTTAATCATTGGAGTTATGTTTGCACTTCACTGAAAGGGCTGGAGGTGTGTGAGACCTGTATACTTTCTGTAACATTTTTAAATGCAGCAATAGAATACAGTCTTGTGACAGACACATGACTTCTTTTAGAAAAACAGACTTTAAAATGCTGGGGTTTTTTTCTCTATTGAAAAGAAAAAAAAAACAAATAAGGCAGTAGTATCATGGCATACAAATATAATGACATTTGGTCATAATTGTAGCTCTGAATATTGAGCTTGGTAAGAAATGGTTAAGGAGCAACTGAATTCAGTACATGTTCCTCCACCCTCTTCTCCTTTTCATATCCTCAAAATATTCTAATGGGCACCGTGATTTTCCATGTAAGGGGAACACAGTAAGCATGGCCTCTTGGCTGTCAGTGTAGACGAGAGGATGCAGAGATAGAAGCTGCAATCCTGCCATCTCTGTACTCCGCATTTATTTATTTTGTGCAATGAAAACATTTTTATTTGTGTATATGCTAACAAAGAGTTTTAAAATGAGTCTTTGGGGGTGAGAGTGGAAACGCGTAAGTGTAGAAGTCAGGGGGCAACTTGCAGGAGCCAGTTCTTTCTTCCTTCCTTCATGTAGGTCCTGAGATTGGACTCAGGTCAACAGACTTGGGGACAAATACCTTCCACGTGAGCCATCTCACCTGGACAAGGAAGAGCTTTTGACAAGAAGGAGTTTTCTGGCAAAAAGCACTGCTGGAAGCTACTTTTGTGGAGTTCACTGGCAGGGCTTGTTTGAGCAGAAAGAGAAGACTGGTGGAGCTCCTGACACACCAGGAGAGCATTGCCCCCATGTGCTAAGTGTGGAAATCACACTTGAAAAATTAGGTTCATGGACTGTTGAGTAAAGATGGAAGGCTAATTTAGGCAAACATGGTTTTGGTTTTTGAAACAGGTTTTTGTTTTTTGTTTGTTTTGTTTTTTTATGTGACTCAGATTGACTCTGGACTCATTATGTAGCCCAGACTGGCCTTCAACTTGCTGTAATCCTCCTGCTTCCACCTGAGTGTAAGAGTCATACCCCTCTCATTAGATGACAGATAACAGAGGTGGTAACTTCAGTTTCTCTCTTCTCCAGGGACATTATTTGTAGGAATAGATATAGAATGTAAGCTACAGAGTTGTTTTTGTGGGTTTCAGTTTTAACTCTAAATTAACAGTAACTCCTCATTGGTAACTTAACATATGGAATAGCTATTTCCTTGCACACTTAAGTTCAAAGTAACAACATAGGATTTCTGCTTTTCGTCCTGGCTCAGAATAAATGGGGTTATTGACATTCATTGACTTGTGTTCCTAGAAAATTTGTTGTATTTCTTTTTGAAATCTTTTTTGTTGTGATTGCAGTTGTATAAAACTGAAAGTAGGAGAAGGGTTGCGTGTTGTGAGCTGTTGGTTTCCAC
The DNA here is from genome assembly GCF_903992535.2 of Arvicola amphibius. Lineage (NCBI taxonomy): Eukaryota > Metazoa > Chordata > Mammalia > Rodentia > Cricetidae > Arvicola > Arvicola amphibius. The sequence goes on along the minus strand of NC_052060.1, from coordinate 52,279,171 downwards.
ACTTAGCAGTGTCTAAACTGGAGGAGCATTTGAAAGAGCAGTGTGCTGATACCATCACACTGTTACCTGTCCTTCCTACCCAAGAAGTACTTGTCAATTTCTGTGGTGGATGCAAGTTCACTTTAGTAAGTGAAGATTTAAATACTGTAATGAGTAAGTAAATGATTTCGGATATGAATTTTCTCGGTTAGAACTAGATAACTCAAGTGACTGTAATAGACTAATTTATCACTTTTACCCTTTTGAAGCTCTTTAAACCCAATTTGTTAGTCCCTCGAGTTTGTGTAATTGTAACTTCTAAATTACTTTTTATCTCTTTCACTCAGCAACTATTTTATGAGCTGATTGATTATAATCAATTTCTACTCATATGAAAAATCTTTTTGAATATGGATTGTATCATAGTTTATAAGCTGTGGTTATCAGGGTCATAGATATAGCTCAGGGTTAAGAGCACTTGCTATTCTTGCAGAGGACATGGCTTCAAAACCCAGCAGCCATATGACAACTCACAACTGCCTGTAATTGCAGTTCTAGGAGATCCAAAGATGTCTTCTGCCCTTCTTAGGAACTAGGCACACGTGGTACACATACACATATGCAGGAAACATTCATACACATAATATAAAAATAAGTCTACAATTATAAATCTACAATTATAAAGATTTCAAGGAAGATTAGATGATTTTTATCCTCAGAAACAAGAGTAAGAAGAGCAGCCAGAAACAATGTAATATTTAAGGCACACTAACATGCAGAATGTTGGGCTGTAATAGTAGAAGCCAATAGGAACTCTATTTCTCACCACTCCCAGGGTCTGTGTGAGTGCTGCTGGATATGGAGGGTAGGCAAGTGATATTTCCATCCCATTAACGTCATTTTTTATGGAGAATCATAGTACGACACCTTAGATAAAGAGCCGAAAGAATTTGAAACATGCAATTCAAAAGTTAATTTGCTTATTCTTCTACAGGGAAGTGCATACTTTTCTGTTTGGTCTTTAATTCAAGCTAATGCTTTTAAAGCTACAGTGAATATGGCAGTTTATAATAGCTTTTCTGTTTTTGTTTTTGTTTGTGTTTTGAGCCAGTGTTTTTCTGTGTAGCCCTGGCTGCCATGGAACTCGCTTTGTAGACCAAGCTGGCTTCAAACTCACAGAGATCCTCCTCCTGGCTCTGCTTCCTGAGTGCTGGGATTAAAGACATGCACCACCTGGCTTGATCCCCTTCTTAACGGTGTTTGTTTGCAGTATTCTGATGGGATTTCCTTCTAGAATTTCTTCCAGTAGTGAGGTTTGGTCATAGTTAATGTTTCAACGGCTCTCAACAGGACTGCCAGGCACCTGTTCCTCCGTCTTTAATTCTTATTAGAATGCACGATTCCTTTCTTCATGTTCTCTTCCTCATCCTCTACTCACTTGTAGTAAGGCTTATGGGGTTGGAGCTGTGTTTCTGTCAATCCTCATGTTATGTCTGTCTGTACAGTTTGATTTTTAACTTCCTGGAGGTATAAGGAGTGTGGGTTCATTCTGACAGTGCTACCCTGTTCTCAGTAAATGCTTTATTTATTATCTTAACATTTTGTATTTTTTAGGCTTATGCTAATAAAATCTTTCTAACTTGTTCCATTATGGTTTTTGCAGTTTCTTTGAAAGGTTTATGGGTTTTCACTAAAATGCCAAAATGCTCACCTGACCCTAACAAATACTGTATTTCCAGGCCAGGCACTTTTCACTGTTAACTGTGAGTTTTGATCATGATTTCTTAGTAAAAATTCAAGTAATCAACTGTTACATTTACATCATTTACAACAGTTACATCATATTTCTTTGTATCCAAATGGAGCTGATTTCCCACTCTTCCCTCAAACTCAAATACTTACCTATTTCCTCTTTCTATTAATTCTTTTTCCTAGATGTTTTATACTACTGGAATTATATAGCGTATAACGTCTGTTTCTGACATCTTTCATCTGCGTTGTGTCAATAGTTGCTTCCTATTTGTTGCAGAATCTACTGTATTGGGTGACAAATTTGCTTTATCTGATCTGTTTTGTGATTGACTAAAATAAGTATTGTTTCTAGATTTTTGGCTATTTGGATGATACCAGAAACATTTAAATGCAAGTCTGTGTAGACGGTTCTTCTTTCTCTCTTGAGTAGGTATATAGGTGAGAGTGGGGATAAAATAATTGTGTCGCGCATTTTCGTGCTCTTCAGAAATGGCCAGTGTACTTCCCACAGTAGCTGTGCCGTCTCGTACTTCACCTGTGATGTAAGAGTCCAGTTTCTGCGTGTGGTCGTCAGGACTTGGTATGGTCAGTCTCATGGAGTATAGACAGTTTGAGGTTTGAACTGGTATTTTGCAGGATGGTGTTAGCTTCTGTGTCCATAATAACTAATGGTATTGGTTTATTTTGTATTCTTAGAAACCATTTGTGTATCTGGTTTGGATACTGTGTATTTAAATATTTTGTTCACTTTCAAAATTAAATTGCCTTCTTTTTCTAAGTCTTAAGAGCCCACTATATATTCTGAATCCAGATTCTTGTGAAGGTTTGCAATTCACAAACCTTTGCTCTCGGCTTCTGTCTGTGAGGGGGAGAGGTTTGCTCTCGGCTTCTGTCTGTGAGGAGGGGAGGTTTGCACTGCAGTCAAGTCAGCACGTCTTTCCTTCCTTCACACGTTGTGCCTCTCGTGCCAGACCTTAGGACATCTTTGTCTTACCAAAAGTCATTGGTTTTTTTTTAATCTGTTCTTTCCCCTATAAATCTGACTATGTTTTCATTTCTGTATTTGCTGTGAATTATGGAGAGAGGGGGGGGAGGGGAGAGAGAGAGACAGAGACAGAGAGAGACACACACACAGAGAGAGAGAGACAGAGAGAGAGAGAGAGAGGAGAGAGAGAGATTTTCTGGTTTTTATTACTTTATTTTTTACAAAAACTTTCCTTACTGCATTGAACTATCTTAATTCCTTTGCCAAAACTCCCTGAGAACTGTGTATGACTGTTTTTACAAAACTCCCTGAGAACTGTGTATGATTGTTTTTACGCCAGCCACATTGGTTTGGTCACAGTGAGTTTAAAGTAAGTTTTGAAATCAAGTAGTGTATTTCTTCTAATTTTGTTCTTTTACCAAAATTATTTTAGCTATTCAAAGGCTTTGCCTTTCCATACAATTTCTGGATCAGCTTGTCAGTTTCTAAAGCAAAGCCTGCTGACGTCTCTGGATACTGTGTGGAAGCTATAGGTGATTTGGGAGGATTTGTCGTCATACAGTGACATGCCTCTCCATGTCTTCAAATGACAGAGTTCATATCTGAGATCTTTATTTCTACTAATGTTACTGTGAATGAAACTCTTCAGTAATTTCACTTTTGGATTCTTTCCTGGTTTTTTATAATTATTTTTAGTAATTTCTTTATTAATTTAAATTCTTTTCAGATTGGATCATGTTGTCTTCGCATAAAGCTTCTTACGTGTGTGATGATGGAGGCGGGTCTTCTATCAATCTGTTGAATTCATTGGTTAATTAATAAAGAAAACTGCTTGGCCTAATAGGTTAGAAAATAGATGGGTGGAGTAGACAGAACAGGAAGAAGGAAGTGAGGTAGATGGCTCAGACAATTGCCCTGCCTCTGCTCTCTGAGCCAGGCGCGATGAAGCTCCAGCCCAAGATGGACGTACGCTAGAATCTTTCCGGTAAGACACCACTTCATGGTGCTACACAGATTATTAGAAATGGGTTAAAGCAAGATGTGAGTAAGAGGCTGAAAATAATGGGCCAGGCAGTATTTAAAAGAATACAGTTTGTGTGTTTTTATTTTGGGGCATAAGCTAGCCGGTGGCCGAGAGCAGGGCGGCGGGAAGCGACCCGCAGCTCCACACTACAGTGTGAATATCTTTAGTATTTCCCTTCATGTCCTTGGCTTTACACAGTTTATGCCCATGAGTGCTTTGTGCCAGGTCTTAGGAGGAAGACAGTCAGTCTTTCACTCTAAAGTGTGATGTATGCTGCTGGAATCTTCTCTCCACCCTCAGTCCAGAAAAGGCCCCTGGAGGCTCAGCTGTTGAGAGGATTTTATGGCTGTTGGAGTTCTCAAACTGCTGCTGCACATGCGTGGTCATGCTCGTCCTTTGTTCTGCTAACGTGTTTTATTATTTTATTAGCTGATTTTTCAGTGTGGAACTATCTTGCTCCATGGCCATGGAGTATAATTCCTATTACAGACGTGCAGGGTTTGGGCAGAGATGTTTTTGTCAGTGGAGTATACTGAGCGGTAGTTTGCTTTAGGGCTTTGCCCAGCTTAACTTTCAGCCCTCAGAAAATGAGTCACAAGTGTTCTTTGCTCTAAATTCTGTATAATTCTGAATACTCTGTTTGTTAAAATTGGTGTTATACTTGATAACTTCAGAGTACTTATTCAGGAACCCATTTGGATTTTAGCTTTCAATTATGGAAGAAAAACTAAATTATTCTGATATTTTTATTTCTACTTCTTTCTGGGTTAGCTTTTGGTAATTTGTAACTTTTAAATAATTTATCCATTTCATTCATCTTAATTCTGGTAATTTGTATTTTTTACTAATTTATCTAAGTCATCTTATATGCTTGGCCTGTGTCTTAGTTAGGCTTTCTGTTGCTGTGAAGAGACACCGTGACCATGGCAGTTTTTATAAAGAAAACATTTAATGGGGTAGCTTAGTTTCAGAGGTTCAGTCCATTGTCATCATAGTGGGACAAGGTGGCACGCAGGAAGACATGGTGCTAGAGAAACTGAGGGTTTTACATCTTGATATGCAGGCAACAGGAAGTGATCTGAGATACTGGGCATGGCTTGAGCATATATGAGACCTCAAAGTGACATACTTTCTCTTATAAGACCATACCTACTCCAGCAAAGTCACACTTCTTAATAGTGCTACTCCGTTTGGGCCCATTTTCTTTTAACCACCACAGTATGAAATTACCCATATTTTTTTTAAATAATCTTGTTTCTCTAGCCTTGTGATGATCCTGTTTTTATTCTTTAATTCAGTCATTAGTATTTTTGTCATATTTAAATGTTCCTCAGTCTAGTACTACTGTAGTTCTGTATTATTGGTGGGAGTTGCATTTTTCAATCTCTTTCAGTTTTATTAATTGTTTCTTCTGTTTGCGCTACTTTCCCCTTTAAGAAATAAACAAAATGGAAGAAATTATCACCTGGTAGTCACCCATGATCTTGTATTTTCACAGTTGGTTCATAGTAGGCAACACAGTTCTATGAGATTGTGGGACCTCTTAGACATAGGACACCTGTGACCAATATGAATTCCCGGAGCATCCCCAAAATGGTTGTATGTCATTTCCTTTCTGTGCAGAATGTTTCCTTATTTCCCTTGGGATTTCTATGTCATTCATTGTCCCAGGATTTTAGGATTTCAAAAATCTTTCTCTTGTTGATTCTTTAATTATGCTCTTAAAAATTATTGACTGTAACCATTTAGTGTGTGTGTGTGTGTGTGTGTGTGTGTGTGTGTGTGTGTGACTGATGTGTGCATGCCATGGCACAGATATGGAAGTCGGAGGACCAGCCACTTACACGGAGTTGTTTCTCTCTCTGTGGAACTTTGGGATAGAACTCAGGTCATCAGGTTTGGTGCCAGATGCCTTACCACTCCGCTATCTTGTGAGCCTGAAGAACTTGATGAAAGACTGTATTTTAAAAGGTTGAGAGCCTTTTGAATAAATCACCTACCTTGTTGTCTTACATGTGAAGACAGCATTTCCATCTACATTGTAAAATAATCACATTCTGCTGACTTATGGCGCTGTCTTTTATGGATTGTTTAAGGCATTATACAAATTTAGTTTATCCTTGCTCATTGCCTGTCTAGTTTTTAAAGATTTATTAAGAGAGTTTTGATATCGCCAAGTCTAGTCATGCTTCACATTGCTGAGTTTCCGTGAATAGAGAACCACCTCTGTGGCAGCAGCTCCTTCAGATCATGGAGCTGAAACATTTGTATTGTGTAGTGACTGTAGCTGTCCTAATCCCATAGTTCAATGCATTGTTCATGTGTTTATAGAAATACTGCCATCGACAAATCTCCTGCTCTGACAATTGTGTAAAGGTACAGCACATGTAATTATAGATCCATGTAATGCTTGCTAATGAGAGTAAACAGATTTGTTGCTGGCTTACGTGTTTTTTGTGCTATACTGTTTATTGTTATTTTAGAACATACCCTCTGTTTATGTATTAAAAGAGTCTCTTCTGAAGCAGTACCCAGGCTATGTGAGCAGCCACCTCTTAGCTCACACTCATACTGCATTGCTGTACGGCATTATTTTCTCTCATGTTTGATTTCAGTCTCTTATCGCCATGCTCATCATGCACCTTAAACACGGAATACCTTGCCACTGTTGCCAGTAAGAGACCACATCTCCTGACCTGGGAATGAACGAAGTAGCTAAGGACTACATAGATGGAAAATCAGTGAGAGTCATTGCTTGTTTGTTGCGTGTTCCATCCTGTTGTGACTGTGATCTTGACGAACAAGAGCGACCAGACAGAAACTATGGAAGCAGTGAAATGAGCAGAGATTCCAGAAAGGACTCTCACGTTTATTTCCCTCTCAGCACCACGAGGTTCTTAACAATCACATGTGCAATGTAGAAAGGAAAGTCTGAATTTTACAGTGATGTTAGATTTTCTACTAGCTCTGCAAACATGATTAAGAATTTACTACAGACTTGAAAGTGAGTGTATCTAGGTGCAGACACAAAGACAACTGAGGCATTAGGGGAACCCCACAGTGAGCTAGCTGTAGAGGGAAACTGTGTGCCAGGCATCTGGTGGAGCAGCTGTGGCGGAGCAGTAGACTGCTCCAGTGGCTTAGGTGTGTTGGGGGAGGGGCTCTGTCTAGGTGTATGAACACTCCCTGATGTGAGCACAACAGAATTGTCACAGACACATTCCATACACTGCATCCGTGCTGTAAACAGCACACGAGTGTAGTTGTTAAATTACCTAATTCTCCCTTCAGTCTGTCAGTGTGCACTTTACAGCGGCTCTTCTGTTCAGTACAGAGAGGGACTCAGTAGCTACTCCCCAGATATGTCGGCTGTAGAATGCATGGTCTTTTGTTTCTCTAATATTATCAATGAAAGGATTTCCCAGTATCAGTGTAGACACTCTAATGTCTTCTGGTTATTATTGTGGTGAGGTGTCTTTACCCCTTTTCCTTTGTTCCTGTTTCTATTTTCAGACTTAAAGTGTCTCTGTGCATTTGTGTGGACCTTGCTTCCTAATCAGGTTGATAATTACTGCTTTTCATTTGTTTCTTTCATTACATTTAATGTAATTGTTGACATGATGGGTTTATATTTTGTTTTATTGATTTCTGTTTTATAGATTTTGTTCTTATTGTTGATTCTATTTTCCCTTTATAATGCCTTCATTTTTATTGAGCAAACACAAATTACATCATTTGAAAGCCTCTGTTGATCTTTTTAACTGTTAAAATATTTTTAATATACTCTTCTTTGTTTTTTAATAATTTTATATAGTAATTGTCTTCTTCAGGATATTAATTTACATAATTTCTAGTAAAATAGAACAACTTTGCACTAACTAATATGATAAATTTATTGTCTAAATATAATATTATTTTCATATATGTTATGTTTGTACATTTTGTAAACTCATACCTAGCAGGTTTAAGATTTGATACTCAGCATCATGCACGCACTCACATATGTAAGAAGATATGTATAACCATTATATGTGTCTATATGCACACATTTGTATATATAGATTTTTCCTTACTGGTTTGCCATTTCCTGTGTTCTGAGGACTCGGTTGTGCATTTCTGCTTGCAGCACGTGTCCTCTGTTGTGTCTGTTGCACTTCTGTGGACAGTAGTTTTCCTGGATATACAGTTCTTGCTGAGCAGTTGTGTTTCTTGTTTCTCCTAGCGTTTCTGTGCATCATCACTGTCTCCTAGTCACTCTATTTCTAAACAGAAACTAACGCTCACTGCATTGCTTTCCCTTGTACCTGAGCCCTGGTTTTTCTCTTCCCGCTTTGAAATTTTTTACTTGGTCTTTATTTTTCACTTGACTATGAGGTGTCTAGATGTAGCTCTTCCTGTTTGTTCTACTTAGTATTAGCTTAACTATTTGCTTCACATGGTTTATGAACTATGGGTTATTTTTTTTCAAATTAGGGCATTTTTAGTCATTATTTCTTTAAACATTTTTCCAGACAGTCTTTGCTCTTGGTTCCTATTAGATGTGTGTTGGGCCCTCGGTATTAAATATAGTTCTAAGACTGTTTCCTTTTCTTGGTATTGTTCATATTTCCAGTCTATCTTCAGCTCACATTTAAGATTAGATCTTTTCTGCTTCTGAAATGTGATGTCAGAATTATAGTGAGTTTACATTTTTCATATTGACTTGCCAGGTCTCTACTTTCTGTTTTTCATAGTTCTCTTTCTGTATTGAAATTTTCATATTGACTTGCCAGGTCTCTACTTTCTGTTTTTCATATTTCTCTTTCTGTATTGAAATTTTCATCTGTTGTATCATCTCATCAACTCTGTGAACAGTTCCCCTTCATTTCATCCAACATTTTACTAAAAGTTTGCAAATATTTTCTAAATTGTACATAAATCCCAGTTCTGGGACACTTTCTGTTAACTACTTGTTCTTCTCATTATGAATCATATGGGTTTGAACAAAAATTGAGTCCTTAAAATGAGATATTTGTAGTAGCTCTGTACTTGGCTTAATTTTTTGCTTCAATAATTGGTCTTTTTATTTAAACATCTTTAGTCCAGTTTGTAGATTTAGTTTCCTTCATGGTTTGTGCTGCTCGTCTCTGAATTCTGATTTTATGTTATTTACTCTTGGTTTATCTCTTGCCCTGAGTCCCAGAATTCAGTTGATATACTCCGTCAGAGGGTGTGCTGGTTGAGCTGTGCGGAGGGGGGCAGCACACGTGTGGGCCATAGAGCTTTACATTTGGGATCTCAAATGGGGGTCATAAAGTCCTATGCATCCAAGGACTTTTAGAGAGTTTAGCTCCTTTCTGTCTTCTCTCTATTTCCTTCCTAAACCTCTTGCTAGACCATCAGTCTGCTGTCCATTTCTGCCAGGGCATCAAGCTAAAGGAGCTGGGCATTTCCCCCACTGACTCCTCACAATTTGCCTTCTCACTGATAGTATTACATGTTGGGCTTTGGGCCCTCCTCTCACAGGGCCTGTAAGCCTCCCAGGCCAAACTGGAGGGATGTGAGCAGACAAGAAGCCACAGACTTTAGTGTTCTTACCCAGAGCGCTGTGGTGCCTCCTGATGTCTCTCAGCTTGTCTGTGCTTAATCTGTACCAGAGCAGTGAACCTCCTTTCTAGCAATTTTGTTCAGCTTGCTAGTTGTTTCTTGGGGAAGGCTCCTGACTGAGTGTCCATCACCACAAGTCCTGCCTCTCCTGGCAACCTTAAAGGGGCTGCTTCACCTGCTGAACTTCTGCCTCACAGACATGGTTCTCGAGGCCCTTTGGGTCATTAGTGGTACAGACTTTGGTCAGTGAGATTAGCACAACCCACTCGTCATGCAATCCAGCCTCCCCACTTTGCCGTACAATCTGTCCTCTGAGTCCTGTTTAATGGGAGGAATGTCACACTTGAATAATGATTACCAGTAAATTTATTGTTTGTTGTCTCTTTCTTAAATATCTGGTTAATATCAGCTACTTAATGCTGAATTTAATGAAAATTTACAAATGTTATTCCCTGATTTTCCTTTATAGAAGCAGGTTATGTATAGCATTACATTATGCCTCTCCCATGATACAGAATGTTTAAACGGTTAACATTTGTGCTGCAGTATAGCTTTTGGCTCATGAAAAATGAAAGCTGTCAGCGATCTGGGCAATAAGATTCATCGCCAATAGTCACTAGCAACAGCACAGAGCACTCTAATCGCGGCGAGGTCCGCAGCTAGCAGCACGAGCTGCTGTAATGAAAGGCGTCTAGGTGCAGTCATTCTGCTGTTTGCTTCTCACCGGATTCAGCATGGGATTGTGTGAGTATTGGAAGAAAAAATCTTAAAAATATCTTTGAAAGATGTATAAAAAGGGTAGTTCAGTGCTTAAATGTATAGAATGTTGTAGTTTGGGGATCATGTTGCCCTAAAAATAAAAAGGCATTTTGTTTTGGTTGATTGAAGCTTTAGGAAAGCTACCTCTTGGTTAGAGGAAACTGATAAAGCTGGTCTAATGTTGCCGTGGTAACAACTTGTGCTGTTACAATTGAGAATATCGTATACATTCTGGTTCTCATTTTCTTCCTGCCATTTTGAGTGATTCTGGAGGTATATGAAGGAAGCTAGGATAGCTAGCTGGGGGGTAAAGAAATGCTAAACCTGATTACATAAAACATCTTTGGCATTATTCTGTTATCTAGGGGTACCTCCTACTGGGCATTTAGGCTTTGCTTGTGGGGGCTTTTCTTTTTAAAACAAAAGAGAGCTCTTGGTGTTCTGCTGCCTGCTCCAGCGAATGTGTTTACACCATCGCTCTGCCTCCGGAGATTAGCATAACTCCCTTTGCTGCTGGGCTGTTGTTCTGAGCAATATGCTCTGGAGAGGTTGGCTGTCATCATGAATGGTGAGTATGGTCTCGCAGACTCTTCAGCTATATATATACATATATATATATATATATATATTTAAAATGTTTAATTGCAAGAGGAAAAGGTATTTATGTGGAGATTGTGGTAAATGACGTTTGTGTTGATGCTTTTAAAGTAGGCATTATTGTAAAGTGCCTTTAAAAGCCATTGAGAACTATAAACAATAACAGTGTTGATAGCCCAGCATTCCATTTCTGAGTGTCTTCATGGTTTGATTGCTTGTATTCCCTAGCAGTGCTGTTGTTGACTGTGTTGTGTTGTAAATTAGTAAGTAGAAGACCCATGCAGTACAAAGAGGTTTTTATTTTTGTATATGATGCTTGAGATAATCATATTTAACTTGACTTTAATTAGTTTTATTATCCAAAAACTATTTTTTGTTGGCTTCTTTGGGGCTCTATTTTTAAATTCTAATCCTGAAAAATAAGATGCTGCCAAAATTTTATAGATTTTGGGGGGGTTGCTTTTAATTACAATTGGTTTAGACTAGTGAAATAAGGATAAAATAAATGTGTTTTGACTCTGAGGGCTTTGTTAAAATTATTTTAGGAAAATTTTTTATGAGACTATATACATTTGCTATGATTATTCATTTTTCTAAGCATGTCCAAAAATGCTTTTATTTATTTTTTTCGAGAAAATCTGCTGTAGTATGTACTGCAGCTTATCACAGAGCAGGGGCTGTTCACTTCAAGCAAACCTGCAGCTAAAAATAGACATGCTGCTGCTGTCAGTGAGTGTTTGCTCAGAGCATCGCTCATTAGCATCTCTGCTGAGATGGAAAGACTGGGCCAGGTGTCACTTACAGAACATTATGTGACCCTGTGATAACAGGGTTCACACTTAAGACATTTGGGATTAGGTTCTGGATCAGAAAGATTTGGGATTTTATTGTATAGTGAAGAAATTCAAAGCCAAAGAACCTTTCTTCCATAAGCAGTGATGACTTCACTATAGCCAGGAAACACTCATCCTGCTGCAGTAACGCTGCCCATGCTCTAGAGTGCATTTGATACAGAAGGGGCTGTTTTCTATGTAAAATGTTAAGACTCGACTGGACAGTTATATTTTTGTTTCCAGAGTAGCTATTTCTGACCTAACCCTTGAAATCTTGGCTGATACTGTGAAATCAATATGTTGACTTTTCTAGGATTTCTACAAATATGAGACTGCATAGACCTGGTTGTCTTTATTTAGTTGAATAAAGTCATGTTTCCTTTGAAAGCTCACACATAACCTTAGTATCTTCAGCCACCACTGTAGTGTTGTGAGGATCTTACAGTCTGATGTGTTTAGCTGAAGACACTGCTGCTGTTCCTCGCTTGTTTTATTTTTCTTTCAAGAAAGCTGTGGGTTAAAGTAGTTCATTACGTGATCTTGTATGTGGTCTTACAGCCTTTTCTACTACACTAAGAGTGGAATAACAAATGGACATGGGCTTTTTCAAGAATGTTCAGTCTCAAATAATTTCACTCATTCTGTGACTGAATGCTCTAGCCATTTCAAAATATAGAAAAATACAAAAGAATGTGGCTTCATTAGTGAAAATAGTCAAATATTGGGCCTTTTTATCTGAGTCTGGAATTACAACGTGATGTTTGTGTCTGTGGCACACACAGAGCTATGTTTGTGGAAAGAGCTTTAAAACTATTCCTTTCTACTTCCGGATGATTAGATATTCATCTTCTCTGGAAATCTGGCTCTGGCTCTCTCAGTGCTGTGTTTTCTGAGTGATCTCATCTATGCCTACGCCTCTGTCACTACCTGAAACATCCATTCCAAGAGTCTGTTTGTTCTTTCTCTCTTAACATCTGACTGTTCCGTCATCTTGGGTCCACATTTCTGTTAATGACCCCACAACAGGATCTTGGGGTTGTTTATAACGCCTCTTTAGTTCTGTTGATTGTACATCAGGTCTTCTCCAGACGGTATCACCGGGAAGGCCTTTGGCGCTGGTCATTCTGTCTCTCCTATCAGCACCATTTTCTGACTAATTTGCTGTCTTCTCCCAAGCTTCCAGTGTCGTGTCTCTTCAGATAACTCTCCACACTGAATTTTAAATGGAAATAAGTCCATTTCTTAACCCATTGTGAAACTTGAAATTCTGTAATTGCCACTGAACTAGAGATTAAACTCCGTAGCAGGCCAGGAGAGATCCACAGCTTTCCCTCCTGGCCTCTGCATATGAGGAATGCTCATATGAGGAATGCTCTTTCCTATTTATGTTCTTTGTAGAAATCATGAGGATCACCCCATGCAGTACTCCATTACCAACTCTGCCAGTGATGTTTTTGTACCTTCAAGCAAATGTATGTGTAACAATATTTTTTTAAAAAGGATATTATGTACTTACCTGAGAGTTCCTGATCCAGAGCTCCTAAGTGACAGCCTTTCTTTGGCCGTCTGTGTGCTTCTACTAGTTATTCCAGTGTCCCAAGTGAAGCAAGGAAGCCACGTTAGAAGGCTACGTGAATGACCAAGTAATATTCATTAGTTATGAATCTGAACACTTGTGTTATATTACCAGGGAAAAACATCAGCTGTATGAGCTGCTTCAGAGACACAGTAATCAGTGTTCATATGTCTGTCTTGAAACATGAAGACAGAAATGATGCAGAGACTAAATTATACTTATCTACTCTTTCATCTCTCTGGCATTAAAAACTGCCTGTAAATGTAAAAAGAGCCTTTACTGTCCTCTTTTAAGTGGTTTTTTTTTTTTTTTCCATTTGGTGAAGATTTTCTCCTATTAAGCAAATTTTGTGAAGAAATTCTAAAGGAATTCTTCCAAAACTCTGTTGAGTTCCATGAAGCCCTTTGACTGTAAGACGTAGAGCCTTCTCGGGCAGGAGCAGTATACACAGACACAGGTGTTGTCAGGATGCTGAGGTGTTGAGTTCCAGGCAAAAGTAATGAAGCTTTAACAAGGACCAGCACTAGGGCTGGTGAAGGAGCCTGGATCATAACACCTTTCTCGGTTTTGCTTCTAAGATCACATGACTTTCATTTTCTCTAGGTCTGATGTTCTAGCATCACAGTATGTAACGTAGGTTTCTGTGCTGTTTGTGCAAGATGGAGCTTAGTCATCTGACAGATGCAGCTGCTGTGCTCTCCTGGCTCACTTACCTACAACAGAACCAACAGCACCGTTTCAGAACCCTCAGTGCAGAGCAGGAGGGGCAGGTGGGCGGAAGCCTTAGTTAATGGGTGCCTGGTTACAACTGGATGAGGGAAGGAAGCACTGGTGCTCTGCCCACAGTAGGGGCAAGAGATGATGAGTCTGCATTTTGTTAATTCAGTGGAGAAGATTTCTTATGCTCTCACTGCAAAAATAAGGCATTTGAGGAAACAGATATGCTCCCCCTGAGTTGCACATTATCCAGTGTATCCATAGAAACACCATATGCACACAGTAAATATGGACAGATCTTATGTGTCAATATAGAAAGCTTCTAGGTGAGCTTGCATCTTGGTCTAACTTAATTGAGCGTGAATCTGAAGAAGAAAGCTTGATCTTCTGTGGTTCCCAGAAACGCTACAGACCTGAACAGGAATAAGCAGCTGGTTAATTTCTTTTTCTTCTGTTTGACTGAAAACGTAAGACCAAAACTGTGAGAGCTGTTCAGCAGTCCTGCAGCTGAGGAAGGGCATTTTCCCAGAAATGGCCTAGACCAGATGATGGTCACCCTCTAAAGTCTGCTTTACTCTGGAGTATTTGTCTCCAAGAAAGAGAAACAAGCGTTCACCTTTACTGTCTTCCCAGGATGAGGCTTGTGGGAAAGGCTACCCTTTGCTTTGGCGCACAAGCAGCTCTATCGGGACAGCCAAGAATTCATTAGGTCATTGCAAAATGAAAAGATGACCTTTGTTTTCCTAGTATGACAGGGTTTTCTGTTGATGTGCTTGGCATCAATAACCAGCAAGTATCCTGTAGTCCTGAATACTTATATACTTCCTTCATGTTGTTGTATGAGTGTTTTTACCTTAAATATGCACTATGTTCGTACAGTAACCAGAAACCATAAGAAGGCATTGGATCTCCTGGAACTGGAGTTTTAGATGGTTATGAGCCTCCATGTGGGTGCTGAGAACTGAAACTGGGTCCTCCGCAAAAGCAGCCAGTGCTCTTACCTGCTGAGCCATCACTCCAGCTCCTGCAACCACTGAAAGTTGCTGGATTATTTAATAATGTATGTGCATACAGACAAAAATATCCAAGAACTTAATTCTAATAGCACCTACAATAGGAGGTGAGAAAATTTTTTTTTAAAAAAAATCAGCTACCTTATTTTAGATCATGTGTGAAGATTTTAAAAGCTTCCCATCATTTATGGATAAACAAGCAAAGTAACAATTTAGAGCCTAAAGAAGGGGCAATACATGATTAAAGGATAAAATCACCGCCTTCAAGAGAAAAGAATGAACTTATATTTAGAAATATTTGTTTAAAAAAAACCTACAGAGCCGGGCGGTGGTGGCGCACGCCTTTAATCCCAGCACTCGGGAGGCAGAGGCAGGCGGATCTCTGAGTTCGAGGCCAGCCTGGTCTACAAGAGCTAGTTCCAGGACAGGCTCTAGAAACTACAGGGAAACCCTGTCTCGAAAAACCAAAAAAAAAAAAAACCTACAGAGAGCATCTGAACTAATTCTTCAGTATTTCAAATGAATACTAATAGGACAGAAGAAATCAGATAAACCCAGAGGGGCTGGAGAGATGACTCAGCAGTTATGAGCCTTGGCTGCTCAACCTTAAGTACCTGAGTTAAAGTCCCAGCACCCACATCAGGGAGCATATGATTTCACCAGGTCCGAAAGCATGCTATGTGTGCATGTACTCACAAATACACATTGATATTTGCATACACATTCATAATAAGACAACTCTTTAAGAAAACAACAGAAGACTAGGATGAGAAGAAGGGGCTAAAATCAGGCAAGGGTAGAAAAGCAGCATCTTGTTGTGATCTGGAAAGATTATAAGAAAATGCACCTGGTTGTTGGAAGGTAGCCAGCAGGCTGCATTAGACGAGGGCATCCCATGACTTGTGGTTGGAAAGTGAATTAACTAGCTTGGAAAGCCCTTCCAGGATGTGACGGACATGAAAGATAAAGCTTCCGGTTGTTCAGACTGGGGAGCCTGCTCCATGGGTAAGAGATCTGTACAAGCATGAGGGAGGGCCTGAGCTTGGAATCGGACCCACATAAAAGTTCAGCAAGGCTTCGTATGCCTGTAACCCCAATACCTAGGGTGGAAACAGGTGGCCAGCCATTAGAGCCAAGACAACTTCCTTGTGGTTCAGACAATAACTCTGTCTCAAAGCAATAAGGTGGGGGTAGGGATCTGCACAGGCATCTGCATTCACGCTTGCACACACGTGCATGCACCGCACACGTAGACATCCAAAAATGAATGTAAATACGTGAAACTTTGAGATGGGAGCCAGGTGTGATGGTGGAGTCAGCAACCTAGGCTCGGGAGCAGGAGGCAAGTCTTGGTTCTGCAGCCAGATACTGCCTCAAAATAAACAGCGCAGCCACTGGTGCAGCAGAAATGAGAGCCTATGAAGTGATGAACTGTTATATAGAAGCAGGTCATTCTGCAAATTCACTGAGCAGTATTCACATGGGGCAGTAGTAACAGTAGAAAGAACAGGCTTTGGTGGTGGTGGTTGTTTTTAATTAATTAAGCAAACAGGCTTTTCGCTTTGGTGCCAGGGATCTCCACCACCACCACCACCACCACCACCACGCTTCACACATAGCGCGTAAGAAAACATCTTTAAGAAAAGTCCCTCTGCAAAGCAGAAGCTGTCATTGTGCTTTGATAAAACTAACAAAGATCCCAGCACCATGCACTTGCTGGTGGCAGTTTTGAATTTTAAGGGAAACAAATTGATCTTCCAATATCTAGGTTTTAAATCTTAAACTCTCGTGTGAAGCTTTTCCAGTGAGGAAAAACACACAAACAAAACAACAACAAAAGAGCTCCTTCTAAGGGGAAAAATGAAGATCCAGTACCTTAGAATGCTGAAGTACTGTAACAGGCATCCCTTAAGTAAATTCTAAATTCAAAAGAATTTAAAAAAAATTCCCATGGTGAAAAAAAGGGGGGAGGGGGATGGAAACAAGCTATAGATTTTCTTAAAAAAAAAAAACAAACAAACAAAAAACTATCTTTTCTTATTTTATGTACCAATCCCAGTTCCCACTCCCTCCCCACTACTCAGAGAGAGCAAGGCTTCCCATGGGGAGTCAACAAAATCTAGCACATTGCTTTGAGGAAGGACCAAGGCCTTCTCCACTATATCTAGGCTGAGTAAGGTATCCCTCCAGAGAGAATGGGTTCCAAAAAGCTAGAACAAGCAGTAGGGATAAATCCTGATCTCACTGCCCCAGCCATACAACTGTGACTCACATTCAGAGGGCCTAGTTTGGTCCTGTGCTGGTTCCCTCTCTGTCAGGCCAGAGTTGGTGGTCTCCCATTATTAGCTCAGGTAAGCTGTTTCAGTGGGTATCCCCATCATGATCTTGACCTCTTTGCATATATTCTCATTTCCCCCACTCTTTCTACCGTGTTGTCCAAAGGGCTTTCCTTCTTTTTCTTTCTTTTTTTGGGGGGTGAGGGGAGGAAGTGGTAAGACAGAGGCACATTATATAGGTCTAGCTATCCCTCAACTCACTATGTAGTCCACGTTGGCCTCAGACTCAGACAGATCCACTTCCTGAGTGCAGGGATTAAAGGTGTGCTCCACTATGGCCAGCTGAGGGCTTTTCTGTTAAATGTCCTCACAAAAGAGAAACCAAGTTCTTCCATCTGTGCAGCCTGGGATTGTGCTATCAGGACCCTGGAAGGATCTCTCAGTGTAGTGTAAGTTAGGAAGCCAACTATTGGCAAGACAGGAAGCTCACGTCTGGGCTTGAGTGCCTGGTTAGGGTGGGATGTGTGTGCTCACTCATGTGGTAGGGGCGGGATGTATGTGTTCATTCATGTGGGATGCCTCTTTTGAGCAGTCAGCATCAGCTGCTAACCCTCTAGGAGGCTTCAGGATTTAATGTATCTTAATGTTGTGGTCTATGGAGCTGCTAATGAAACACACTGTGGGGACAAATCCAGGCTGGTAACACATTGATCCCAGCAGAAACGGGTGCAGAGCCTCCATTAGGACAAGCCTTGACATTTCCTGCAGGTAAAACCAACAGTCAAGCTTCTGTTCACCATCCTAGAGCAAATTTCCACACTTGTGAGGGTCTTCACAAGAGTATCATGTTGTCAGATCTCAGAGACCAGAGTCTTTATGTGGTTCACCTTTTAAGATCAATGACAACCAGAATGAAAATCATATATGCCTCTAAGTCTCAAAATGCATAAGGCAAAACTGGCCTATTTGGGAGAAATTATAAAATATAAAATGTATAAATTATATAGAGATTTCTTACCTAGGAATCTCAGAATAAGCCAATATAAAGAATGCTTATAAGATCAATTATATAATCATATTCAACAAATTTCAAAGATGTGAGATATATTTATTTATTTACTTCCTTACAGTCTTGGACTTGGAATAATCAAGTTCAGTCAATAAAGGCTCTTTTACAAACACAAATGTGTTTGCTTATGAATTTACAAAATTCCAATAATTCAGGGGCCAAGAAGTAACTTATATAAATTAAAATTCAACTATATATTGAAATTAATAGAGTATAGCCAAAGTGGATTTTGAGATACATCTTAAGATAGATTGTGAAGTGCTCAGGAAAGAGCTGTACAAGCCAGTGAGTTTGTGAAAGTCCAGCATAGGTAAAGAGCCCAGGAGGAATGAGGGACAGACTTGAGTGGAAGGCAGTAGAACAGAAAATACAGATAACAGATATATCTTTTGATAGAAAGAATGTTTAGTTATTTTACATCCCAACTGAATCCCCTCCCTCCTCTCCTCTGATTCCCTTTCCCCTCCCTCTCCCCCCTTTCATTCCTCCTCCTCTTTCTATTCAGAAAGGGGCAGGCCTCCGTGGATATAAACAAAACATAGCATATCAACTTGTGGCATGGCTAAGCAACCCCCCCCCCCCTTGTATTTAAGCTGGGTAAGGCAATTCATATGAGGAAGAGAGTCCCAAGAACCAGCTGAAGTGCTAGGGACAGCTCCTGGTTGATCAAAGCATTTTTAAAGAACAGATTAAAACTGTACCCATTTATTCAAGCTGATCATGGGAGTGTATGTCTCTAATTCCAGCATTGGACGGACTGAAACAGGAAGATTGGCTTGTGTTCAAGCCCATCTGAGCCATAGCAAGTAGCAGTCTAGCCATGGGAACAGAGTGGGGCCCTGTCAAAACAAGACAAAACTAGATTAAAATTTAAAAATGTTTCAGTTCAGTAAAAGACTTACAGAGACTAAAGAAGGAATCTTGAATTCCGTTCGTCCCTGTGTAGATGTTTACAGAATGATAGTGTGTCCAGCAGCCTTGCCAGATTGTGGGTTCTAAGATGGCAGCAAGAGAGTCTCTGAAATTTTCTGTGTAAGCAACCGTGTGTCACCTGTGAATAATGGCAGTTCTGGCCTTAACCTTTTCTTGTCTCAGTGTTACTTTAGCTAACAGTACAGTGCTAGAGAAGCAGCGGGAGTAGGCATCGTCCCCTGCTCCTCACTGCACAAAGAAGACTGCTAGGTGGGACAAGTTAATTTCACGCCTTTTATACACAATCTCCTCAATCTGGGAGGTCCTCTTCCAACCTTGCTAGTTGGAGCAGCTCTGTCCCTCAAGACTCAGCACAGATGTGTCCCATGGTGCTTCACCAGGAACTCGTGGCAGACTTAAGGGCACTTGCACTTCTCCTCAAGGAAGGGTTTCTCTGTGTAACAGTCCTGGCTGTCCTGGAACTCGCTTTGTAGACCAGATTGGCCTTGAACTCACAGAGATCTACCTCCCTCTCTGCCTCCCAAGTGCTGGAGTCAAAGGAGGGCGCTACCATGCCCAGTCACCTGTAATTTTAAGGAAAATTAACATGAAACAAATGTTGGTATCAAATAGTAGTTGTTAGTTTCATTTCTTGATACTTTGAATTGTATTATTTGAATATATGCAGTCAAATAAATGAGTCTTTACATTAACATTTTATTTCTATAAATATTCTAGAAAATGTATATAAATGACTTTATTCTAACATGCTACTACTTTATGGGTATGTTTTAATCACTATTTAATTTATTTTATTTTTTTGTACACAAGCTTCCTGTTCTTCAGACGTATCTGGTAGGCAACTCTTTTTTCAATAAAACAAGTGTTTACTTTAAAACTTTCTATTCATTTGTTTGTAATTTTTTATTATTCTCATAGTTTGATTTTATTATTTTGTCTTAATAAAATATTTTTATAATGAAGAAAATTATTTGATTAATTTTATGTTGGATTTTTATAAGATCATCATCTAGGTGTTGTAGTCCTTGTGTGATGTTTTACAGATAATGAATAGAACTCTCTGAAGAAGAAGCCAGAAGACATGGGCTGTGTATCACTTAGGATTATGATGTGTGGCTTTTGAAAAGATACAGTGTTAGAGATTTTGAGTGAAACAATTGATGTTGTAGTTGTACGTTTGTCCCAGGAAGTTTATATTTGGTTGGTTGTGTTTTTTAATATATTTGGACTGAAAGTGGTCCTTGCATTGTGTGAGGTGTGCTGAGGAGATGAGATGCGTCTCCTTGGAGACTCCAGAGTTCAGCATCTATAGCAGCATTGTCACGTTCGCATGCTGCACATGAGATGCTCATGATCACATCCAGCAGGTAGACCTTTGCCCAGTGTGACTCACAATGTGTCATGGTGGATAAGCAACTTTCAAGCCTAGCAACACCATGTGAATTTGTTCATTGTCACCACTGAAATATTCTCGTTCATTGTAGAGCTGCGTGAATTGCATAAAATTACAGCATACTTGACATTTTAGTTAAATTTCCTGATTAAAATGAGCTTTAATCTGACTTTCAAGTTGTGACTTGTTTTCAAGTAATGTACGAAAATATCAGTGTGGTGGAGAAAGTGATAAGAAATGAGATTTTTCTGTATTTGTGGAAATGCGGAAACCTGCCTCTTGTTGCGTCTTTCTTCATTCCTTGGCCAGGTGAACAATGAGAACCACTCCTGGGTGAGCTTATAGACTCCTTCGCTATGTTCTTCTAGAGTGCAACCTGGCAGACCAGAGATGACCAAAACTGAAGAGAAAATAATTTCATTTGTATAATAAGTAAAATCGTGAACGAATAAATTGGATTTTTGGTGTGCCCTCTTTTGTATCTAGTTTGCTCCATTATTAAACAACACAGAACAAAATGTGCTTGAGAAACCCCTTCCTTGAAGGCTTTTCTAAGCGTAGCTGTTAGACACTCTGGAGCTTTGCTGACTGTCCCTGTGATCACAGAGCTGGAGCCACTGTTCCTGTTAGGTACCAGGTTCCAAAAACCGCACCAGCCTATCGCACTGCTCCTAATGGTTAGATCTCTGGACTGACTATGTATTAAAGCAGAAGAAAACTGAAGTTTGAGAACCTCACAGTGCACTGAATTGAATAGGTTACAGGACTACAGTGTGTGAGTCTGCCCGTCTTCCCCAGCTCTTGTTTTGTTACCTACTAATATGTCAATGGGGAGCAATTTTGAAAATTCCCATAGAAAAGCAGTTAGAAGTTAAAGCCACCCATATCTGATATAAAATCAGTCCATGGAAAATACATGAGGTTCTGGATTGTCTGTTGTTTAAAGATATAAAACATTTTATTTTTAGCTTGTCATAGGGCAGCTATTTTATTGAGAGTTGATTATATTTTTCTTTGCATCTAAATAGTGCATATACACAATAGAGATTCCATATTTGTACATATTGTATATGACAAAAGCATGTTTCAGGAACAGAGTCTTTATGGTATTTAATAATGTTGTAACTAATGTATCCTTAATTCTAAAGGGAAATGCCTTTATATGTTACAATGTTACTGAAACAACATTTTTACCAGTGCATATTGTAAATATTGATAATGGCTTTCCCATAAAACTTTTCCAAGCTGTTTACTTCCCCCAGCATGACTCGTCAATGAACTCAGAATACTGATGAGTATGGAGAGTATTTCAGAACACTTCTACAACATCAGATTAGTTGAGAATACTGAGTAGCATCGGAAGTCTTCCTCCTAGCTCCTCACCAGGAAAGAAGGCGTTTTCCGGCTGTAGGTCTTTGTCCTAGACTCACGCCTCTCCCCGTGACCTCTTCTGTTTCCCTTCAGATCTGCTCACTGTAACACGGCAGGAGCCAGCAGGACACTCAAGGTTCTCTCTCTTTCTCCAGTCTGTCTGAATCCCACACAAGAATCTGGAGAGTTTACACCATAACTTACACAAGCTCTCTCTCTATATATATGAGAACTAAAATATTTTTCAGAAGAAATTAGAGATATATTTTCAAAATCACCAAGTGTAGTGTGGTTTCTCAGGAGCCACAATTTTATGTTCCAACATGTTTATTTAATTTAGCTTACAGCCATCTTTTCCAAGTCATGACCATGCGCAGGCATCTCTAGTCCATGGGAAAAAAAACAGACAAACAAACAAACCTTATAGAGCCTGCTTTCTTGCACCTAGGATGAAGCTCAGTGGTGGAAGATCGGCCAGCTATGTGCTCCTGGGTTGGAATCCTGGGGCTCAAACAAAGCAAACCAACGCTCTTCGGCTGCAGCCAGTATACTGACTGTTCAATATAAAATATTTTATTTTGTCGGTTTTCATTTTTCACATATACATATATATGTGTAAATTATTTTATTGAGAACTAATTATATTAGTCTTTGCATCTAAATAGTGCACATACATACATACTAGAAATACAAAGATCACACCATCATCCAACTGAATTAGGTCACGTGTTGATTAGGCGCAACTGTTGGTACATGAGGATCTTAACTTTGAAAGTTAATTTTCTCTAATTTTTTCAATAGATGTTTTGGAAATATTGTGTAGTGCAGTTCTTAGAAAGTAGTAAAATGATCCTCCCAGAAATGCAGAAGCCACTGTTCTTTTAAAAAACTGTCTGTCATTGACGCTTGTCATCATCACGATGTTGAGATGGCAGAACAGTTAGATGCCAAGCACCATTTTGGTCTGTGCTGGTTGGGGCGGGCCAAAGGTATACTGTAGAAAAGGTGTTGTCTTTTGTTTTCATAGTTTGGTTGTTTGTTTGCTTGAGACAGAGTCCTCTTCTAGTAGGCTTGTTTTCCTGGGACACACTGTGTAGTCCAGGCTGTCTGAATACACACTGCAGCTGCTTCAGCCTCCCGCATGCTAGGATCACAGACCTGACCGACCATGTCTAGCATGCTTTCGGCTCTGGTCCAGGCCATTCAGTGTTTCTGAAGTCGTCCCCATCATCTTACTGTTTCTGTGGCTGTCAGTTCTTCTCTATCCTTTGCTCCTGCATAGAGTCAGACAGGGAAATGTCAGGAATCTGCTGAACAAAAGAGAAATAGCAAAAGGATCTTGTATAATCTGACTGTATTTTCATTTTTCACATAAAACATAAGAATATATCAAATTGTTAAAATGTTCAAGAGTATTTGTTTCTAAAACATGGAAGTTTGTTTTCCAGCAGAAGCCCTTGTTAGTGAACCTGTGGGAGGCGTGTGTAAATGGATCCTCTTAAATGACTCAGTATAAATGCAGCTGTCATTAGCCATTGTCTTAACACTGGCTTTTATTAGGCCTTATTTTAATGTAAATTTTAAATCAGACATTCAGTTTAATTTTCTCTACAAGTTCAGAGCTAGTTTTTGAAGTAGTTTGTATTGTTGTGGCGTTTTGTTCCATTCGGGTTTATGGGTTTGAGGATCCGGTAGCTGTCAGTCTGTGGTTTCTCCTTTGCTCTCTGCCGGTAGAGACCACAGATCTAAGCACAGATGCTGTATCTGGAACCGCCCTTGACCACAGCCAGCTGTTCTCGGAATGCCGTAGACCAAGACGTGAATATCCTCAGCTTATGTTTCAACTATGTTCATACTCTTCCAGCTTATTCATGGCAGGATTTGCCTTGATTGGCATCTTCTACACGACTTTCAGATATGTTTCCTTGGAAATTGTTGTTATTGGGCTTGAAGTTGCCAGAGTGGTCCCTATGTAGAGCAATGCTCAAGGCTCTTAGACGTTGGAGACTCTTGATAGCTCCCTGTCCTTACGACAGTTGCTCACATAAGGATATTTATATCATCTGTCTTCTTAAATGTGAGATAAGCATTCTTTCAAGACACCATCCAATTTTCTTTTCTTTTCTTTTTTTTTTCCAGTGAAAGAATTTCTAGCCAAAGCCAAAGAAGACTTTCTGCGGAAATGGGAGAACCCTCCCCCGGTAAGGAAGCTGTGTTTTCTATACTAGAGACACCTGTGTGAAGTGAAATCACAATCCTTCCTTAATTTATTGCTGCTCCAGAAAGTTTAGTTTTTAAGTGTTGTTAGTAAGCATATACAATGGTGGGAATTCCACCCTAATGCAGTGATATCATCTATTAATTGGCAGTCTTATAGATACCGCCATTGAAGAAGCAACCCGCTTCTTATAGAATCTCTAAAGGGCAGGTGGGTGGTTGCTGTTATTTTGTTTCTGGAGCACTCCTGAGATTTGAACGTAGCGTCTCACGTATCCTTGGCAAGTTCTCTACCACCAAGCTGTTTGCCATGACTATTGTTAAGTTTTGATACTAATTCCAATTGCTATGATACAAGCTCAATATTTTCTGAAACACTAATTTTTAGTTATACAAGTTGGAAATATTAGAAAGGGGGCAAGGGAGGAGGCGTTCTTTTTCATATGAAGAAAAGCAATGATTAAACATAAAGAGATGTTTTGTTGGGCACTGTTTGTTCCCATTACTTGAGGGTGACTGTGTTAGCCATTGCAACCCACCTGTTTTAGTAAAATCAAAAATTAGATGTAAAACCACAAAGTTAATTCAATCAGAATTACGAAGACTTTTTTCTTTTTTGGTAAGAATTCCCACAAATGTAAAATGAAGAGTGTCATAGAATTTTATAAGCAAATGTAATCTTGCTTTCCTTCTGTAATGACATAACAAGACACTAGGATGCATCTGTGGATGGATGCACTTGCTTTACTGTGGAGATTAAATTACTGTGGTGCTCTCCTTCTGCTGTCCAGACCTGTCCGTACAAAGAGTCATACCCCATCAGGGTTTGCTCAAGCTAACCCAAGATTGATCCTTGGAAATATTTTTCTGAGGTTTTCATGAGACTCTTCATAATGAAACCTATTAAACAGATGGGTCAGCAATTACTACTTGTTGCTAGTACATAATTTGTTCCTAGTAATTTTCGTTTTGTTGTGGCAGGAACAAATTGAATGGATGCCTCTAATTCTTTGCTTCTATGCACTAGTCAAAGCCACACAAAGATGTCTGCTTATAACAAAACAGCTGTTCAAGGAAGAGAAGGATCTGATTATTGTTCTGAGACTTTAGCTTTGGTTCTTTGTGGAATGAAGACTCTGTTCTCCTTCCTGTTTTAGGTAATGCTAGGTTATTACAGCAGGGAGGAAGCTTGGGAAAGTTCTGAGGACACTGCCTAGTTCCATGGCCGTTCCCAGTTCCATGGCTGTTCCCAAGTCCTAAACTGTTAGCGAGTTTTACAGCTGTGTAGCTCTGCGGCTGATGCTGGTTGTTTGGCTCTCTCTAGTTCTGTCACATATAAAGACATGAAGAGCAGCCCTTTCCTCCGAGGCACGAGAACTGATCTCTCTGTTTTCATTTTGTACCATTATTTACAGGTGTTCTGTGACCATATACATTATTTGACCATGGCTTTGTAATTCTTAAAGTGTACAGATAGTTCATTAGCTGTGTTAGGACTTCACAGTGGATGAAATATGACCATTAATATTTGAATCGAGGCTTTTATTTCCTTCATTATTTTTATACTCCATTTTACAAAATTTTTCTCTGTTACTGGACTTTTGTTATTCAAAGGAGAATGTAGAGTGAGTAACCTGAAATATGAAGAGTATGTATGTGTTGTTTCTACATGGAGAAGCTACAAGTTAAAATTACCCACTATGATTATATAACACTGAGTCATAGTAATTGCAGTCCTGCGGGAATTTCTAATCTAAAGGTTTGTTTTAATCTTTATGCTTGTTTAGAGTAATGCTGGGCTCGAAGATTTTGAAAGGAAGAAAACCCTTGGAACAGGTTCCTTTGGGAGAGTCATGCTAGTGAAGCACAAAGCCACCGAACAGTACTACGCCATGAAGATCTTAGACAAGCAGAAGGTGGGTGCCCTGTGCCTTCAGGGTCGGCTGGATAAGCTGCCACCGACTCCTTCACCTAATGCTGGAGGTTGCTGCTTACATTTTTATTACTTAGTATTGCTATATGATTAATAGAGGTTTTGGTATGTAGGTAGTAGTTTTAATGTGGTTACTGTAGGTTTTCGTCTATGGAAACATGTCATTGCTATGATATGTTCTGGTGATAAAACATAGCTGTGTACACTAACAATCCACATATCCCATATGTGCAGAGCAAGCACCTCTCACGCTGCAGCCACAGACTGAACAGAAGCCTAGTGACTTAGCTTCATGTCCTATTTCAGTTTATAGCAGAAACAGGATTGGGTTTGGTCAGTTTAGAGTATCAGTTAAGTCACGGAAAAACTATAAAACCTTTATTCTATGTAAGACAACTTTTGGTATATTTCTATACCAATATGATAAATCAGGATATCAGAAATATTTATTACCTTAGATAGTAAGCATTTGTTTTCCTAGCAATCACTAACAGCTTAGGGAAAGGCATGGGTAAATATTGCTACATGTTACTTAGTTGTTACCTGACAGAGACTGACTTCTTGTCCTATTGGGATCCAGGTAGGAAATTGGTGGCAGCATAGTGGGGAAGTAGCCAGGGGACAGACATGATGGAGTAGCTGACATATGGGAATACAATGCCAAGGGACAGATGTCGCAAGGTAACTCCACCCCATGGTAATAGGTGATAAAAGAAGCCATACCTATAACTCTACATTACCTAATAGCCACATTTTAAGAAATAAAAGTAGCTGAAATTAATTTTAAAATCTTATTTATTTAATAGCTAATGTTTAGTACTTAACAAATATAAAATTATTGTGGTTCATACTACGTCTTCAAAACCTGTTGCGTATTTTACATTTTAAATGTTAAATAACCACACATGTGCCGGGCGGTGGTGGCGCACGCCTTTAATCCCAGCATTCGGGAGGCAGAGGCAGGCGGATCTCTGTGAGTTCGAGGCCAGCCTGGTCTACAAGAGCTAGTTCCAGGACAGGCTCTAAAAAAAAAAAAAAAAAGCTGCAGAGAAACCCTGTCTCGAAAAACCAAAAAAAAAAAAAAAAAAAAAAACCACACATGTTGGACACCATAGAGTCAGACTGAACCTTCATTTTATTGGAAACCAGATTAATCTTTCACATGAAAAGGAGATAATGGCTTACGCACCTAAAATTAAAGATATGATGCATACATCTAATTGGACACCTTTGGCATCTGCCTTCATTCCCAGAGTTTCTAGCCGTTCTTCTTGAAGCAGCAGTTCACTGACTCACTTCCTCTGGGCTCTGACCCCACAGTTCAGCTTCCTATGTGTCTCTGCCCGGGTCGCCAACTCCAGTGGACTCTGCTCCTCTTATTCGGCCTTTTCTTCCTTGGGGCATGTGACTGTGTAACATGGCACTGCCCCAGCCCTGAAAATACCACACCATCCTCCTGACCCAGCCCTTTGTTCTCCATGTTCTTCAAGGGTTGCTTCTCTCTCTCTCTCTCTCTCTCTCTCTCACACACACACACACACACACACACACACACAGCTTCCCACCCACCCACAGCGGTTATTCTCCACATAGATTCTTAGCCACCCTTTCTTGAGCTTTTGATTCCTATGCTGTCTGAGCTTGTAGCTTTCCCAGGTCATTTATTTCTTGTCTTTGTTCTGTAGATGAGGTTAATGGATCTCAAGGTTAGCAACTTGCCTGTTCATGCTGGTAACGAAAAGGCGAGAGGCTTCGTTTTCATCTTGTATTTGTAAACCTGCCATTACAGTGTTTATTAAATGCTGTCAGGAAGGCTTGTAAGATTATGTTATCTTTTTTAAAGAATTTATGAAATGCTTCACTTCAAAAATATTAAGAAGATAGTGATATTTACCATCTGAAAGTATTTGGAAAGACATTTTTAGCTTCTAGAAACCTGTCAAGTAAATTACCAAGGTGACTACCTCATGGATAAGTCATGGTAATAGATATTTCACAGAGGAATAACTAGATTTAATATCCATACTGCAGAATACTGGGTCTTAGCATAAATTAGTATGAAAAATGTTATATTCTGATTTTTTGTTTATTTAATTTACTTGAGGTAAGTAATAAAATAACAGGTCATCATAACTCTCTTTCTGCCAGTAAGTTCATATATATCATTCAGTTAGGTAAACTTAGCTTCTCCAGTCTTAGTGTACAAGGGGAATATCAATACAAAAATTAACGGTATTACTACAGGGTGTCAAATATTGCTTGGATACATATACACAAAAGCACAGGCAAACAGCAAAAACATACATACACGTGCAAATATATACGTGAGTGTGCACTCACACAAACATGTAACACATATGCAGCTGTGGTATCAGTGACTCTTCACAAGTGTATGAGGCATTGGTCTCCCTTTTAAACTAATCACCTCAATTTCCCCAGCGTCTGACAGCCAGTAAGCTAAGCCCATGTGCAGGCCAAGGTTTATCTGATTTCTGTGCCTTATTCCTAATTCATTTTCCCTTCAAAACACACCCTTATCCCCAGGATCCTTTCTTCTAGTCCCTTTGATGCCCAGTTAACACCAGCCAGTCTTTTATAGTAACACCATGACTCCCCAGCCCCAGACTTTTTACTTCTGTTTCTCTTCTTCTCCAGATGCTTTCTCACCGTCCCATAGCTTTTCTCTGACTCATCTGAAGGCTGCTGACATTAGTAAACGGAGACAGAGTTAAGCTTGTCCCTCCTATTTCCTAACCTGTCATGATTGTCTCCCAAACTCTATTACCTCATGCTGTCCACATGGCCTGTGTCTGCTTCTCTGGCTTGAAAGCTGACTCACAAAAGGATACAGTGATTTTTCTGGGCGTGGGGGGTGCTGTACAACCTATGATTTATTAATAGCCCCTCTGATGTTTTACTTGAAATACCAACTGGTGATCTCTCAGTGCTTTTGCACCAATGTATTTGAGCTAATATACATATTAAAGATAAATTCTATATGAATTTTAAAGATAAAATATGGACTGTATCCCAAGGAATATTTGTAAAGTTTTCTCATTGTTTACCAAATTTTCAGAAATGCTATCCTTAACTGTAGCTTGCTTCCGTTCGTGTGTTTCTTCCTTTGGGGCTGGTTCTGGGGATTAACCTCTACCCAGCTTTTCCTTCCATGTCTTCTGAGCCTCTATTCTCTATCCATCTTCTACACTCACCTCAGCGCTTTTCTGTTTGAGTTATGGTAACAGCTGACTTGTTTTGTGCTGTTACTGTGTACCAGGCAGTAGAGTAACCGTTTGCCTGTGATGTGTCCCATGACCACTTTTAAAGCATCGGAATTTTAGAGATGAGGGTTCTGTACTTGGCCTCAAGTAAGCAGTTTCTCTTCTGATACCTGATTCCTTCTGACATCTTAGTTCTCATTTGCTGGTCATTGACTGAAGCAAAATTAATGAAAACTCAGAGACAGAATTTGAGGTTCAACCTGAAGGTCAGAAAAATAAAACAGCCAGCCACTGACTCTTACCTCTCTACCTCAGTCTGAAAATGGCAATCCTGCCTCCAGGAATCTCATTCTGAGACTGAGAGCTGTCTTCTCCTGTTTTATAATCCTCTCTAGGGCTGGGATTAAGGGCATGTACCACTACTATGTCAAGCTAGTGTGGCTACTGGGATTAAAGGTGTGTGTCATTGCTGCCTGGTCTGCAAGGCTGGCCAGTGAGGCTGTTTTACTTCTCTGATCCTCAGGCAAGCTTCTTTTATTACAATATAAATGAACTATCACTACAAGTCACATATTGCTGTTTGCATATTCAGCCATCCTTCAAGTAGATCCCTTGCAATGTGAAAGCAGACATTTTCTTACCCTGTCACATAGGTGTCTTTACTCATGATTTATATGTAGTAGATGATCATAATTAAAAGTGAATTTGTCTAAGTAGTTAACTTTTTAAAACTTTTTCATTAAGAATTGGATGAACATATGCCTTACCAGTTCTGCTATTTTGAATAATGCCTGTTCAATCATTATATCACATATGTATATAGTTGGCTTAAGTTCATGAGACAGATAATGTCTTTCTTGTGGTTTTTATTACTTATTTCAAAAACTAACACAGATTTTATGCCTAGTTAAAAACCTGCTGTATCATAAAAATCAGACACAAAGAAGCATAAATTCCCCAATTGGTGTCACTTAAGTGATTCATTGTGATAGTTAGTATGTGGATAGTAGTGACCCAACAACTTCATTGTATGGACTTTAAAAACTAAAGAGTTGAAGTAGCATTCCAAGCACCCCAAAACTGGTTGAAGGTCTAGGCTAGAACACATATCTTCTGGCTCCCGGTCAGTCAGTCATTGTTCAGCAGTGTTCACCCCGTTCTTAACAGTTTGACAGTCTCTGGCTGGGGCCAGTACTCTTCTTCAAGTCCAGGTGACTGACATCTGTGATTGCCTCACCTCAGGAGTACGCCTCTGGCCTGGAAGAAACACATGCATTCTCTCCACCTCCCTAAGCCCATCTGTTGTGTGACCAATCCAGTGTTCATTTGTCCTGAAGATCATATTTCTTCCATATTCTGCTCTGTGGCTATGCAAATTGAACCTTTAGAGTTTAGCTATCTTTCTCCAAGCACAGTTTGAACAGCTTATTCACATTTGCCACTGTTCCACTTTCTCAACTTTTG
Organism: Arvicola amphibius; assembly: GCF_903992535.2. Classification (NCBI taxonomy): domain Eukaryota; kingdom Metazoa; phylum Chordata; class Mammalia; order Rodentia; family Cricetidae; genus Arvicola; species Arvicola amphibius. Next base: position 52,248,473 of record NC_052060.1, on the reverse strand, counting down.
ACTTTTCTTTCATCTTTAATTTCCTGCCACTGAGCTGATAAGTGATTTGATCGTGTCATTAGCAGCAAATATTTTCACATAGTAGCCTTTAAAGCAATATAGGTCTATGTTTTTTTTTTTTTAACTTTGGTCCTTAACTTGATTTATAGCTGACTTTTGTGGGGGGCAGTAGCTCACTGTGTAGCCGAAGCTAGCCTTGAACTTGCGGTAGTCTTAGTGTTGGAGTAGCAGACATGCATCACCACAGCTGGAACATTTCTCACCTTCTGAAGACCAAGGCTGGGATTCTTTTAGGTTGTAAGCATTTGACTCTTATCAGCCTGGTTGATTATTTTCTTTATTGAAGTCGAGTAATGGTGATTATCCACTGTAGTAATTATATGAAAGCCTTTCTTTAAGATGATAATAGAAATGCGCTAAAGTCTGTCTATGTATTCTCATGTGCAGGTGGTTAAGCTGAAGCAGATAGAGCACACTCTGAATGAGAAACGTATACTACAGGCGGTGGAGTTTCCCTTTCTTGTCCGATTGGAGTATTCTTTTAAGGTTAGTTGCCCTGCTGTCTAAGGAAGATCTTTTCAGTCAGATGTGCCTATTGACATCTGAGACTAATGGAACTTGAGTGAGATGTGGGAACTAGACAGGGAAATGAACAGAATTTCTACCCGGAGCAGGTGTTGATGATGATATGTGTGGTTTTCATGGGAAGGCCACACAAAACCCAACATTACAATGGTACAGGAGCAGGCATTTTGTTCGTCTGTCTTAGGCTCCGTTCAAATGAGGATGCTGAACATTTCTGCATCTCTTAAACCCTTCCCATTATGAGTTGGACGTTTTTCTTCATGCAGTAATTTATATTCTGGAACTTTGTGGTTTGGGGTTTTTGCTGTTATTATTTTACAACCAGGGAGATGAGCCTCTGTGCAGGGCTCATGAGTCAGACTAAGTGGGGAGGGTGGATCCTTTAAACCCAGGCCTCCTCAGTTCCTTAGAATGAATTATAACTTGGTCTTTGACCTGCTGAATCATAGGCAGCGTTTTGGTTTTGTTTAGTCCTTTGTTCTCTAAATGTAATAAAGCTTTATATACTTAAAATATTAAAGCCATCTATCTCACAAACATAAGATGTAAATATTCTTATTAGCTCTTCCAAATTGTTTTTTAACGTTGTTATTGCTTTGCAAATGCTGTGCCAGTATGTCATAGCTACAGTATTTCATTATTCAGAAGTTAAATGTTCCCTGTAAGAGCAGGGACAGCGAAAGTCTTGCGCGTCGCCGTGGCTGGAATACGAAGGGGGTGGAGATGCGTGTGGGAGAGCCGGAGCACTTCTGTGATCTGTCAGATGGATTTGACTTTGCCCTTTCTATTTTAACATGCTATCATCTTAAAAATATTTTTACCCAGATTTTATAATTGGTATTTACTTGTTTCTTTGTTCATAGGATAATTCTAATTTATACATGGTTATGGAGTATGTTCCTGGGGGCGAGATGTTTTCTCATCTAAGAAGAATCGGAAGGTTCAGGTAACTCTGACTCCTGTCTTACTTCCTTGATTCTTCCCATGCTGTGTTCACTTTCAGCCAGGATATACAGATTTCATTAACTGTATTTTATCCATAGAAAGTATTAGGTGGAAGCATTAATAGGAGGTTATAGCATAGATGAGCTTTAAAATCCAAAGGAGAACAGGATGAAGCCAGTTAAATATTCTATCACTGGTAAGTATTGTGAGATGGTTTAAAGAAAAAAAAATACAAAAAAAAACTTTAAAATACCGACATATATTGGACAAATAGTAGTATCTGAGGCATATGCTAATATGTGCTGTGTGCTTTATAATATCTAATGACAGTCGCATTTATGGTGGAAGTTTGAGTAAATGTGGGTATGAAAATGACAGTGACGCAGCACTGAGGAGGCAGAGGCAGGGGGATATCCGTGAGTTCCAGGACAGCCAGGCCACATAGAGAAACCAGAACAAAGAAATGAGTCAGTCAATAAATGTTATGATGATGAGATTATATTATAAAGCTTTTGTTATGTTGCATTTCTTAAATACATGCACAGCTTAAAGGCTTTACAATGTACTAGGTTATTTCCAACACAACCTTCTGATAGTTTTATCTGTGTACAAGGCTCATAGCTGCTACCAGATATTAGTAACCTTCATAAAATGAACCTAAATTTAAGACCATAACCAGTTTCGCTCAGTATTCAGAATTCAGCTGAACCTAAGTGTGAGGTCCCCGGGGACTGACGACACACTAGGCTGGTCACAGAGTTGGGCTCTCACAAGAGAAGAGCAGGGAGGCAGCCATTCCTTGAGTTCCCTGAGGCCTCAGCAAAGATTGCATTTATTGACCTTTAGTGTAAGGGGAACCTTCTATCTGGAGACGGTAATGAAAGTGGCTTCTATTTGTTTGTGATAGTGTCCTTTTACTTCCTGTTTCACTTCCTTCCTGTCCCCTATCTAAGAGTCCTAGAGTCCTCGTGTTCCCCTGTAGTTATCCCATGCTCACACTAACCTGTCCTAAAACACATTGCTTCCTTTTCTGCAACCACTTATAGCTACCCCATCTTTCTTTAACACACCACACCGTGCTGTAAAGAAGGTAGACTGATTGAAGTAGTTGAATAGGATGCTGTCTTTCCCGAACTCTCATGTTTGTGCCATATGAGCCCTAGGCCTTCCTTGTTCTCCCCCAGGGAAGGCCAGAGAGTTTAAGTCATTGCAACTGTGACTTTCTTCAGTCTAGTCAGTCACCTGAGTCCTGACTTACCCTGATGTCTGCACTTAAAGCTGCTAAAAGTTTTACATTGCATATCTCTATATTTCTTCTATAAAAATAAATAAGATACTAAGCAGACTTCATATTTATACATAAGGAGAAAAATAAAAGGGGACTTCCAGATGAAATCTCAAAGTTTCTGAGGTTACATGCCTCAAAACTGGGGAGGAACCTTCCAATATCTACTCCAGAGTCTCCCTCATTTTTTGCTACACTGTTTGAACGTAACTGAAACTGGAGGGGTAATATCGCTGCTACAAGTGTTTCATCAGATTCCTGAAGTCAGCCGCTAATTACTGAGCACCTGCAGAGAGTGAGGCAAGGACCTGGGGATGTGTGGATGAGCATAGAGCTGGGGTGTGTGGATGAGCATAGAGCTGGGGTGTGTGGATGAGCATAGAGCTGGGGTGTGTGGATGGACATACAGCTGGGGTGTGTGGATGGGCATACAGCTGGGGTGTGTGGATGGGCATACAGCTGGGGTGTGTGGATGGGCATACAGCTGGGGTGTGTGGATGGTCATACAGAGAGCAGCATGCATCACATTCTTTAGATATTTCTGGTTCTGGTGCCATCCTTTGAGGAAAATTATTTTAAATGTTGATGTTGTTCATTAAAGACACAAATATGAAGGTCATTAAAGTCAGGCAAATTAGGAAATGTTCAATGAATGTACGAGAAAATTAACTAGAAATTCAGATTAGAAATTTGGCACACCATTTTTAAATAATACTAAGACTGTAACATGAAAATTACACTCATAGTCAAAGTTACAGAGTTTGTTGATGTATGGCCTGTGTATTAAAACCTTACCTTGTGCCGGGCGGTGGTGGCGCACGCCTTTAATCCCAGCACTCGGGAGGCAGAGGCAGGCGGATCTCTGTGAGTTCGAGACCAGCCTGGTCTACAAGAGCTAGCTCCAGGACAGGCTCTAAAGCTGCAGAGAAACCCTGTCTCGAAAAACCAAAAAATAAAAATAAAAAATAAAAAAAATAAAACCTTACCTTGTTTTTGAAAACATACAGCTTGCATATGTGTGACTGTAAACACACCTAGTACAGGATTTGGGAATCACGTGACAAGATCACCTGTGGGCTTCTGGATTGGATTGCATGTGCTCTCTGTACTTTATACCATGCCCTTCTCTGGTCACTGTGTGTCACCATTTGTGCATAGGAAATGCTTCAGAGACAGTGTTCATCTTCAGAGATTAAGAGATTCTGTATAATGAAGTTCTTGAAATCCTTGAATATCTGAGAAAGGAAAGGCAGCCTGTGAATTGGAACCTGAAGTGGTGGCTCTGTAGACTGTAGAATGGGCACAGTGGCCTTTTCGTCCTTCTCAGACCAGCTGGAGTTAGAACAGCGTCACCAGCTCCCAGTGTGGGCAGTGGTAATTTGTGACAAGATGACCATTTTAAGGTTATGTTTTCCTCAGTATAAAATAAGATCCTGAGTGTATATAAAGGAAGTGTGTCCCATAAATGTACAGTAGTGTTTTTGAAAGCAATAGATACTGAGTGAGAAGTATCTCCACTCCACCATCTGCAGTAGTGAGCATCACCACGCTCTTCTCTTTTCCAGTGAACCCCATGCTCGTTTCTACGCGGCCCAGATTGTGCTAACGTTTGAGTACCTCCATTCCCTCGACCTCATCTACAGAGATCTCAAGCCTGAGAACCTCTTAATTGACCACCAGGGTTACATCCAGGTAGGATTTGAACACTTTGCATATATGTATTTGAGAAACACTAAGAAACAATGTCACACGTTTTGCCTCAACTGTCAGTGTTTGATAGTTGTTATCTGAGGGAAAAATTGTGTCTATCTAAAGTGAGTTCATAGTTCTGCCACTGCATACAAGTAAATAGCACATCAGGGAGAAGCCTGTTTATATCTCCTAGAATCAAACTCCTGCAGAAAGTCATGGTAATAGCTACATGTGAGAGAAGTGATGAGTGCCAGGAGGCCTGTGTGGACAGGCTGAGCAGCCCTCCGCCAGAAAACACAAAGAAAAAAGACCCCAGTGTGAAATTCTTTTCTATATTGATAAGGCACTGGAAGTGGGAAATTCCTCTTGTGGCTTCGTATGACGGGTGCATGTGCCCTACAGACAGTGTCCGGGATCCTCCCGGCTGTGACTGCAAGGTGCCTAGGAAACATGACTCTCCAGGAGCTCACTGTACATTAGGAATATTAAAAAACCTGGAAAACTGCAAACCCTTTTGGTCCTAAATGTTTTGGATAAGGAATATTCAACCTGTATTTCCTCCTTTAGTACTAATAACCCTGTGGATTGTTAATACTTTTATTGTAGCTATTTTAAAGCTAATAAGACTCCGTTACAGCCAAGTACACAGTCAGTAGTGGAAGAATTAGAATTTTAACCCAATCTAGTCTCCGAGTCCAGATGCTTTACCACTCAGTATGGGGTGGGATGAGACCTAACTGCAGACTGAAATTGGTGGCCCTCTCTCCAGTTGTGTTAATAGCACAAGGCCACGGCTTTCTGTGGCTTATCTGGCAGTGGAGTGTCCCAGAGCCTTCCTTGGTGATACTCTTTGTGGCCAGAGACACGTTGGACTTAAGGGCTGTTTTCATCAGTGATTGCTTTATAGTGAAACTGTTGCTTTCCATTTTCATTCATGTGTAAATTAGTTGATCTAGGACCTGTCAGGCTGGATTGGTTGGTTTGTTTTGAGAGCAGTTTCTAGCTTCACTGCTCCGCTCTGCCTTCATTAATGGTCGCCTTCATGAATTACTGCCACGTTAACTCTTCTTTTCTTTACTGCCACATCTTCCTTTTTTATTATTTTAATCCTGAAAGTTTAACTTTGAATTTAAGTATAGGTCATCCGTTCTCTGCCAAGTGATCACTTCAAACGTTTCTGTTTCCCTTTATAGGTCACAGACTTTGGATTCGCCAAAAGAGTCAAGGGCAGGACTTGGACATTGTGTGGTACACCAGAGTACCTGGCCCCGGAGATCATCCTCAGCAAGGTACTGGGTGCTGTTGGTGTGCAGAGAGGCAGAGTCTGTGGACTTCTGACAAGCAATTCCTTGACAGAAGCTGGAGGTCTTTTTAAGTTATGAATTTAAACCTACCAGCACATGATTTCTAAATAACAGTCTGTCTAGAGTTTGGCATAGGTCTCTAATCAGTGTTAGTTTTTACTCTGGGTCTTAGAGAAGCAGAGCAATGACCATTTGAAGCCCCAGTCAGGATTCTTCCCCAGTAGACCAGCGCAGGAGGCTTTCTTGTGGTTCCTCCAAACACAAATCTAAAGACAAGACGGGTCGCTTGTTAGCTTTGTTTCAAATCACGACCTAAATGAAAGGAATTTTGAAAGTTATTTTTAATTTTAGTTTAATAGTAATAAATAGTAATACAGCAATTAAGCCCTTTAGCCTTGCTGAAGTCTGGCCTGCTTTTCCAAACGGTAGACTGTGGTATAGTGCATTTACATTTAGTGTAGCAATGTAGCCGCACTTAAGGAGTGTTTCCATTTTTTTGCTTTCTTCTCTGGATGGAGAAAGTAGGAAGAGAAACTGAAAAGACTGAGCTCAGAAAGGAACAAGTGAGGAGGAGAAGCAGCACAGGCCTAAAGGGCTGCAAAGACTAGGAAATTAAGTAATAATTAAAAACAAGCTTATGAACTGTCTTAAGTTAGCTTCCTAGTGTCTTGTAGTCTAATTAATCCTTATATCATTGTTGGTACCTTTGCACATTTCTCCCTTTCATGCACTTATTAATATGACCATAAAATAACTTTGAAAACTTGCACATGTGTATGTATTAGAGTGCATTATGAAATGTTCATTGTACAAAATTTGGAGATTTTAGGAAAATGAAGAATCCCCAAAATCCTGTAGTCCTCCCACCCCAAAGGCAGTCTTTAAGAAAAGACGTGTTGTATGTTTTTCTAAATGTATGTACTAGTTGCAATCATGGTGAATGTATAATTTGTGTATGGTTTTTTACACATACATAACATGCACACATGAATATGCACATGTGTGTTGCTAGTGGATGTGTGCAAATGTACCATAAAGTAGTCACTCTTCTATTGTTTTTACATTTTCCTGTTGTCTTGTTGTTTGCAGAGTTTTCTGAGATTTTGTATGTAGTATAGTTTTTTTCTCTATTTTCAGGAGTGGAATTGCTGAGTCAGAGGGTATGAATGTGTTTAAGGCTCTTGATATAAATGATCAAGTTGCTTTCTGAAAAGATTGTAGCATTTTAGATACTTACCAGGAGTGTGTGGTGATGCCTATTTTACCACATCCTTTCGGAACTTGAGAATATTTGCTAATTTAAAAGACAGTAAATGGTATCTCATCTCATTTGATTATGAGTTATATTTTCAAATATGCAATTACCACTTAGTATTCTTTGTATGTATATACAAATTAAATTAAGTCTATAGCCTTTGCCTGTTAACTATGTATAGTGTTTTTCTAATGACTTTTAAATTTTCTATCCCACGTTTATCTTGTAGCTGATGAATATGTTTGCTATAAACATCCACAGAACATAAAACAGAATGAAAGTGAGCAGGTGGTCCCATTCCTATTAGCAAGATACTGTCCCTCTTACAACAGATCTCCTTTAAAATATGCAATCAGAGGAAAAAGGGAAATCTCCATATTGTATTAGATTTTACTCAGTGATTAGAAAGCTAAATGATTCGAAAACTAAATAAAGCTAACGTCTGACAAAAAGGTGAACATGGGGTTGTTTGTTTCCCCCCCACATAATCTTTATCTGATGAAGACCCTAACCTATAGCAAACTTCATATAAACGTATTAATATAAACATTTTCATAGGTGTCCTCTTATAAAATGTTTATGTAGGTTTTAATAGCATTGATATGAAGATACCAGATGAGATGATCAGAACTCAGGAACCTGTGAGCTGTATTTGACTCAGCGTAGTTTTTAAACTTGCCTTTTCTTTTGTTGTGCTGCTCACAAAACCCTCTGCATGTGTTTTCCTTCCTGTGCCTTCAGGAGGCGAGACACAGACCACAGATCGCAAACTTCACATGTACTTGAATGTTAATGCTGATTAAAAACACTTCAATTTTAAGTTTTCAAAAGATACTGAAATAGACATGATTATCTCAAGTATTTTCACCTCAGATCCAAGAATATAAGCTTTTCTGAAGTCAGCTTCATCATTCATGGTTCCAGTAATCCAGTTTTGTTTTAGAATGTTTTTACCTTTCTAGCTATGCTATTGCTAACCTATTGCACAGGTCATGGCGTGGGATGACCCAGCAGAGGTAATGTGGTCTAATTCCCTCTCTGCTGTGGAAGACCAGCAAAAGTCTCCCACTGAAGCCTAAGAGCATTCACTGTCAGTGTTAACAGTCCTTCCCAATATCACACTCGAGTATCTGGAAATTGGTCATTTCATTTGCGTAAACCTGTCCAGATAGGTTTGCTCCTTTCTCATATCCCACCTCTCACGGCTGCTGACAACTCTGCAGTCACGTTCGTGCATTTCCAGATCGTTTCCAAGTTCCTTGTCTTCATTTTCCCTAGTAACTCACATAGTGACTGGCATTGCTTCTGCCATGTTTCAGGGGTACAATAAGGCGGTGGACTGGTGGGCACTGGGAGTGCTGATCTACGAGATGGCCGCTGGTTACCCCCCCATTCTTTGCAGACCAACCAATTCAGATTTATGAGAAGATCGTTTCTGGAAAGGTCAGTGATACCTGTAATTGTTTTCCTTTCTTCCTCGTTATCTGGGTGTGGTTTCAAGTTGGCAGATTAGCGGCGTAGCACGTTGTCAGACACTTCCCTAAGCTGGGGGGGTAGCAAAGCTCTGTCCTGCTGCTCTTCTAGAGAAGGAGCTGTGGGACAAGCCCGTCAACAAGGTTATAAGGCAGCTTCCCTTTTCAGAATTTTGGTTTTATTAAAAAGAAAGTATGATTGTAATTATTTGCAGTATTCCTGTAAATCGGAATAATGATCTCATGTGGTTTGCAGTTGAAGAACAGTTTTAGGGACTGTTCTTATGTAACAGTTCTAAAAACAGACTTCTTATTTGAATTACATCAAAATTAGGATTGATTTTAGCAGAATTGCTTGTGTTTAATGTGATTATAATGGAGGCTGAATTTTAGCAAATAGGAAACAATAATCAGCCTTGACCATGAGTGTACTGAGCCCGTGGCATTGCAGTAGATCATTGCATGAACTCTACTCTTGCATTCTTAGCCTCTCGTTAAGCCTTCGCTCGTGCCTGAGATCACTTCTGGAGTCACAGCTGTGGGTTTCAGGAGAGAAGGAAAGCACAGCTTTTGTAGCTGTGGGGGCCCAGAGAGATAACTCACAGGTGAAGGCATCTTCTCTAAGCCTGGGGACTCAGAAGGGAAAGAAGATCAGCTCCTGCAGATTGTCCACTGAGCGGCACTTACCCACCCATTCCCCACAGAAATAAATACCCGTGACTAACATTTGAACTTGAATGTTTGTAGGGGGCTTTCTGTGAATTGTAGCAGCATCTGTAGGGAACGGGCCTTACATTTCTTGCTCATATTGCTTACACCACATCCTTCACCTGTCCTTTTAGTTTTCTGTGAAAAATGCGACCATGGAATGGACCATTGGCTGTAAGGGACATTGCCCTGAGAAGGATGCACTTGCCTATTTGGTTGTTGTACTCTGTGACCTTCTTAGGTAGAGATGAGTCTAATCCACCCTTAGACTAGGAGCTGGAAGTGATGTTCTCCATTTATTTCTACCTCAACCAGATTCATAGTCTGAATTTTTGTTAAGCTGAATTCAGCATCCATGAATTTAAATTTTACAGTGTTAAATATTCACAAGGTACCATGAATATCCAATAACATAACAATTTAGCCTTTATGCTAGGACTGAAATTTAAATTGTAGCTGCTCCATAGTAAGGCTGCTGGGAATACACGTACTAGTCACTCTGTTTCAACCACTGAGGATTCCTGCCTCCACACCACAGTGTTCCAAACCGCACACTGCCTGTGGCATCTACAGGCTTCATGAGATGCTTTTTCCTTGTATTTTGCTACATTTTTCTGGGAGGTTTCAATATTGTGTTAGTATTCACAAATTAGGGGGCTAACCATAGGCATTAATCTTAAATTTGTCCCAGGTGAAAAGCAAATGCCTCTTGTAGGTGAATAAACTGAGCATGGTGTTGAAGGAGGGGCACGGACACAGTATGTCTGCAGGAGAACAAAATGCAGTGTTTACCTTAGTGACAAGGATGCCTGCTGTTCTTGTTCCATTTGTAGCTCTCTACTTCAGGCTCCTTACCTTTGAAGTTGTTTTACTAGCAGAATTTGATAGAAGAACTTTCGATGTGCACGGAATAAAACATGACAAAAACTTAGCAGACAAAGAAGTGTTTTTATTTTTAAGAATGTGGGGTTGGGGATCTGGCTCTGAGAACTGGTCCTGTTGAGGTCACTTCTGCTCTTGCTGAGGTCAGGGTCTCGTTCCCAGCACCTACTTGGCATCTCACAGCCTCTGGGAACTCAGTTCTGGGGGATCTGATGCCTTCTTCTGGCCGTTACCCACATATGGTACAGTGGACCCGTGCAGGCACACACACACGCATAAAAATTACCAGCCTTTAAAAGGAAAGAAAGTGAAAAGTGAATACTTAACTTTCAAAAGAGAATAAGAACCAAAGATCATATGAGGCCTAGTAAGAAAACTGAAATATATTAAAGCTATAAGCGAGAATATGTTATTAATGCAAAATAGGAATGCAGGCTGGACAGAAATGTAGATTTTAAAGGAATGTTTCAAATAATGGAACTGGGGGTAATCAGAAAGTTCCTGAACCTTTTCTGTACTACTTTATACTTCTTCATAAAAGAAATCAAATTATAATAAAGATGCTGTGTAAACTAAATCTATGTGTATTTAGAACAGCTGCTTTAGTTAAAGTGAGTGCATCTATCCTGGTATAAATTAACCTCAGTTTGACAGTCATTCTTCCTTGGGCAGCATTGTTTCAGCAGTTTGTGAGCTTTTCTCACTTCGTGTCAAATTTTAATATGTTGTATCCAATAGCTGAATATGTTCTAAAGCTTTAACCATTTAAAATATAATTATACTTTTTTAGAAGCACCAACTTTGTTACATCATGATGGAAGTGATTTTCACAATTTAATTAGAAATTTGACAGATGTTTGGTGCTTTTTTTATTTAGCTGGAGCTGTCAGATTCTCTCTCCATGTTGGATAGATTTCTACCTCTTTCCCATCAAAAGCAAAATTCATGGCATGGATTGTTGCCAGAGTGTCATCGTTAGAATCTGTGTGTGTGAAACACAAGCCACAGTCGCCAGTTCCCCTTAACATTGCTTCAGCGTTCAGATCCAACAGAAGCTCTGCTGTGAGCCTGTTCCTGCCTCTGCTAGCGGAGAAAGCCATGTTGGAAGTTAGCTAGCTTTAAGGTTTTCATAATTCATGTCATTCAAACCCAATTTTCGTCTTATATTTGGGGAGTCTGTATTTATAGTTTTCAATTGTTTTTCATTGAAGGTCTTTTTTTTTCTTCTGGGAGAGATGGTGCATCCTTGTACTCTTAGCATTTAGGGGGTAGAGGCAAGATGTTCATGAGTTTAGAACCAGACTGGGTTACATGGAATCATCTTAACAACAAAAAGAAACAAAGGAATAGCTTTGTCTAATCTTTTGAAAAGCATATTACATAATGCAACAATATTTCATGTTGATTCTGTTCTGAAACCATATAATAAAATGGGTGCGATGTCAAAGTTAAAACTTAAGTTATTATATTATTGATTCACTTAAATACATACATTTGAATATTAGATTGTTGTCATTACTACAATATTTTCACCCAAACTGGTATTTTTAAATACACATAAAGATGATCAGTCAGCTTTTAGACTATGCTCTGCATGTATCTTGCTTTTGAAAAAACAGAGGAGGTGGCATTTAAATGTCAGATTATTCATGACTGTTGAGGTTTGGGTTTGAAAGTGCACAGTCGACAGAAAGGATTTACAGTCCTGCAGTTACTGTGCCCACTGTAGCGGTGCTGTGCACTGTGTTTCTGTCTGTAGTTTTGGCATTTCATCTCTCAGTGCCAGTAATCTATAGCGAAAATCAGATGTGGTTTCCACAGCAACTTGGTCTGGATGTGGTACCCATGGCAATATGAAAGTCAACACTGGGTTCAGAAATGGAGTGTGAAGACAGAGTAACCAAATAGTGTTAGCCTCGCTATATATAATGTAAATATTCTTGTAGTCTCAATGAGCAGCAAGAGGATAGTGCAGGAAATATAGACAACCAGCATTTACATGAAGGGTAATTGATTAGTAGCCCAAAGGTCATTCATTCCCTTCTGGGTCAGGATCCCAAAGTCTGTCTCCAGGCTTATTGCCTCTGGGAGGACGCAGAAGGCCCAGTATACACTGGTAATTGGGCCTCGATTTGTTACAGCCAATGGATACATAGCCAGATGAGCACAGAGAAAAGGCAGTCCAGGCAAGTCCAGAAGAGATCAAGCACAGGTCTGCAGGAGCCTCTCTGGAGAGCCACAAGGATACGTTTAACTACCCTAATATGAACTCATCAAAACACACACATGGGGAATGTTATATGCCAGTAACAGCCATGAGAGACTCAGTACCCAGTGTCTTCATTGGCAGCTCATCACCTACACACCCTCTTCTTACCACAGAGCAAAGTCCTGGACTCTCAGAATGAAAGCACACATACCGATAAACCTTGGTATCTATAGTAAATCTGCACAGCGAACCACACTTGCTCAGGGAAGGTTTCATACAGTGTAAGGAGCTGCTACCACTCAAGGTCCCAGCTCTCTGACAGACACAGAACTTGGAAGCAGCCATCTGTAAGGCTGTCAGTCTGCATACATCCTGTAATCCTAAACAGTAAACACATATGCAAATACACTGCTGAGGTATTTTTGTTGCTGCTCTTTTAGGAAGCGTCCGTGCCATTTGCTGCTTAGCTTTGGCTATAGTTAATTTGACCTAGAAGTATTCAGATGTTATCTTCTTTTTACTAGATCTTATGTGTTGAAGGTTGGCACCAAGCTCAATGTGTAGCCAAACAAGACTTTGAACCTCTAATCCTCCTGTCTCCGCCTTCCGAGTGTTTGTGCCAGGAAGACCAGTTTCTCGCTGTGGTGCTAGGAGGAGACCTAGGGCTTCCTAAATTCTAGACAAGCACTTGACTGCCTGAGCTATGTCCCCCAGGCCCATGAAATACAAAAGCTATTGTACTATTTTCATAAAACCCAGGGCCATTTTTAACATTTTTGTCCTGGTGATTTAATAAGATAGTCTTTTACTGGCCTGGTGAGCGGATTATTCTAACACTGTTGAGAAGAGAGTAATGCAGTCCTCTGCACCCATCTAGATTTATTAGTTCCCCTTAGAGACAGGGGCTTGTAAATATATGGTAATGCCCAGCTCTCTTTTCACTTAGGAATGAGGACCAGTGTCAGTATCGGCACATCTATAGGAAGCCTAGTGAATAAAAATGCTTTATCTTTAGAAAATTTAATTAATGTATAGCTTTTTTGCTAGATAAATCCTTTACTAAGATTGCAATAGTTCATTTAGAGAAATGGTTTCTTAAAATGTATTCCAGTATGCTGTGGCCAGAAATTAATAGAGTACCACTCGAGGCAGTGTTCAAACTCTGTTTTAAGTCATTTAACCTAGTAAGTTTATTCCAGTGCATAAAAATTGTTACTAGTCATGTAATCTTTCCCCCATGCCAATAACTGCAGAATATTAGCAAGACTCTTCCTCCATCAGCCAGAAATTAGTTTTCTAACTTCTATAATTAAGCTCAGTGAACACAAATTTGATTCCGTCTTATTTATTGCTAAATGTCGGGGGTGGGCCCAGTAAAACCATTTAGTACATTTAAATCATGGATACCATGACAACATGCATTAACTTAATTTTTTGGATGTAACTTCACTTTTGAGCAATAAGTGTATCCATTTAAATTTGTAGAAAATAATAGTTATTCCAAAATTGAAACTCATGAGCCTGTAAGTGGTACTGAGAGCAGAGCAGTTTCTACTGTTCAGCTCAGACTGAGCCTCACATGTTATGTAATATAATGTGATACAGCCACGTAGGATACCATCTGTATGCACAGTGCTGTTCCTATAAAGCAAGGCTAGGGCCTTCCATTCTATACAAATTTCAACAGTGACTATATTTGGATATTTTGGAGACATAGATTATGGACTTCTTTCAAGCTCCTTCCTTGATTTTTCAGCCTCAGAACATTAAGGTAGTATTCTAATAAAAATGCATTACTATTAGGCATAATAAAATAAAAGCCATAACGTTTTCATAAATGTGTAATTTTCACTGTCAAATAAAATATCTTCTCTCGTATCATAATTGGATAAATTGAGATTGAAAAAGGTAAAAGGTTTTTCCATAGGTCACAGAATATGTATATAATTCAAGCTGAGATTGCAAGTTGGAATTATTCTGCTGAGGAGATTTGACCAGATGTGGTGGTAGGTGGCTGTCATCCTCAAGACTAAAGAGGTTGAAGCAAGATGCTCACCAGCCCCCACGGGTATTGAGGCCACGTGTGGGCAACATTACAAGAGCCTGCCTTTTGGGTGAGGGATCGAGAGTATAAATAACCAGATTACTAGCATTTTTATCTCCTGATGCCACGGCCACACATCTGGCTCTCTTCTCAGGATAAAAATTCCCTGAAGGCAGGTCTCTGTCTTACTTTGTTTTCGTGTGTCGTCCCAACTACATAAGTGCCTAGCACACAGTAGATTTACATCAAGAGTGGATTCAGATTGATGCATTTATTAAGGTCAGTGTACATGGTCAGGCCAGGTCTACATGTTGGATACGCTTATCAGTTGTGATCTCTGCCCAAATGCTACGGTTTCCATCTTTGGTGCCCCACCTAGAGGTCTTCTGTGTATTTTAACACTGCACAATTCTTGATGCGCGTCATTGGCTAGGATCTTGTTCTGCAAAATCTGTAGTTCACTTGAGAAACAGATCCCACCAGAGCAGTGCACGATTAGGAGACTCATATTAACATGGTCTCAAGGTTGGGAGAATCATAGGAAATTAATTAAGGAAAATAGAAGCAAGCATTCAAGGAAAGCATACGTCACATTGTGGATTCCTTTCACAGGCCAACCATGCCAGTTTCCAGGAGCCTCATCAGCCTCGGTGGGCTGGTGGGCTAAGACTCCTCATTTCAGCACCTGCCTTTCTGCAGTGACCGCGCTGTTTCTGCCCCATCACAGACTGGCAGAAAGCTCACAAACACACATGTCAGGGGACGGAGTTATTCCCCAGTAGTCCCCAGGGCCTCTCTGGGCCTCACTGGAGCTCTTGTGATTTTACTTTCTGAAGTGTTTTTAGCTGATAATAATGGCAAAAGTAATTGTCTTCTTGAGACAGCTTTGAAGGAAAAATTGGTCATTCTTCCCTTTATAGAAACTGTTGTTGAATCTAGGTTATTGCGGCACTATTAGCATGGACCATGGAAGATGTGGGCTACCTGTCAGCATCCTTAGAGAAGAGGATGCGATGTGGCAATAGGGGCACATCTATAATGGAGAACATTCCCAATTAAATATGGCTGTTTCTCAGACTACACCACTGTCCATTGAGAGTCACTGCTCTGAAATTTAAACACACACACACATGTGTCCTTATTGATTAATCAGGACTATTGCTCTGTTTAAATTGCAGAATAAAGAACTGCTTATTTGGGTGCTTACTTGTTGGTGCATTCTAATGCACATTCCCTGAATTCAGGAAATAATTTATGTGCAGTACATCCCTGTTCTCATGACTGTTACCTTTCCCTCTGTAATTCCCTTTGGGAAGTTCTTGTTTGTTTCAGAAGCTTATTACCGTCTTGCTGTTTTTAAAGTAGAAAATTGATACTCCTTACTCTGTAGTTGCTGTTTCTAGTAGAAAAGATGAAAAGTTACAGAAAAGTTTTAAGCTTAAACTTTCAGCCATCTAGATGATTCTGGATACCATTTTTAGCCTCTTAGTCATGGGAGCATTGCAGAACAATGAGATGGGTGTGTGCTGAAATCCAGATGTCTGTTTGGAACGTGAGCTCTGTCTCTTTGCTCTGCAGTCTTAAGCAAGCCATTTGCTTATTGTGCATCTCAGTTGCCTCACCCATGCCTGTACAGGGGGTGCTGCAACATACCTAAGCCCCCAAACCTGCATTTTAATGTTGTATCTCCTGAGTTATTGCTGGCAGTTCAGTGTTATTTCTCAGTAGCAGAATTCTGCTCAAAGTTTTTCTCTAACAAATATAATGGTTTCCTATGCTGGAAAAGGCAGTGTGAGCGTTTACAGCCTTTTTCAGAATGCATTTACTGATATTTTTCCTATGGTACTTCCCCTTTGATTACAAGTTTAAGTTGTGTATCTCTGAGAGGTTTACAGTGAGGTTCAAGGGGTTCTCTCCTGAATATGGGTGAGCCTTTTGATAGTGTTCAGTTTCTAGAGGCTGCTCTATGTTCTTAAAGGGAGTTCACCACTGAAGCAAGACTCTCCGAGAAGTTTAGCGTTTACGTAAATCACACTCATCCTTAAGACTATGGTATGGCGTGGAAAGTGTTTGGGGGGTCGCCTCTACCTTCTCCCGTTGACATAAAGATCTGTCCCTGAGAAAAGCCTGTATGAAATCAAAAGAGAACTAGCCGGCAATCTGACATCTCCTCACCTGCTCTGTGTCTGTGCAGGTCCGGTTCCCATCGCACTTCAGCTCTGACCTCAAGGACCTTCTCCGGAACTTACTGCAGGTGGATCTGACAAAGCGATTCGGAAACCTGAAGAATGGTGTGAGCGACATCAAGACCCACAAGTGGTTTGCCACCACTGACTGGATTGCTATTTACCAGAGAAAGGTGTGGGTCTACTCTTAACTTAAAGCCTCTGAGACGTTGTGTTGACGTCATGCAGCAGGGGTACTGAGCATCAGCACGTCAGAGAGGTTGCGTTGACGTCATGCAGCAGGGGCACTGAACATCAGCACGTCACAATTCTCTCACCTTTTAAGCTAATCTTCCACAGGGTCAATCCCAAAGTGCCTTCTCGTATGTGAAAGAGAACGCCTGTGTGTTTTCATTCATAAATCTTCCCTGGCCATGCTAACTCTTGACAATACTGTGGAAGCTAGATTTTAGACAGTATTCTACAGGCTTGCGTTTCAAAACTGATAAAAGTCACATTAAAAATATAATGTATAAATGAATCCACTCCAGAATCAGGGCACAGCCAGATGAACACAGGATCAGCTTAAGTTCTGGGAACGTTTTCAGTTTTAGTTTGGCCTTGCTGTGGATATTAACCAGGGTTGCAGCTTTTTTCCATCATTCGCAGGAAGATCCAACCTTTTCACATGTTAAGTCCTCTTGCATGTCTGCCTCTCAGTTCCCAAGGATTTTTTTCCAGTTGGTCCACCTTCCATATTCCAATGAATTCTTGAAGTTAAATTTTTGCCTCAGTGTGGTGGTTTCCTTGCTATTCTGTGTGCTCACTCTCATTTCAGAGGATTTCATGGGAACAGGAACTTTATCTCCCTTCTTTTATATCCTGTTCCTGGAAAGAGCCACTGACGTGTGCACCTGACTTGTAGCCAAATCCCTAACCAGTACCCATAGTTCCACAGATGCAACTGCCCTTCGTCCATTTGAGACTTCTTTAGGAGAGATGAAGTTCACGCTTTGGGGAAAGTGCAAGCAAATTATCTGACATCACTATATTTTGTCTTTTAAGGAATTATTGATTTACTTATTACTCCTCCAGCTAGCAAGTGGCGCCTGTGCTGGCCCCGGGCACGCACTTTTCATGGTGCTCAGGGTGTGGTGAGATTAGTGGAGTGGGTCTCCCTCCTCCAGCTCCAACTCAGCGCTAAAGGGATCAGAGGCAAATGAGTCTGCTGTGCTAATATCAAAGGAACGCAGGAGACTTGGCACATGAGAGCCTAGACTACAGAGATTCCAGAGCATGCGGAGCTCGGGCAGTGTGAACGCTAGTTGTAAATACAAGTTTAGCTCGTCTAGAGCATTGCTGTAGCATCCGGCTAAGGAGAGGACAGCTCCAGCTGGCCAGTGCGTATTTAAAAGAAACTTGCTTTGCTCCTGAGGTAAGCGGGGTAACAGCCCCAATAGCAGCAGTATATAACTTAATAGTAAGTGCTTTGCTGTGGAAAGAAATTGGGAAATTTAAGAAAAGATTTTGCTCTGTTAACTTTATCTCTCCTTTCAGTCTTGAATGCTAAGTTAAAAATAACTCTCATGAAGTGTGTATATTTAGCTTTCCTCTTCCCAGCCCCACAAAAACCACAGTTTCTGATGTTTCAGAAGCTTGCCACATTTCATGATGAACAACCAGAGCACATTTCCTGAGGGAAGAGAATTTAATACCCTATTTCATATTAAAAGATTATAAAAACAAAACTATAAAAGAACTTTAAAATTCAGCTAATAGAAAGCTTAGCAAGACTGAAACAGGCTGAGGGCAGCAGGGTACCAGAGCTCACAGCCAAGGCCTGGGGGTGTGGCCTCGGGCATCTTCGCTCTGCTGTGTAACATGCTCACAGATAAGGGTCCTGGTGACCAAAGCAGACGTGTTGGCTCATAAAGCACGCTTGTGCCTCTTGTAGACCATTCATTATAGTTAATAAAACAAAATCTCATGAGTTTGAAGTTTTCCTGTGAAAAAGAAAATATATGTTTTTTAGGGTTTTTTGCTTTATTTGTTTCATTTTGCTAATAAAGAAATAGCCTAGGTAGAGAGCTGCTTTAAGAGTCAGTGCTCCCACATAAGCTTTTGATCCTAGGTAGAGAGCTGCTTTAAGAGTCAGTGCTCCCACATAAGCTTTTGATCCCGAGTTCACCAGGTTCAAATCTCAGCATGTTACTACTTTACAGTCTGCCTACCTCCTCTCTGGGTTTTGTATGGTGTGTGTTTGAGATGGAGTCTCATCTGACTATGTAGGGTCCATCATTAAACCTGGCGGGTGGGGTGGTCTTCTGGCTATGGCTTTCCAGGTGCTACGATTATAGGTATGAGCCAGAATGTGGGCTTTTAAAATTTGCTCTAACATTATTATTAAAAAGAAGGTACAGTGTTGAGTAGCACGTTTCATAAAACATTCGGATTTTACACACCACCTGTTGAACTTGTTGCTTCGAGTCTTTATGAGAAGGGAAGGCTGATTCAACAGGAAGGAGAGGGAGTTGGGAAGAGAGAGAGACCTGAACTCTGAACCTAGGTCAGATGAAGTGCCCATTACAGTATGATCTTGAGCACATTGTTTCAACTGTGTAAACGTAGCCTTTATCACCCTCTAACGTGTGGGCAACTGGAGAACAATAGGAAGCTCGGTATGTGGAGGAGGACTAGGAAGGTAAGTCCGGGCTCCTTTTATGCTCAGGTCATTGGTGAGTAGACAACCGTGGAGCCCTCCTCCCCCAGACGTGACCAATGTTGACCATGGGCGTCTCCCACTCCTTGCCATGTTTTTGTCACTGCTCTCTGCCATGGTCGTAGTTCCCAGCTTCAGTCTTCTGTCACATTTGATGCTTAGTACACATCCCGCTGGGAACTCAATACCTCATGCCAGAACCTTTCTGAAAGAATTTCCTTGACATCTGCTTCCTCCCAGCACTTAGCGATCTCATTTCTTGTTTATTGTTGTACAGTAGCTATCCTGGTGTTGCGTTAGCATTGTTGAGTAGCCTTGATTTAGCCCCTTAGTAGTACAAAACTATTATGCACTTGACTTTGTTTCTGAATAGAAATGCTTCTATATTTATTCAACTGTTTTCTGGCACTCAGCAATTTTAAAGTTCCCCATATAGTTACAACTTTTTTATACAGAATTATCTGTATTTATTCCTTGTAAATTTAGCAGAAAAACTTTTTTACTCTTCTCCAGCCAGTTTTAGAAATTGAAATTTTCCTGTAAAATTATCCCTACTGTTTATCATTACTGATTCTGTCATCTATATTGTTATATTTCATACTAATATTTTATAAATAAATATTTCAGCTGATTGTTAGTAAACACTGTTAATCTCTCTGTGCTGCACAGCAATTCATAATCTTTCTAAAACTGGCAGAATTGAATTGCTGCTGCTCATCCAGACTTCATGTGTTTCAGAAAGGGCTTGACGCTTCCCAAACAGTAAAGTGCTAACTAAGCTCACCCTGTGAAGCATTTGGATGGACAGCTGAATCTCAGTTATCAGTGAAGCAAGGGTGAGGAGCACAAGAAGAGTCAATTCCTTAGTAACTAAATTTAAATAGCTCACAGCCTTTTGTTCCATAGCTAATGTTTATGAACAATGAAATAGCGAAATGCACTTAGCAGGAAAAAAAAAAAAATATATATATATATATATATATATATATATATATATATATATATATATATAGAATAAAGAAGTGGCCTGAACAACTCAGACTACCCAATCATCTCTAGAGATGGCCTGATTCTAAACCACGTCTGCCGTGCTCATTCTGTGTAGGGCAGAATGCCATCCCGAACACAGCATGCCAGGCAGCCTAATCTCCACTTAGACTTATTCCTTACCTTGTTCTTTGCAACTGTAGTTATAGTTTTGTTATCAATATATCCTATCTATAACCTATGATATATTGATACAATCATGCATGAAAATAGCTTATAAATGAGTATCTGTGTATTGATGAGGTTCACTGGAAAATAGTTAATGAGGCAATGTCTGTACAAACTAGAAAGGCCCCTGGAGAGTTTAATTCCTGCTTTGGGAATTAGCCATCCACATTTGGTGAACTCTGTTTTGTGGTATTTAAAATAGGGATGAGAAAGCCTTTCTTGGAGAGCGGGTTGAAGCGGAGGTAGGTAGACGAGACAACTCTGTGCTCAGGAGTCCGATGGCCGCTCTGTAATTACAGCAGTCAGTAACTTTAAAAACTTTAAAAAGCTTTAAGGTCTTTCCCTCGCGCATAGTAAGCACACCATGAGATTATTAGTAAAGACTTATTTTCCGAGTCAAGATAAAGAAAATGTTTGGAATTCGACAGTTCTGTGATTCTGTGAGATAATTTCTACTTGGACTTTTGATATTTAAAGGTTTATATATACCTGGGAATTAGAAAACAAAAGTTTAAACATAAAATTGATTAGTTAACCTCAGGAGAAATGAATTTGAAAAAAATAGTGAAGACTTTGACAATAAATTGGTAAAGTAAAATGCTAAGTAGTTTTCTAAGCCTAGAACCAGCATTTTGATACTGGTCACTGCTTAACCTGGAAACCTCGCTAGTACTTTGTCACAGTTCTCAGATGAGAATGTGAGATTCTAGCTACCCTCTAGTGCCTTGCATACCAAGGGCTCCACTGTTCTCAGTGGTTGCAAGTTTCTGAGGAGTTAACTCTCTTTCTGATTTTCCTCTTGATGTCTATTACAGGTTGAGGCTCCATTCATACCAAAGTTCAGAGGCTCTGGAGATACCAGCAACTTCGATGACTATGAAGAAGAAGAAATCCGTGTCTCTATAACAGAAAAATGTGGAAAAGAATTTTGTGAATTTTAGGGAGGAAAAAGATTGCCTCGAGCTCACACTCAGTCTTTGCACGCTGTCGAGGTGGAAGGTGGAGCCGAGCCCTGCTGTGGAAGCAGTTACCAAGTTCCTTCATTCCAGCAACTGAGTGAGGTCCTTATTGCGTCATCAGTGTGCACCTGCAACCACCTGTGCGCCAAGGCTCCGCTCCGCAAGCCTTGGCCTTGCCACAGCACAGTGCGCGCCACTTTCCTCCTGTCGGTTGTGTTCCACCTCCTGCGTCCTCCTCATAACTTCTGACCAGTGATCCGTCTTGTTTTCTGGTGTTTCAGATGGCAGTGTTATGGCTGTGTGTTATTTAAAGGAAAGCTGCGTGTTGCTTTTTGTAGTTTGGAGCGATATTTTTGCTGACCAGTGGCTTGAAGATAAACTCTAATGATTATTTTTATTTCGAGTAGCTCGGACTCAGTTTTGCCAAAACTCTTAATAATTTTTGCAGATGGAATGTCTTATCACCAAGGGGAATTTGCCTACATGAAGACAATAACTTTCAGGAGTCAGTGAAGGGGCGATAAACTCAGTGGCTGCTAGCAGTTTGGTTCCTGGACCAGAGCCTTCAGTCCCTTTGCCTTTTAATAGTCCTCTCTCTGTGAGAAAGTGAGTGACCGGAGAGATTCTTCATTTGTCAGGAAAAGTGAGGGACATGGCTCCTTGCCTGGCTGTCTCCCTTGGTACTAACATCTCTGTGTGTTAGACAAGAGTTTGAAGGTTTCGAAGCCTTCACTCTTCTGTGAGGGTTTTAGCCAGTATTTTAGGAAAACATGACCGATAAAATTTCTGCTAGTCCACATCGTCTGTTTCTTAAGGGAAACGAGCAAGTAAAGGGAACATGGATTTGGATAAATACTAAGTAAGTCAGCTAAAGCCTTGATCCCTGCTTACAGCTTAGAGGTGCCCTCCTTTACGGGACATTTTCTGTTTGCTTTGGTTGAACAGAAGCTGCTGTTGCCTGCAGTCTGTGTGTTAAGGGGGGGCACTGTTGCAACTTCGACTTTACCCCACCCTGCTCGGGGTGGGGAAGGGAGGCTACGCTTAAGAAACTGCCACATTTGTGTTTTAATTTCGAGGTGTGATATCTTTAGATACTCAGAATTTCTAACCTCCTCTTCTTTGTAGACAGAGTATATGATCATGCAGATACAGTTCTAATATTTGCGTTTCCTTGGTTTTTTATACTTTTTGCCAATTGACTTCACATGTTGCCATCAGGAGGAAATTTCAAGCACTCTTGCACACTTAGTGTTCCTTTGGGAATAAATGGTTAACTTTTTCTTTACTATTCTTTCATTGCTTTTAGTTTTCTTATCTCATTTTTTTTCTCTGTAGCAGTGACCTACCTTAAATGATCAGCTCACCCAAATGGTTTAAAATATTCCATTTCATGAGTGGTCAATAAGCATACAAGATTGTTTTGCGTCAAACAAACCCTAATGTATATAGATATAGATATAGATATATATATATATATAACCTCTATCTGCTTCCTTACTGGTGCAGGTAGGTCATTGACACCACTCTTGTTCATATGCACCCACCCTCACTAAACCCTTGAGGACACTGAAGTCCTATCTGAGATGTCCCCTCCACCTAGCTGCATGTCTTTCGGTTGTCAAGTGTCTCTGCATGGCAGTGTCCCACAAAGACAGATAATGATTTCAGTTGGTCCACCTGTATTTAAAATGTGCAAGAAAAATTGAAATACTCTGCTGTAACAAGTTTTATGTAACAAGGATATATCATCGTGTTAATAAATTAAAGGCATCATTTGTACAAAATACTTTTAGTTTTTTGTATTTCATTTAAATCCAAGAACATGCTGATCATTGTGTTTTATGTATGCTACAAATTCTCTGGTAGCATTGTTGTATATTACTGTAAAATTGTTTCAATAAATCATGGGGATGACAATTTGATTGTTATAATTTAGTTTTCAAAAATTGAACAGATTTCTATGAATCCTACAAATATTTTTTTCTATGAAAGTATTAGTACCCAGCTAGAGTCTGCCCGGGTAGATGACCCCTCAGCCATTCCATTTAAGCGTCTGTTTTAAGTACATGAGCAAACCGTCATATGTGTCAAAGGGGTCTAGTTCTGGCTAATCAAGTACACTAAGTTGGACTACTTTTAACATACCTAAAATTCCCATTTTTAGCTACAGTGTAGCCAAAAAGATTTTCTTTAAAGTATGAAATAAGTCAGTGGCAAAAACCAGTATTTTACTTAAATTATATTACACAAAACAGAAGAAATGATGTTTTTGCCCAGAATATAAAGAATAGCATTGTGCAGAAAGGAACCATGAGAGGACGGTGAAACTCACCAGAGTGATGTCTGCTGCAGACAGAGAGCTGGACGGTACTTTCTGGGGTCCCTTGCAATTTCCCATGTTAGGGCAAGGTTCCATCTGTATCTAATACTCTTAAGGGACATCGTACTTGGAAGTAAGTTTCTGTACAGTGATACATTTCTGTGCGTCCTTCCTCTTACATCTGACAACATTCTGAAAATCCTTTGACTATCATAAGATTCTTGTCTGACACATTCCTTTCTCCCCCACCGATGCTAAATATCAACTTGATATCAAACTGTCAGCCTACCAAAAAGATACTGTGGCTTATGGGTATTGCTGTCTTATTCTTGGTATGTTCCTGTACTGATTGCCCCTTGGTCTGAAAAACTTGCTCAGTGTAAGCTTAAAACTAGATGACTATCCTTTTCCCACTGACTGTTTTTCTTTCCTTCTGCTTGTTGTAAGAATCCAATGAAATAATGTATGTAAAAACACCCTGTAAACTGTAAGCTTTCGGTGTAAGATGTAAGGTGTGTTGTTATTTCATTAATTACTACTTCTCTGTTTAGAGTGCAATTTCCTATGCACTACTATAGCTAGGAAATGCTGAAAATGTGTTTTTTAATTCATCAGTAACCGCAAAATTAAAGTATCTTCAAAGGTTAAAAGCTGTTGAGTCTTGAATTCTAGCCAAAGCCCTTTGTCCTAGACTTCTCGTCTGCTGATGGTGTGGATAGAGTCCTAGTTTTCAGGTTGTTGGAGTGATATTGGAGGCTCAGCTCTGAGCCAGGAAAGGATGAATATCAACTCTTCTATTCAGATTAGACCTTGACACGGCACTGCTGGGTGTGCCTGGGTTGCCCAGTGGCCCTGCTTCCTCATTTTGCTCCGGATTCCTCCTAACGGAGGGAGTGGATTTTTGAGTTTGGTGCTGACTGTGCAGTGAGCTAGGAGCACGTGCTTTGTTCTTCAGGGCCACCTTGGAGCTCTCCTCCACCCTTACAGCTAGGCCGTTCAGTGTGCGTGCCTTGAGAAATCAGCAGTTTTAGATAATTATTTTATGACCTTTCAATTTTGTTTGATGGTCATTGCAAACATTTACAAATACTCATGCATTTTCTAACATGATTCTTATTGTTTCTAGTGCTAATTTTTTTAGTCATTATCAGGGCTGAATATAAATCTCAGTTTTCTCATTTTTCTTATAAAGCTCTGGGTATGTCTTTATCCTATAACTATTATTATTTGAGACCTAATTAACAATAAAGTTTCTCTTCTGCACAGATGTTAGATGTGAAGATAAATATTTGTTTTCAATTTAGCTTTTCTGAATATGTGCTTGATAGTCTTTGTGCTCAAGGGGCTCAGTTTAAATTTTGCCTTGAACAAAATTGATGTATTATCCAAGTATGCACACATGAAATCCCAGCATTCAAGAGGCTGGAGCAGGGCAGGGGGATCATGAATTTGAGGCTAACCTGGGTTATGAAAGGGAGGCCTCATCTCCCAAGAGAAAAAAAAATGTGATATGTGTGAATCTATTACATATATATTAATCCGGATTCCCAGTACCTCAGAATATAATTATATTTGGAAGAAACATTTTAGGGGTGATTAATGTAAAAACTAGGTTGTATGGATGGCTTTCTGAGAAGCTATGACAGTAATATCCCAAAGGAAGATCAGACGTAGGTAGCATGGCCAGAAGGCAGCACCGAGAGCCATGAAGAGGCATTTCTACAGAAGTCAGTTCTGCCAGATCTAGATCTTGGGCTTCAAGACTCCAGAACTGCAAGAAGAATAAGCCAAGATCCTTCAGTGCTGTTAGGACAGGCTAGCAAGTTAAAGCCCCTACAGAACTGCACATGCCCACACTCTGAGAGCTTTGTGCTGACTTCCCAGACATTCAGCACTTGGCCACAATCAAACTGATGTTTTCAAAAGTTGGGGAGAGAAGTTCATTATACTCATGAAGCTCAAGGTGCCTTGTCACCTGTTTCTGACCTGTTGGAATATAGAATAGCTTTTGCGACACTGAGACTTGAAGAAAACATGGCCCACTCAAGTCACTACTAACTCCCCAATAGATTTTCTCAGAGCGTTAAGCTAACCTCTTTGAGTAGTTCAAGTTGAACGTGAAAAGGCACGGTAGGTTTATTCCATCAAACGTGGGGCTGGCTCATCCACTAACGGTGATGTTGGCGGTAACTCACTGGATCATCCTCCCCTGTTTTCTTTGGGAGAAGGGGTAGAGCTCAGTGGGTGATGACCATTTGGTATTCATTTTCTGGTGCTGTTCTAAAACATCTTCCTAAGTCAAGTGACTTAACGAGTAGGTAGGTGTACCTTGTAGCTGTGGATGCCCAGCTAAAGCTGGCGTAGAAGCGAGGCTGCCTTTCTCCTGGAGCCTGATCTTTCTCCACTCCTTCCTATAGGTCACCTACTTCCCTTGACTTAAAAGACCATGTCTCTAAAAACCAGCACCATTGGGCCATGTCCTCACTACGTTAACGGGGCCTTCTGTTTCCGTCTTCACTTGTGAAGGCGCAGGTCATAGGGCTGATGGGACAGCTCAGGGATTTCCTTCCTGTGTGCAAGGCCCAAGGATTGATCTCTAGCACCAAAAGAAACACTGTTGTGATCACTGAGGCCCACCCAGTGAGCCCTGGTTCATGCCACTCTGAGAAGCTTTCCTTCAGTCCACCCACACATTAATTCTCTTTAAAAGGCAGAGTCTAAAAGATCTGAGTCAATTTTTTAAGTTTTTTTTATTTTACTTTGAATTGTGGCCAAAGTGTGCTTGTGGAGGATACAGAAGGGCATTGGTCCCATTTGGTTCCATGGAACTGGACTTACATATGTTGGAGGCCGCCATATGAGGGCTTGGAGTCAAATTTGGGTCCTTCACAAGAGCAGCAAGTGCTCTTAACTGACAAGTTATCTCTCCAGCCCCCTGATAGTTCAAAGGAAAAATGTGAATAAATATGGGACTCTCACTATAGAACATATTATCTAAGTCTTCTAAAGGAGGAGCTAGAGACAGTGGCAATAAAAAGAACTTCAGAAGAAGCACCCTCAAGATAAGGGCTCAGCTCTGTGAATCAGACGGCCCATAAACTGCCAGACGGAACAAAAAGCAACATTTCTACAACAAAGTCCTAGTTACATTCCCCTCAAGGAGTGATTTCTTATTAACCTGAGACACAAGAAGGTTAACAGATGCAACATCCTGGGCGGCACTTTTTTTTTTTTTTAACATAAAATCCTTTACCTAACACTACTGTTGGTAGCAGGTGTGGAGAGACTAGTTCCCAGGTGGCTGCCCCCTGTGGTCCAGACAGGCCTGACTGGAATGATGAGAAATGACCAAGAATAGGAGAAAGGTAAACGAAGGGCCTTCCTCCTGCCCTCCCCTCGTTTCCACACCATCCACTGGATATTAGCCATTGTCCCAGCTCGTGGCCACTGTCATGGCTCCCCACTTTACTGGTGTGGCCCAAGTCCTGCATCCCCTGCTGCCTCCTTTCTCCTGGGGCTAACAGAAAGTCCTACTGGTGCTCAGCTCTGTATCTACTAGGTCTGTGTTTCCAGCAGGCTTTCTCAACCTCTTAGGTAGCTTGTCCTGTAGAGTGCAACTGGTGGTTAAACTGGTCCCTTCCATTCATAAATCTGGTCAGTTAAAATAGCTGGAGTAACTTCTGTCTTCCTGACTGGACCCTGACTATTTGTCCCAATGGTCGCCATTCCTGTATACACGGTACTTGATGACCAGACAATCGTTATGAAGGAAAAAGTTATGGTTTTTAAAAAGATGACTGTTGCATATGAAAGAGTTTTCTGTGAACAGACCTTTATTAGAGACCATTCGACTGTATTTCAGGAAAAGGAGCCTCTGAGAAGTATAAGTGGAAAACACAAAAAGAGAGGAAAGCCCCGCTATATGTTTATCTGTTCATTAGGAGTGGACCGTGAAATAGACGCAGACTGCTTCTCAAACCTAGAGAACGCCAGTGGGGCAGATCTGTGAAGTTATTATGTAACTTATATTATATAAACAAGCCTTTCTTGTTTCCTTCTGCTGTCTCTTCTTCCAAAGCACATGACAATAATAGAGCATGTTTTTAAACATTTAAGCTCATAAATCGCAATGAAAATGAGATAAACATCTCCCCAGACCAGGGCTTGAAGGGCAAAACTTACACAGAGAAAGCATTCTGGCTATATCGAGGCCCTTACAGCAAACAGAAGGAAAGATGAGGATAACAGAATGGCAAATGATGCAGAGAATGAAGATAACCTACTGTTGACATTCCTCAACTCGAAACTAATCAACGGAAACAGGAAAGGTCTTCCAATGGGCTTGGAAGCGTTTCTCGCAAATGCAGGAAGAGCTGAATCTGTTTTCCTTCCTCAGGGCAGACTCTCAGACCTCCCAACAACAACTCATATCTTGAGGAAGATTTTTATTTTGACGATTAAAAATTCTTTGCATAACGGCCAATCCACAGAAGCTAGGGAATGTGCTCGACAGGTAGAGGGCTTCCTAGCATGCAGGAGGCCCTCAGTGATGCCCAACAGTGACTAAATCTGGTATAAAGTGGTACACAGCTCTATTCCCTGCGCTCCAGCCATAGGGAGAGAAGGATCAGATGTCCAAGGTTATCTGCAGCTACATAATAAGTTCATGGAGGCCCAGAATGGATAAGACCATGTGTTCCCGTACAAACCAAAAAGCAGTCCAACTACTCCGAGACAAGAAGGGAAAAGAGGTTGTAGTTTCCGATGCCTCTTGGTTATGAACACCCAATTATACAATGGCTGCAAAGACACAGGACAAAAAGTGTAGGAGCCAAGAGTATTAGACCCAGCCAAGTGGCACTGCATCTAAAGGCACAGACAGGCTCCTTTAAGGAAGCAATGAAAACACCCATCGGGCCCGTCCTTCAGCTCCGAGTGGCGTGAATGAAAAAGAACTGATGGCCCAAGCAGTGATGGAAGTCGGGGTCAACATGAACCTGAGAAAGAGAATACCCTTCAAGCAGCAGCTGTGGTCACTAATTAGTAGAGCCGTGGGTGCCAAGCCTTAGCAAACAGACCAATACAACTATAAAAAACACAAAACCTGAAGGTAACAAAGGGAGGAAATGAGAAATGATGAGAGTCGTCCAATTTCTTCTCCGACTGCAGGAGGGCCGGCGGCTGACCGTCTAAATTTGAAATGACTCTAACCCCACAAGGTTTCGTTATGATTCTGTAATCTTTTGTAGGGAAGGAACTTTTTACAGTTTTGATTTCCACTTCAGCTTTTGACTTGTTGTTAGACTCTGTACAGTGCTAGCAAGAAGTAAAAACACTTGCCTGATGACCTGAGTTCGATCCCCAAGACCCACACAGTGGAACGAGAGAATCAACGCCTGCAAGTTAACTTCTTACCTCCATGTGTGACACACATGCAATGCACACACACACATACACACACACACAAAACATGTAAAGAAGTAGCTTTAAAATTCAGTTAGCAATTTTATTTCCATTTCTTCTGGCAAACTGTCCTTTATTGTATTGGTATTTATAGTATAGCAGAAGTAGAAGGAAGTTGAATTCTTTCTGCTATACTTTCTAATATGTACACTTTTGTGGAATTGCTGTTCTCCAGCCCAGTGTGTCCAAGGTTACTGATGATCTGAAACCTGAGGCTATCTCTTAGTTTCTCCTTCAGACTTGGCTTGTTTGCAGTTCTTATAATTTTTGCTATAAAAAAGGGGGGACTCGAACTCCAGCCATTGCCGTCAAATTTCAAGATGCCCTTGTTTTCTGCTGTGTAGTACTCCATTGTGTAAGTGTACCACATTTTCCTCATCTATTCTACAGTCGAGAGGCATGTAGGTTGTTTCCAGGTTCTGGCTAGACAAACAATGCTGCTATGAACATAGCTGAGCACATGTCCTCGTGGGATGATTGAAGCATCCTTTGGGTGTATACCCACAGTAGTATGCTGGGGTCTTGTAAACGTCATAGTGAATGAGGTAACACCAGACCCAGAAATTATCATATGTACTCACTCATAAGTGTATTTTAAACATAAAGCAAAAAAAAAACCAGCCTACGAATCACAATCCAGAGAACCTAGACACATGATACATGGATCTAATCTACATGGGAAGTTAGAAAAAGACGAGACCTCCTGAGTAAATTGTGAGCATGGGGGACAATGGGAGAGGGTTAAAGGGGGAGGGGAGAGAAGGGAGAGGAGGAGAGAGAAAAATGTATAGCTCAATAAAATCAATTTAAAAACGGGAGGACTTCGAGTCTCATTTTGGTATTTAGGGGAGTTGGTGGTGGTCTAGGCCTCTCACTGGCCAGTGACAGACCAACCAATCTGTGCAAAGCAGCGTTAGAGAAGGGAAGCAGCTGATGTGTGACCTCAAGTCCACTTGCTGTCCAAACGAGCTCTAGAGTCAGGTCCGGCACACCACCAGACCTTTTGCCCCCAGACCTGTGCCCTTTCTGCGTCTCCCCTCTCCTTAGACCTACCTGACCGATAGCCAGCAGACACTCTCTGTGGGGCAGCAGATTAAAGCAGGAGCCGCATTCTAGACTTGTATTTCAAAAGAGGGAGGGGACCCGGCTTCTTCGCACCGGAACAAGCCCCAGCAGGGACTCAGTTGTCTTCCAACATCCAAGCCTCACAGGCTGGGAAGAGAAGGACATGGGTGACAGCATGGAAGAGCAGTGTGGATGGAGAGAAGGGGGACAGGAAAATACGCAGTGCTCACTAACACTGTGCATCCTCAGACATGACCTCTGGTGACCAGCACAGGAAGGCCTGCCTATAATCTCAATTTCCAAGCCATCCTTGACTATATATTCCATCCCAGGGTAGCCTAGGCTACAAGGCAGATCCTATCTCATAATTTTGTACCATAATAAATAGGTTCTGGGGAAAAATGGTTTTACTTAATTTCAAGAGGATCAAAGGAAAGTTCGCTCCTCCTAAGACCTTCTTTGGAGCTTTGTGGTTTTTCTTCCTTCCCTCTTTTACTTTTCTTCTGGGAAATCGTCATACTCTGAGGTGACTGGACTTAGGGAGTCACTGGCCTGCAGCTCCTCGGCGTGAGCCCCTAGTGGGCTTCGCATCTCTCCGCTCTTTTCCACTCTGTCGAGTATCGTATTAGGGTAGACGCTGGTCTGGGCATCACCGTTCTGAATGAGATACCCATTTTTCCCCAGCCTAGCCTCCAGCATCCCCCTTTTTTTGTCCACACTAAGCTTTTCTCTCCCATGGAGTGATTCTCAGTCATGATAACTCTGAACGCATGGGTGTAGCATCATCTGTTGTAATGGAAGCAGCTGGTATTTAGTTACAAATAATTCAGACTCCAAAGATCCTGGTGGGTATGTTTGATTTAACATTACCGCCGACCCGAGTGGTGCCTTTGGCAGCAGTCTCCCAATCACCTGCTTCGAATACATTGTTGTGAGTGGGCAAACAAAGAGTGAGGCCTCTGACCTCAGATACCCAGGATGTGCATCACACACAGGATCAGTCCCATCGTGTGAGCCATGCCAGCCGTCAGCAACTGCTGAGCTGACTGCCTGAGGGCAGCTCCTGTGTTGTCCTGTATGACTCCTCACTGGCGTCCTCTCATTAGACAGAAGGTGTCTTGGCAGGTAGGGGCTGATTCGGGGCCTCTTTGTATCATCCTTGCCAGGACCTTCCTCTAGTGTGTTGATTGATTGCCCAGTTATTAGGCTGAGAATACTCTGGAAACATTAGCCCAATGAGGGTCATGAATGGATGAGCTAAAAGAAGCGAATGATTTATGACACATAAACACAAACAGTATAATTTCACAGCCATTTTCTCCATCCAAAGCAACATAAATAAAATGCTCATAGACGTGAAAATCGTACCTACCCGGAATTGAGGTCTTGACCCTACCTTCTGCTGGTTCTATCAAGTTGAGTAAGTAGACAAGATTGTTGATCTCTCTGCCTTCTTGCTTGTAAAAAGCATGATTCATATTTCAGTGTGTTTCTTTTCAAAGCAGCTAAAGCATTAAATGTTCATGGTTCAAGGTTGGATCTTTCACCTAGATGTCCTTCAATGTTAGAATGGATAAAGAAAATGTGGTACATTTATACAATGGAGTACTTACTCAGTGGGAAAAAAAAACGTCATCTTGAAATTTGCAGGCAAATGGATGGAACTAGAAAAAAAAAATCCTTGAGTGAGGTAACGCAGACCCAGAAAGACAAACACTGTATGTACTTACTCATAAGTAAGTAATAGGCATAAAGCAAAGGATAACCAGCCTACAGTCCACAACCCCAGAGAAGCTAGATGATAAGAAGGACCCTAAGAGAGGCATACACATGGATTCCCCTAAGAAGGGGAAATGGATAAGATCTCCTGAGGAAATTGGGAGTTTGGGGGCAGGGGAGGGGAGAAAGGGAGAAAGGAGGAGAACACAAGGAAACAAGATGGTTGAGTTGGGGGAAGGACAGAGAGGGAAAACAAGGAAAGAGATAACTTGATAGAGGGAGCTGTGATGGGGTTAGCAAGAAGCCTGGCACTAGGGAAATTCCCAGAAATCCACAGAATGACCCAAGCTAAGACCCTAAGTCATAGTGGAGAGGGTGCCTAAACCAGCCTTCCCGTGTAATCAGATTGATGACTACCTTAATTGTCATCATAGAACCTTCATCCTGCAAACTGATGAAAGCAAATGCAGAGATCCACAGCTAAGCACTGGACCAAGCTTCTGGAGTCCAGTCAAAGAGAGGGAGGAGAAACAATATGAGCAAAGGGGTCAAGACCATGATGGGGAAACCTACAGAGACAGCTGACCCAAGCTAGTGGGGGACTCACTGACTCCATACTGACAGTGAGGAAAACCAGCATAGGACCAAACTAGGTCCTCTGAATGTAGGTGACAGTTGTGTGGCTTGGGCAGTCTTTGGGGCCACTGGCATTGGGATCTGGATTTATCTCTAGTGCATGAACTGGCTTTTTGGAGCCCATTCCCTATGGAGGGATACCTTGCGCAGCCTAGATATGATGAGTCAGACTTTGTTGACTCCCCCTGAGGAGTGGAAGGGGGTATGGGGTGGAGAGAAGGTAGGGGGAGAAGAAACTGGGATTGGTATGTAAAATAAAGATTGTTTTAAATAATAAAATAAATAAATAATAGTATAAAAAGTTGCATGTTTCACTCTTCCCTTCCTCCAGAAGGATGCGTAGACAATACTCCTATGAAAATGAGAGGAATGCTCAGATGTTTTTAAAATATAATATTGGAAAACTGGAGTCAGGTACACTGGGTTGTTTGGGTTTGGGTTTTGTTTTGTTGTTTTGTTTTGTTTACCTGTTGTCTGGTGCCCTCTGGTCGGGGCAGCCGTGAATCAGCCCAGCTCTCCTAGCTAATCCACTGGCTTTGTGGACTCTGCTCCCTGAGAAGACAAGCATCCCTTTGTGCTGCCCTCCCCTATCTTTGGAAAGATGACTGCTCTGCTCTCAGTCGAAGAGAGCAATGCTTTGTGGTTTGTGTTCCATGTCTAGATCCGGGACAATACTGCAGAAGCCAGCAACTTTGACAGAGTGCTGGCACTTCCTAGCACTGTGTGATTAAAAGCCTGACCTTGAGTGCCTTTTGCCTGTGCCCTCTGAACAAGCTTGGAGACACCTGTGGGACACCAAGGGAATAAGCAAATTTCAAGTTTGTTCCTGTTAACTCCCCTCTGTCCTTGAAAAAAATCCCCCTAGCCAGGACTGGTGCTTCCCTTAGGTCACAGGGAAAAAATTATATTCCTCTAGAAAGGAGATGAGGGTGGCATTTCTTGGCAGCCAATTTTGAATCTCACATTTGAAGTCATTCAAGAGCTCTGCAGCTGGCGGAAGGGCAGCAACTGATTGGAAAGAGGAATGAGAAAACACGTCAAAGAATGCCATCTCCTTGGGGGTGATTTTGATCGTAAATAGGACAGATGCCATCTGCCTTGATGGCTCCTTGTTCATCCATTTGCTCATTCAGAGATATTACAGTGTGTGTGTGTTCTGTGCTGAGAAGTTGTGACACAAAATTGATATAAAACAAAACTGAGAACAAATAAAATCATATGAGACAGAGGTGTTAAAAAAAACAAATGAAAATCACATCAGGAGAGCTCAGAGCTGCTACGAAAAAGCACAGGGGCAAAACCAGAGGACACTTTACAGCACACAGGCACCGTCTGCTTTACTGTAAGGATGCAGAGGGTTCCAGTTTCAATGGGGAAAGGCATTCCAGTTAGAGAGAGTTGTCAGCACCATTACTATGGTTAATGTGCTGCCAGAGTAGCAAGCAATGAAAAAGCAATAAGAACTGAGATGGGAGGGACATCCAGGGTCCTGTCGTGAGAGGCAGCCAGCAGATGATACAATACGGTTGTGCCGGAAGCCATTGGAGAGTGTTAAATAGAAAAGATGCGTACGGGCTTCTGAGATGGCTCAGTCGGTGAAGGACGGTGCTTCCAGGCCTGATAACCAGAGTTCAGTCCCAGGGATGCACATGGCAGAGGAAAAGAAACAATCCACAGAAGTTGTCCTCACTTCTGCCATAGCACAACAGTACAAGCACTGTGGTTTGAGACATCTGACCTCCAGAATCACAAGAAAAGAAATCCTAGGGTTTCGTTTGGTTGTTTGGTTGTTTGGTTAGTTTTGGGGGGGGTTGTATGTGTGTGTGTTTTGTTGTTGCTGCTGTTTATAGCATCTTGTAGGAGCAGACTGACATCAGGAAGCAACATGGATCCTAAGAGATGCAGTAAGACTGTTATAATAATCTAGTAAGAAGATAATTCAGACTGGAAGCAAGAATGCAGGAAGGAATGATTGCAGGGCTTCCAGGAAAGGAATGACTACGCCAATCAGCTTGGGCAGCAGATCTGGGTGGATGGAGCTATCCAACATGCAGCTGGGGTTGTTCTCAGCTTATCACAGACATCTGGTTGGACAGCCAGCCTTGCAGGTTGCCAGGCACAGTACAGGTTGATAGTTGAACCGTTGGTTATGAGGAAATCCTTTCCAGGGGGAAAAGAGAGGAAAGGTTCTGAATGGATTTCCCCAAGGCCAGACATAGGCGAAGAGGCAGGTGGATTGGCTTGCATAATGCTTTGATATATTCAAGCCCACTGTAAAAATGTTAAAGTTGGAGGATGTAACAAAGAGTGAAGGGCTGAAGTCCGCGCTTCTCTGAAAGAAAGATCTGGGAAAACTGGGACCCCATCCTAGCGGGACAGCATTTAGCCAGGCTTAGTCAACTGTTGCCCCTGTAAAGGGGACATCCGGCCCTACACTCTATCCTCCTCCTGCCTTACTCTCTTGGCCTACATCTGTCCCCAAGCAGCCTAAATTCACAGAGGGCAGGAAAGAGACAGCAGTGAAAAGGGCCGCAGTGAAAGAATTGGCTCCTAAGGACGCCCACGTGCAATTCCTGGAACCTGGGATTTAGCTTATGATAAATGATAGGGGAAAGTAAACAGACAGAAAGTTAATTTTTTTTTCCATCAGCTATCATTACAAAAGAGTATTTAGGATTCTCCAAGTGAACTCAATATAAATGCTGTGGGTGACCAGATAGTCTTCGGGATCCACTTGCCTCTCCTTCCTTGGCACTGGTGTGCCACCACACCCAGCTGCGCTATGTGAGTTCTGCAGAGCAGTATTAGGTCCTCAGGTGTGCACGGCAAGCCCTTTACCAGCTGAGCCACCTCCACCCACTTGATGCCATCAGTAGACCGTGATTTTTCTTATGTCCAATTATTATTATTATTATTATTATTTTTTTTTTGGTTTTTCGAGACAGGGTTTCCCTGTAGTTTCTAGAGCCTGTCCTGGAACTAGCTCTTGTAGACCAGGCTGGCCTCGAACTTAGAGATCCGCCTGCCTCTGCCTCCCGAGTGCTGGGATTAAAGGCGTGCGCCACCACCGCCCGGCTCTTATGTCCAATTATTAAAGCAAATTGTAGCAGTATCAATGATCAAACCAAGGCCACATCACTGGAGAGCAGGAGTCTCCAACGGTCACACCAAACTACTGCACAAAATTCTGATGTGAACAAAATGACCTGGTGACATCTAAGTTAAATGCACACCTCATACCTGTTACCTCAACCCTTGCTTTTAAGGCTCCGGGGAGCTGTTTTACAGGAGAAAACCCATTTGGTTTTTCCATTAAACAATACATCCTATTAAAACTATCTACATGATTTTTTTGCCTCTATGTTGATAATAAGCTCTCTGTGGGATGGAGATGCTTGCTAAATATTTTCTGGCTAGATGGATTAAATGAACATTGCGCTGGAGAACTGTCATGTTTCCTAACGCTGGCAGGATGAGCAGATTAATTTAAGCCTCTGTAAATTAAATAATGAGTTCTTTATGCACATTCATTTGTCATGCATCTAGAGCCCTACTTGAATGTCTGGATCTTCTGTGGCTTCTCAGATCATCAGAACCAACAAAGATTAATACTCAGAGGGGGTCTTGAATTGGTGTGATGCTATCTCCTTCCAGAGTTCCTCTCCTGAAACTCCTAAAAAGTGGTTCACTACCCCAGGTCCAGAGAAATCCATCTCTCTCCTGCAGATAATAGCTATCCTCTGAGCCTGACCTCTGGATACTAACTGGACACTAATCAAGGGAAAAGGCTGAGCCAGCAACCATAATTCTCTAAGTCATAATGTGATATCTTCAGGGCCCTGGACATAATGTATGATGGAGGAATGGTGTGTTTGGGCACTTGAGGCAAATTGCTGAGACCAAGGAGAAAGGATATAGTCCCACCACAGTCCCGAGCAAGGAAATAAAAACCTCCAAGATACGCTACCATGTGGCTGGGATCCTAAGCTGAACTTTCAGAGACACAAAAGAGCCTGAAACTAAGATCTGGGAGACTGAGAAGGGTCCTGCTGCCTAAGGGGAAAGGTCAGTGACTTCCACGGAAGACGTGAGAAGAATGACTAACAGAACATACCACATGCTCCCCTGTCAGTTACGGCACAAAGCTGGAACAGGACCCAAAGAGCTGCGACAGAAGCTAGGCTGTGAGAGGTT
The DNA here is from genome assembly GCF_903992535.2 of Arvicola amphibius. NCBI lineage: Eukaryota > Metazoa > Chordata > Mammalia > Rodentia > Cricetidae > Arvicola > Arvicola amphibius. The sequence continues at coordinate 52,211,637 of NC_052060.1, read as the reverse complement.
GATGAAATGCCTTACAAAATCTCAGACAAGTTGGAGAAGTAGGTCAAGAAGCTAGGAGCAACAAGGATAATAATGGTAGAATGTTTTTATTTGCTTGTTTCTATTTTAAGGATTAAAACGAATTGAGTAATTACCTTATCCAAGAAACCCAAAACAGAAAAGAGCACAATAATAGTAACGGAACAAAGACAGGGATGAGGTGAGGCCAGGCGGGATTAATCAGTAAATATTACCAAGCGCTTACCCTGTGCCAGACACCCTTCTTAGCTCTGGCAATACACCACACAGGCATAGTCCTGATATATAAAGCCTGAGTGTCAGTATAAATTTTATCCTCCTTAATTGTGAATAACATAAAAGCCAACCAGAAAAGAAAAGGAGAACTGGTCAACCCATGCATCTGAAACCCTTCAGGCATGACTGCCTCCAACAGAAACAGTCAAGATTCTGTTTCTGTCTGCCTTTCCCTCTTCTCTCCTTCCCCCCTTCCTCTCTTCTTTTCCTTCTCCCTCTCAGTCTCTGTCTTTCTATTTTGTTTTCTCTCCGTTGACTTTGTAACCAGGCAGCTTTGTTCATGGACTTGCAAGGCTACCAGAAAAGGTGCTGAAGAGAAATAAAGAGTGGGTCTCTTTGACTGAAGGTTTAGGTGATACCACCAAGCCACATCCCAAGTCGCCACACACGGTGGACAAGGAAACCGCTGGTGTCATAAAAATGCTTGCACAATGAAGAAACTGCGGACGACACCTCTGGCAGGCCCAGGTCCCTGTGGCTGTCTCCATGTGTTCTGTAGCTCATAAAGAGCTGTCCTGTGGGTTTCCTACTGAATGGGGGCATGTTATGTTTGACAACCCATTTAGTGCTTTCATTACATTGATAAATGGGTTTCTTGACTCCAGTGTTACAAAGAAGGATGAGGACATTTAAGATGTTGATAATGTGACCAGAGTGACCCCAAGATGAGGGGCTAGTGTGTCAAGGGTTTGCCCTAAGACTCTATTTTATGTCATGGAGCCCCATAGTACAATTGTAGTACTCCCACTGATGCCTAAAGATTCCTGGGGGGTCCTCAAATATACCACCAAGGTCTTTGGGAATGTTTTTCTGCCTTAAAGTCCCTATACTCACACTTCAGACACTTAGACCTGGATACCACTCAGGAGATAGTGCCTGCATCCAAGTCTGAGCCTGAGAAAGAAACTTTGAAAACTAAGTCTGAGCTCATTGTGCATCACAAAGCACAGAGTCCTTCTGGCCTGTTTCTGCACCAGTTCTTTCAAAAGCACAAGCACGCTGAAGACCCAGAAGGAGGTAGTCAAGCAACCCAGTGCAGGTCAAGGATTACAGAGGAGGAAAAATGTCATTCAAGTTTAAAGGGCAAGACCCAGGCCTCAGAGTCTCATTACGGCACTAGAGAGGCTCAGACTCAATTCCATTGCGGATGTCACCCACTCTCTTCCTTACCCTTACAAATGAGAACTTGTAAAAATGGAGTCTCAAAAGTGCTGCAAAAAATAATTTTCTAAAAAAACCCAAAAAAACAGAAAACATGGTTACTCCTGTCAGAAGCCCTTCCAGTGTGATGTTATTTCTTCTATTTTGTAGGGAAGAAGCTGAGTTCCCAGCAACCACCAGGCATGGCAATAGAGTTGGAGAGGCAGAAAACACCTCAGACTCTGTCATGAAGATGCTTTCACTGAGCCATTTGAAGGCCATATCCAGAAAACAATGGAGGACATCGGTGCAGGGGTCACAGCTCTCTGGAGGTAGCTGAGTGCTTCCCATCAGCATCTGCTGTCTCCCCCTTCTGTTGAGGACCAGTCATCAGACATCTCACAAAGGAATATTTTTGGTGAATGTTGTGTGGTAAGGCAAAGGGTTCAGAATTTCTCCCTGGATAAGAAATTGTCTCCAGTCCCTACCACCAAGGGAGACCCTTCCTTAACTGAAGCTGAATCTGTCATTTGCTTCCTGAATAAGCACATGCCAGGCCTGTGTGTTTGGCTTTGGTATTATAGGGCAGGAGCTAGGACTTGGAAAAGCATCAGATGCATTGTGGTGACGGGCACAAGGCACATACCCATTAGTAGGTCGTTCTCGGTGCTCTCATTCTTCGGGGGCCACACTTCTGTCCCGAGGGGGGAGTGGAGACTTGAGAAAGAGCCACCTGGACACTAGGAGTGAGTGGACCTCCCCTGTTTCCCCTCTATAGTATTTCTTAAATGTTAAATTTCTCACAATTAACACCTGGGAAAGAATGTAAAAGTTGAATTTTTTTAAATCTTCAAATTAAAAAAAAAATGGATTTCTGAACCGACTCAGCCACAAAAGGCCCAATTAAGAAACAGGCAAGAACATAGGTTATGGTGCCAAGTTTTAAAATCCCCTGTTCAAAGAGACCAGCACAAACTAAATTATAACCTCTCAGAAGTCAATAACTTACCCCCAATTTAAAACCCTATGTAAAGTAATATGTATGTAGAACATTTATATTTGACTACAAAGAAAAGTCAACAAATAGTCAAAACATTATGTTTCCTTGGAAAATAGCATAGGACTGTGGAACAATCAATATTGACCATGCACTGTCTCAATTAGAATGTCCTATTTTCTAAGCAAAGGGCTACCCTCCTGTAAAGTACCCTACTGGGCCTCTTATCGTTCACCCTCTGTCTCATCTGGTACCTCATAATCAAAAGTATCCCAGATTCCTTCAGGCAGAGCTAAGGACTCCCTGCAATGTTGGATGCTTCTCACAGGAGCAGCAGGACTCCCAAGAGCATTTTGTTGGGTGGATTACAGACTTTGCAGAGCAGGCCAGTTACCAAGACTAGTTTTTAAAACAAACATCCATATCAAAAAATAGAAGACAAAACAAATAGACAACATGGAATATGGAGTCAATTATCAGAATAGAGTTCTATACAGGAAGACCCAACAAATCCACAAGTTGACAGAGAAGATTGGAGCCAAACTGGAGGAAAAAAAGAGTGAATTCTAGATTTCTGAGGTCACTTCCATTTGGACCTCAGAACATAGACTGCCAGCTAAATAGTCCTGCCATCCATGGGTGTAGGGAGTGTCTTCTCCAAGGCTAGCTGTGTCCCTGCAGAGGGGAAAAATAACAAACCTTCCACAGATTCTACCCTGAAATGCATTCCTATAATTTCGGTTCTCTGAAAAACCTTTCAGAAAATATCTCATTCACTAGTGGCATCAAAAGAATTTTAAGCAGTCAAAGTCAATATAAAATGTGGACAAGTTTAGCAAATAGAAAATTGTTCCTAAGATTGCAAAATCAACACTTTGTGATGACTAGGAAGTGCTGGTCATTGGGAGCCTGGAAGAATGAGTCTCTTGATTATGGCAGATGGGTAAGTTTCAAAGCAAAGGCTGAATTCGCCCACCTACTTCCTTCTGGCCCTCGACTGGTTTGACATGGTTGAATTAGTAATTGAATCTGTGAGGATTGTTTACTGGGATTGTATATTGAAATGAGGGTTAATTGCCAGCTAATCATCTTCTTCACATTTTTTTTGTTATTTTTTTCTATCTGTAGATCTAAGACTGCAAAACCAGTTGTGTAGTCTGCTACAAATGGCATAGCTGGAGAGATGGGACTACCTAAGCCTTTGGAAGCCCAGAAAGCCATGTGTGAGTCCAGACACTGGACACTGAGATATTTACACTATTGGATTCTGGTTTTGCTTTGCTCTGATTGAAAGCAGCATTCCTCCATGGTCTCTGTTTCAGTTCTTGCTTCCAAGTTTCTGACTTGAGTTCTTTTCCTGACTTCCCTCAATGATGGGTTGTGACTTGGGAGTTGTAAGCCAAAGTAAATCCTTTATTTCCAAGCTGCTTTCTGTCATGGTGTTTATCACAGCAAGAGAAGCAAACTGAACAATGAAACTGTGTGTTTTTGCATTAGCACTAACAAGTACACCAACAGGCATCTAAGCGCCTACTGACTACAGTCAGATGAGAAGTTTCATAAGCTTCTTTCTTTCACTAATTTACATTCCATCTATTTGGAAAAAATTAGAGCAATAAAAAGAACTATGTGTTAAAATTAGTTGAGAAAAACTTAGTTGCTGAGTTTGAATTAAATTAATTTTAACTAAGTCCTAATATTTTGATTCCTCAAACAAGAACTAGTAATTATGTTAAGGTTCATGCTTTAACTAGCAAAGAGCTTTCTATCCCCCACCTTAAAGGATGACTGACCCATGCTCAGAGTCTCCCTACCTGCTCCATTAGCCTGGGTAACCATGGCACCTGCTTCACTAACCTGGGTAACTATGGGAAAGGTTAGAATGCAGCCTACTTTCCCCTCCTAAGTTATATGCAACTGGATAATCAAAGTGACCTTAATCCTCAAGGTCATTTATTAATAGTGCTTTGAGTAAGGCTTTTGGGAGATGATTGGGCCACGAAGACATCTGTTCTCAAATTTAATAGATTAGTGAATTCATAGGTCATTGCTTTGGGGCTAGCAAGGTTGCTCAGTGGGTAAAAGGAATTGCTTCCAAGTCTGGTGACCTACTTTAGATCCCTAGGACTCACATGGTTGGAGAGAAGCAACTTCCTCAAGTTGTCTTTTGACTCTACATACTCAAGCATATACAATACATGCACTGGTGAGTAAGTGCTAAAGTGATTTTAGAAAATATTCATTTATTGTGGATTAACTTGGAATACCTGAAGAAGCCAGGAACTAGAAAGGAACCTTTAGAGGAAGAGAAAGTTCTTAAGGGAAGGGGGACAGTAGGACCAAAATGGTATGAAGGGACAATGGAAAATAATATGGTGGGAAGGTTTAAGTAGGGAAAGGACTGGGAAATAAGGAGAGAGAGGGAAATGTGGAAAAAGAAGGGATAAACAACACAAAAGACTCTTGAAAAATTTGTAAGGAACCATTGTTTCATAAACTTCCTGAGATGTATTTTTTAAGAGTTTGAATGGAGTTACCTTACATTTTGGGGGAGCTGGGGTTGTGTTCCTCCTGAAAGCCATAGATTACCAAACAAAAATTCCAGTGCCGTATGTGGGATATCTCTGCCTAATCTGACCAGAGGGGTCCCAAAGATTGCCAGAATAAAACAAGACTTTGTGATTGCTCTTGGTTGCCCAGAAGGATGTGACAGTAAGACCCTATTGCCCAGAAGAACATCACAGTAAGACCCTATTGCCCAAGAGAACAGGACAGTAAGACTCATTGCCCAGAAGAATATAACATTAAGACCCTATTGCCCAGAAGAACAGGACAGTAAGACCCTATTGTTCTGAAGAACAGGACAGTAAGACCCTATTGCTAAAGATGCCATGTGCTTTTGTCACAGGACATAGAAAAATCAAGCTGGCATTGACCTGGAAGCTCCCACCCCATGGTCTAGCTTTCATGGAGTCACAAGGTGCCATGCAGGGTACTGGGGGAGAAAGTCATCAACATCATCAACAGTCTTACCTAGCTCTGTATCAAAGAAAGATGAAATATGTGGCAGGAATTCTAATTGTTCTTAATAATAAAACTTGGAGTTAGTTATCAGGGGTTGAAAGCTGAAAGATCAGAGAAGCAGGGCAGCCAGTCACTAGAGTTCTTACCTCTACCAATGCTCAGACCAAAGGGGCAATCCTGTCCCTACAAAACCTCAGACTGCATCCTCGGACTGCTTCAGACTGACTGCATTGAGCTCCTAGCTCCTCCCACCTTATATTGCTCTCTCTGTCCAGCCATATCACTCCTGTCTCTGACTCCTTAGTGCTGGGATTAAAGGTGTGGGACTCCAAGTACTGGGATCACCATTCTGTGAGCTGTTTCTTTTTTAGAATGGATTAATTTCTTATAGCCCAAGGTGGCCTTGAATTTACAGAGATCTGTCTGCCTCTGTACTGAGTGCTGGGATTAAAGGTGTGTGCCACCACTGCCTGGCCTCTATGGCTAACTATTGTGACTAGCTCTGTGTTCTGATCCTCAGGCAAGCTTTATTTGGTTAGATCATAAACAATACCACCACGTAATAATGGCTGGCCTAGCAAGACATGCCTATTGATGCAATTGTGGCACGAATATTTTGGGAGTAACCAACTATTTTCTGAGTGGATTTAAGGCCTGTTCAGCAAGATAGAACTCATGCCTGGTACTATAAATCACAGCCGAGAACCCATGGCTGGGACTGTCATGGGTCCTGAGGAAGAATCTATTACTATTACTTTGATACATGACATAGTGTGTCAGACTTCATTCAGGATGCTTACTTCTATTCCCACAGATTAGTGCAGCGCTCAGCCTACAGAGACACGAGAGGTGTCTTTTTGCAGTGGATGATGGTTAATCCAGAGACTCATAAATGTTCAAACTTCAGAGACTAAGTGAGTGTGGAGTGCTCAGCCCTAAATGGAATATCTATGTCATCATTCATAGAGAAAGAGGAGGGAGAAAGGGAGGGAAAGAGAGGAGAGAGAGAGAGAGCCAGAGACAGAGAGAGAGAGACAGAGAGACAGAGAGACAGAGAGACAGAGAGAGAGAGAGAGAGAGAGAGAGAGAGAGAGAGAGAGAGACACTCAGGGACCACCATAGAATAGGGAGCAGAAAAAATTTAAGATACAGAAGTTGGTGACAACCACTGAAAACAAACAAAATGATCTTTTTGTCACAAGTGACAGCCAGTTCACCTGTGATCTCACAGCAGCCCTGGTTACCTGTGCAAGACCTGTGCAAGATCAAGCCAGTTAACATCCCAGCATGGTTGGGGCTGGGGGAGGGGGGCGGACTCATCAGGTTCCAGCCCTAGCTAAGGAGCTATTGGCAGTTTGGCGGCTGCTGGGTGGTAGAGTTATTTTTCTTCAGCTCTATGGCCCTTGGTTGGCTTCCTTTGACCTCAGTGGATGACCCTACACCATGCACACACAGGAAACAACAATTTGACTCATTAGTTAAAAAATGTAAGAAAAGAAAAGCTGGGAGAGTAAAGGAGAGTGATATACCACGGAAGAGTTGGAGGAGACGCATGGAGGGTGATATGATCGAAATCCATTGCAGATGTATTACACATACATACATGTATAGGAAAGTCTCCGAGAGTAAAAATAAATGGAGCTTTCTTTGCCATGTGCACTATCTCAGGGCTTTGCAGAGAATCCTCACCAACAGGAAGTCCCACAGCAGAGCCCAGCCCTAGGGATGCATCTATAAAACGCTCCCACATCTAGGGCTCAGGGAACACTGAGGACCAGGGGATGCAAAGATTGTATCAGTTGTGTCGATTGGTCTGTTTGAAAGGCTCCTAGCAGTGAGATCAGGACCTGTCCCTGGCGCTTATCTGGCTTTTGTGAACCTGTTCCCCGTGCTGAATTACCTAGCCCAACCTTTATGCGGGGGGGGGGGGGGTGGTGTGTCATGGGGGTGTCGGGGTGGGGGAGCTCGGTCCTACCTCCACTTGATGTGCCATGCTTTATTCAAGCCCACGGAGGCCTGTTCCTTTCTGAATGGAGGTGGAGGAGGAGTGGATGGGGAGGGGGTAGATGGGAGTTGGGGGAGGGGATGGGAGCACAGGAAGGAGGGGAAACTGTGGTCAGCATGTAAAATTTTTTTAAAAAATGTAAGATAAGCTTTTAAAAAGTCAGCTGTTCAGGGACTCTGCTGTGAGATTGTGTCTCCTAGTAACATCAGAAGCTATACTCATAAAGTCTCACCAAGAGGACCACACAATCCTGAACAAAGAGGACACAAACAGACAAGCCAAAGTGGACCAGGAAAGCCCATGAGGCCTCAACCCTACAAAGTACAGGCAGCTGAGGAGAGCTGGGAGAGGAAAGGCAGTCCTCCCCAGGGAAGAGCAGGCCAACCGGCTGTCCAGGGCCAAATGGCAGCCCTGGAAACATATATAGGGGTAATAGCGTATGAGATCAACTGGTTATATTTATTAATATATATGTATGGACAAATGCACAAATGCACACAATAACAATTAATGAAAAAGAGGTTATGCTTTGAGGAAGAGCTAGGAAGGGTATGTGGGAGAGTTTGGAGGGAGTGAGGGAAAAAAAGAAATATTGTAATTAAATAATTACAATCTCCGAAATAAAATGAAAAAGATTTAAAAAGCATCTCCAACCAACATAGAAGCTGACAGATATGTAAGTTCAGGCAGAATCTACTGGTGTTGGCCCACTGCAGTGGGACACCAAAATAAGAAGTTCCATAACAAAGGTAGCCTTTTACCTTCTGCCCTCTCAGACTCGAGAACCATTACCTGAGTAAACTTTTGTTCTTCACAAGGCGCACAGCTTGTGGTACTCAATTATAGTAACAGCTAAGTAAAGAGCAGACTAAGACAGGTATTGTGCGTGTTCCTGCCTCAGGGAAGATGGAGAAAGGCACACTGGTTGAACAAGTAAGATTTATGGAGACATCACAAGATCCTGAGGACAGGAAGGAGGAGAAGTGGATGGTTAGCAGGCAAGACCATATGGAATGGGAAGTGGAGCTGGCTGGGAACAGAACCATGGACGGGGCAAGCACTTGCTGTGCTCAGAGCTGTATGTGGGCACTAAATCACCCCGCACCTGACGCAGATGGGCCTGCCACTCACTTCCTTTCTTCTCGAGATTTGAGCAGCTCTGTTGCTTGGAAACTCACATAAAACATGAAGGAGAAGCCCTGCAAACCACCCTGTTCTAACTACTATGCCCTGCTTTTATTGCCTTTATGGCCTTTCAAGGTGAAAGTCTATATTTATCCACATCTTTTTGCTTCCTCTGAAAATTATCAGACAACCTCAGAGAGGCTGTGAAGTTCCTCTTTCCTCTGTGGGGCCCTGGGCTCTCACCTGACCTATCGGAAGCAGCTCTTTGGAGCTGGGGTCTTTGGGACAATGCACAGCCTGGGATCTGGAGATGATGGTGGCCGTGTCTGCCGCTCCTTTTGCCTCTTATAATCCACTGGGCACCCTCAGACAGGAGAACCCTTTAGCATTGAGTTCCACATAAATAACCAGTTTTCCCAGCAAATATACTGCCGTTGTGAGAACCTTCCCTGAGACAAAGGCACGCCGGTCCTTGACAGCTTTCAACCGCCCACTCCTTTCTCTCTTTACTTAGGGGGAAAAAGCCGCTGTGGGAAAACCCACTTTGCAAGAATCCTACGCATGAAGGTCTGTCTGGCTACTGCAGAGTGCTTCCCTTTGACAGGAAAATGAACAATCTGATAGTCTCTAAGAAAATAAAAGCAGTTCCTTGCATTTTTTTCCCCCAGAAAACAGGAAAAACAGGAGAATTTTAAGGGTGGGAGCATATTTAAGTATTGCCATTGTGTGTGTGTGTGTGCATGTGTGTGTGCGTGTGTGCGTTGAGAAGAGGGCATTCGCCTCTCCCGAGTATTACAGGTAAGGACTCGTGACTATGCTCCTGTCTTGTGGGTCTGCTCTCTGTTTCTCAAAGGCACAGGCTGATAAACCGCAGATCCCCCAGGGGAGTGTCTCCACTGCTGTAAATCATGCAGGTGACTGCTCAGAAGGACACAAGATTTCAGATAAGACATGGAGCTGGGAACTGCAATGATCTCGGCAGTCATCAGCTCCATCGAAACTGGGAAAAGGGGGAAGTTTGCCCATCTCCATTGCTTTGTCTACGTAGAACAGTAAGAGCGCTCCCTGCCCACGGGGATGGTTTGAATGGGAACGGAAGTAAATCCTGCATGGTATGAAGGGGAGAGTGGTCCACAGAGGGGTGGAGAGATGGGACAGAGAGAGAAGTGGGACGGTCTGAGCCCTGTGAAGAGAGGCGGAACTGGAAATGCAAGGGTGGAAGGAACAGCCTGAAGTGAGAAGACTCTGAAGCCACCCGATAACATGGTGAAGTCCCCGCCCCTCTCTCCACACCATACTTGCACATCATACTGGCTTGTCCTGCGGGTGGACCACACATTGGGTGGGGTCTCTTCTTCCTGCCCACTCTATCTGGAGGAGGGCAGGGCCTTTGGGTGTCTTCAAATCTTTGGCCAAAGTTAGACACAGCATGAAAAAACTGTAGGGCCATGATTGGGGCCATGGTCATACAGCAGCAGAGACATGTGTTAGTATCCATGGCCCATGTCACCACCAAAGGCCACGTAGATGTCCCTGGTCTGGACTGCCACCTGGGACCATGTTTATACCCAAGGGCTTCACAGAGTTGGCCCTACCCCTCAGTGGCTGCAGCACTCAGAAGAGGCCCTGTACCTTGCCTGGGAAGCACAATAGAGCAGTGCTTGTAGTGTGGGTGCAAGATGAGCAGCCCCAAGAGTATGTGAGAGAGGAAGACCCGGCTCCATCCCTTGCTGGCCGTGACATTGGTGAGCTAGCCAGGGCACTGCTGGAGAGCTATCCCTGGTGGTGGGGACGCGGGAGAGCAAGCGGGCTGACCAACTCAGCTACCCTCATATCTAGAACTATAAGATGGCCCACCCCAACATCCACTCCATCTGTGAATTGCTGAAGTATATAAAGGGTCCGGTCCTGCAGATTCAAAGCTGCAAGATCTCCATAACATAAGGCAGCAATAGGATATCCAAGAGGAGTCCCACTGGGGATCCAGTATTGCTAGTATAGCAGAAGCCAGAGGCCTCAACCAGACCACTGACTCAGAGCAATGCATTTGCAAGTAAAGATGTATGGACTGAAGGGTGTACTATATGACTCACTGACACCTGCAGCTTCCACAGTGAGATTTTTTTTATTTTGGATTTTTATTTTATTTTGCAGAGGTAGGGTTAAAAAGGCAGAGGGTGGATATGAAGGGATGGGGAGTTGAGGGTGATTGGGGTGCATGATGTGAAACCCACAAGGAATCAATGAGAAGTTCAAAAAATTATGCATATATATCAACATAAAAAGCAAATAAAATTTGTATTCAAATCAAATGCTGATAAATCTTAAGAAATTCATTTGAAAGCAGTTCTTTGGTAGATGTACAATTTTGCCCCTCACTAAATCAGAGCCAAATTTACATTCTAATGAAGAGATGCTTATTTACTTCTACACGAAACTCGACTTTTTTTTTCCTCATTTTTTTATTAAAGATTTCCATCTCCTCCCCTCCTCCTCCCCCTTCCCTCCCCTCCCTTCCACCCATACCCCCACTCCACCCCTCTCCAAGACAAAGAGCCATCACATAACCACAGACACAGAGGAAATTCAGAGAATCATTAGATCTTACTACAAAAGCCTGTATGCCACAAAATTGGAAAATGTAAAAGAAATGGACACTTTTTTAGGTAAGTACCATATACCAAAGTTAAACCAGGACCAGGTAAATGCTCTAAATAGTCCTGTTAGTCGCAAAGAATTGGAAACTGTTATCAGAAACCTCCCTACCAAAAGAGCCCAGGACCTGATGGGTTCAATGCAGAATTCTACCAGAACTTCCAAGAAGACCTAATACCTATACTCCTTAAGGTATTTCATAATATAGAAACAGAACAGTCATTGCCAAATTCCTTTTATGAAGCTACAATTACCCTGATACCTAAACCACACAAAGACTCAACCGAGAAAGAGAATTACAGGCCAATCTCACTCATGAACATCGATGCAAAAATTCTCAATAAAATACTGGCAAACAGAATCCAAGAACACATTAGAAAAATTATCCACTATGATCAAGTAGGCTTCATCCCAGAGATGCAGGGCTGGTTCAACATACGAAAATCTATCAATGTAATCCATCATATAAATAAACTGAAGGATAAAAACCATATGATCATCTCATTAGATGCAGAAAAAGCATTTGACAAAATTCAGCACCCCTTTATGATAAAGGTCTTGGAGAGATTAGGGATACAGGGGTCATTCCTAAATATAATAAAGGCTATTTACAGCAAGCCGACAGCTAACATCAAATTAAATGGAGAGAAACTCAAGGCCATCCCACTAAATTCAGGAACGCGACAAGGCTGTCCACTCTCTCCTTATCTCTTCAATATAGTGCTTGAAGTTCTAGCAATAGCAATAAGACAAAACAAGGGGATCAAGGGGATTCGAATTGGAAAGGAAGAAGTTAAACTTTCGTTATTTGCAGGTGATATGATAGTGTACATAAGCGACCCGAAAAACTCCACCAAAGAACTCCTACAGCTGATAAACTCCTTTAGTATCATGGCAGGATACAAGATCAACTCCAAAAAATCAGTCGCCCTCCTATATACAAAGGATAAGGAAGCAGAGAAAGAAATCAGAGAAGCGTCACCTTTCACGATAGCCACAAATAGCATAAAATATCTTGGGGTAACTCTAACCAAGGAAGTGAAAGACCTATTTGACAAGAACTTTAAGTCTTTGAAGAAAGAAATTGAAGAGGATACCAGAAAATGGAAGGATCTCCCTTGCTCTTGGATTGGGAGGATCAACATAGTAAAAATGGCAATACTACCAAAGGCAATCTATAGATTTAATGCAATCCCCTTAAAGATCCCATCAAAATTCTTCACAGATCTTGAGAGGACAATAATCAACTTTATATGGAAGAACAAGAAACCCAGGATAGCCAAAACAATCTTATACAATAAAGGAACTTCTGGAGGCATTACCATCCCTGACTTCAAACTCTATTACAGAGCTACAGTATTGAAAATAGCTTGGTATTGGCATAAAAATAGAGAAGTCGACCAATGGAATCGAATAGAAGACCCAGATCTTAACCCACAAACCTATGAACACCTGATTTTTGATAAAGAAGCTAAAAGCACACAATGGAAGAAAGAAAGCATCTTCAACAAATGGTGCTGGCATAACTGGATGTCAACCTGTAGAAGAATGAAAGTAGATCCGTGTCTATCACCATGCACAAAACTCAAGTCCAAATGGATTAAAGACCTCAATATCAATCTGAACACACTGAACCTGTTAGAGGAGAAAGTGGGAAGTACTCAACAACATTTGGGCACAGGAAACTCGACTCTTTACTGAATATTTGACACTGCAAGACAGGAAGCATTAATTGCTATTTTGATTTTATAATTGTCAATGCTGAGGATTCTCCATTTCACATAAATAGAGCATTATGAAAAATGTAGGTTTAGGACCATTTCAGAAGTTATTGGAAAGCATGTCTTAACCCAAAGTCAAATCTCATTTAATAGCTATTTATGCAACTCAACTCAGCATTTGAAAGAATTTTAGAAATCATTCAACTCAATACAATACAAAGACAGAGTAATTTGATACAGGCTAAAGAATGACAATAGAAAATATTAAAAAGTTGCTGTTTTCCTTAGTTAAATTATTGGTTCCCAAGAGCAGAGGACTGGGCATGCACAGAAAGTCGCTGCAGTTCACAGCATACTGCAGTCTCCATCTGAGCTGAGATGTCCCAGGCAGTGCGTCCATTACTGTGCAGTGGCCTGACATGTATGAAGCTAAGCATGCACAGGAGTGTCAAAACTACAGCCATAGTGAAGTTACAGTAGATAACACAGCTGCGCACTACTAGAAACATCTCTGGCTCGTGGCATGTTTCTTTTGAACATTAGATGTTCATAAACCTTTCTGTTTTCCTAAACTTTTCAAGACCCTCACATTCATTTGCATGATCTCCCCTGGGGTTATGTCTCATAGTGTAAGAAACCGTGGTCAGCAAGAGGTACAGAATTAACAGTAGTTACAGGGATGGTGGTATTGCCAAAACAAAACAGACAAAAACAAACAAAAAAACTAGCTAGAAATATCATTCAACACAGGCTGGAACATAAAACCAACACAAAGTGGTGTGAGTTCTCCTGTGTGAGAGTACACAAGTCCTTTGGACAGACACCTCAGTGCTCAGTGTCCTTCCTAAATCTAGTCTAAATGCCATTGGTAATCACTGTACTGGAAAGTTCTAGAAATACAACCTTCCAAAATTAGACACCTTAACTTGTTCACTCATGTGCCAATTCCGTACTTCTTTTTGAATTCATTCAGTGTTTTCTATCCCTCCCAAACCAGCAACCTGGAGCATCCCCCACTCCCAAACCATCCCATTCACTGAATTGTCCTGACACTATTGACCTGAACTGAGACCTACTTCCCACCTGCTGCATGACTCCAGTGTTCTTTGTCACGCTTCCCCATGACTAAGCCTCCCAATACCTCCCAGTCTATAAAGAGATTAGGTCTAGATTCCTTGGGCCAGAGTATAGCTGTCATCTGCTCTAGCCCTTTCTTCTCAAGTCAACTTTATCCTTCGCCCTACAGGACAGCAGCAAGCAACTGCCTGTAAGATGTGACCAGTGATTACTGTCCCTAGTGCTCACCACTTTGCGTGGTCCCTCCATACAGATTTAGGTTTTGTGACCAATACAACGGCAGAAATGAGAGCATGCCATTTCTGAGGTTAGGTTTAAAATGACTTGTTTCTTTGAAGGGATCTCTCTCTCTCTCTCTCTCTCTCTCTCTCTCTCTCTCTCTCTCTCTCTCTCTCTCTCTCTCTCTCCTCCTTCCTTTTTCCTGACTCTGTCCCTGCTCAGGGAATTCAGGTAGATGCCATGTTATGTAGTTAATGTATGGAGAGGTCCATATTAATGAGAAATGAGAGATAGATATCTCAGCCCACAATAGCATAAGTGAATACAGCCCCAACCCAGAACTTAATTGTGACTTCACAAAGTCCATATTGTCCAGTCACCTGGTTAAGGCTCTGGGCTCCATGACTCTCGGATGGTGTGATTTCTCAAATACACATTACAAGGACTGTTTAATCAGAAGCGAATAATGACACCGTGCATCATGAATGCAAGTGTCATCCTATCCTGTGTCCTTTCCCTACCACATCCACAGAACATCCCTACCAGTCACCGTCACTCATGCAAGACTTAGGTAAATTCACACTGCGTGTCTCCTCCACGTCCCTCTAGTGTATCTCTGCATGTGTGTAACACCTGGCACTTACCTCCACCGTCACATTTGTCACGGTGCCCTGTGAGGCAGGCTGAGTCAAGGCCCTGTAATAGATGAGCGTCTAAATCCCCACGCCTGCAAACAACCCTTTATATGGCAAAAGGGACTTTGTGATGTGATAGTTAAGGATCCTGAGAAGAGGAGATTGTTCTGCGTGATCTGGGTGAGTTCAATGTCACCGTAAAGATCCTCAGAAAGAGACAGAGGAAGAGAAGGCTGCAGAAGCAGTGTTGGAGGTAGAGGAAGCGTCACTAAGCTGGAAATGTAGGTGGCCATCAGAAATTAAAACAAGAAAATGGACGGTCCTGCAGAGTCGGCAGAAGGAGCACAGCTTCCTGGTATGAGGTTTAGTCGAATATGATCCATTTTGGATTTATGATTTCCAAAACTGTAAAAGAATATATAGGTGTTTATATAAGCTGCTAAATAGGTGACGGTTTGTTCTACTAAGAATAGAAAACCCAAACATCTCTTTTCATTTGTTACCCTCCAAAACCAAAACCCACAGGTGCCGCTGTTAACACCTTGGAAACTATGCCATTGGAAGAAATGTTTGCCATATGTTAGTACTCGGGAGAACTGATCAGTTGGATAAATGAAACAATTTAAATCATCTAAACTATGTCTTAAAGATAGTCACATTATCAGGATGACAGGGTGTTTTGAGGTGATTTCACTGTTGTGGGTTGAGACCTATAGGTCTACATTACTAGGCATTATGAGCTCATGGGGCCACCACCATGATGCCTCACGTACAGAAACATCTTCAGGTGGTGCAGAACTCTATTTCATATTATAATTGGATGTGATTGCTTCAAGACATTTTGTCCCTGGCGAAATGTGACACCTTTTCTTAGATCCAGACAGACACAGAAGTTCTGAATAAGAGTAAAAAATTCAAACATCAGTCTTTGAAACAAGAAAGAATGTTGCAGGCCTTCCCGGGTGTGACTGGGTGGGCTTCTCTAATCTAGACCTTTCTTCCCTTGAGGCCAAAGTTTAAAAACAGATGCTCAAATGCAGGCCTTGCCTGATGAAGAAATATGGGGAGGAGTGAAGTGCTGGGATCCACTGGTGACCCCTGAATTTGTGGTCTCTTGGACCTGCTCTTACTAGGGCATGGCCACTCTGTCCTCAATTCATTGTGAGATCTTGGAAAAGCCTCATATTCTCAGCTCCTGAACATCTGTATCTAGATAAACAAGTATTTGGTTGAGAATCATTCACAATTACATCCCACAAATATTTACTGTGCACCTGGCACATTACAGATAATGATGTAGGTGTTGAGATTAAACTTATAAACAAAAAACCTTGTTCTTATGGATTCCAGAGTGGGAATTAAACAGCAGACAGAACAAAAGTACAAAGGCATGTAGCAAACATGATGATGGATGCTATGGGAACCTGTGAAACGACGAAGCTGAGGATGGAGAAGATGGCTCCGTGGCTAAGAAGTTTCGCTCTGAAGGCACCAGGACCTGAGGTTGAATCCCTAGCAACCACATCACAAGCTTAGTATGACTGTACGTCTATAGCCCAACACTGGGGACAGTAACTGGCGGATCTTGAGACGTAGGGAGTAATAGTGAAAGACACCTGCTAGTCTGCTCTGGTCTCTACATGGGCACCCACACACAGGCATGGGCACCTCCACGTGCACCACACACACACACACACACACACACACACACACACACACCACAACACACATACAAAAGCAAGGTGGTCTGTGAATGTGTAAACAGAGGTAGATATGGAATGCCATTTTCAGTAAGGTTGCCCAGAGAAGTCATCCATGAAGAAGTGAAGTTTGAACGGAGTACAGAGAAGGTAGAAGAACATCCAGATCATTGGATGGAAGGTTTTCCAGGAGCAGAAGCAGCAATTGCAAACATCCTGAGACAAGAGCACACTTGTTGGGCATGCATACTTGAGGAATAGCAAGGGACCCACATTACTAAAATGAAGTGAGCAGGAAGAAAAAGGTGAAGGCAAGATCAGAAGCAATTTTAGGGTGGAACTAGAAGCTGTGCACCAGCTCTGTCTGATAGAAATGCAGAGAAACACATACTCTATTTGATTCATGTTGCTAGAGAGATGGCTTGGTTCATTGGTTAAGAGCTTGTGGTGCTTTTGCATGGGACTCAAGTTCAAATCCCAGTACCCACGTCAGAAGTTCCCACCAGCATCCAGCTCCAGCTCCAAGGTATCTGATGCCCTCCTTTGACTTCTGCAGGCGTATAGTCAGGTGCACACAGTTACATACAGATGCATATACAAACATACTCATATAATTTTTTAAATCAAATGAATATTTAAAAAATAAACTTTAAACTTCACACTCTTCTGGGTCACAGCAAAGACACAAAGTTAGGTGTCAGTGTTAATTAAAATACTGACAATGTCTGATTCAGTAACTACTGGATATAGGGGGAAGGGCTGTTGAAAAGAGAGACTGAAGATATGACCCAGAAGGAGTGGGTGTAGGGGACTCAGCAGTCAAAGCTATTGTCTTAGCTAGGTTTTCTATTGCTGTGAAGAGATACCTTGACCACAACAACTCTTACATCATTTGATTGAAACAACAGCAGACAGTTCAAAAGTTTAGTTCATTATCATCACCGCAGGGAGCATGGTGGCATGCAGGTGGATATGGTGTTGGAGAAGGAACTGCTACGTCTTGATTCTGCAGGTGTCAGGAAGTTGCTTGTCTCACTGGGTGTAGCTTAAGCATAGGAGACCTCAAAGCCAGCCCCCACAATGGCACTTGTCCTCCAAAAAAAAGCCATACCTAATGTAACAAGGACACACTTCCCATTAGTGCCACTCCCTTTGGGGACCATTTTCTTTCAAACCACCACAGTTTCAATGTTGGTTAATACATTGATGTTCACCAGCTTCAGTTCAAAAGTTCAAGGCTACATGGAAATCCAGAAGAGGAGGGGGAGAAACAGGAGGCAAGTGCCCCTGACTTATAGAGACCCATCTATATCTCAATGAAACAGGGGTAAAGGGTTGAGATTTTCCTGATGACTTTTCAAGGTTCTGACAATTACCAGGGACAAGGCTTGGGCTGCTGTTAATCCCACCAGGCAAGAATAAAACCTCTACCACAATTTTAAGCCACTTTTGAAGAAAGCTTTAATTAGACACTTGCCAGGATGATGGACTCTGGCCAGGTCCTTTCCAGGATTCCCAGAAAATTGTCATGAGCTATATTGGCCATGTGCTTACAAAGGCAAACCAACAAGGTCATGTACTTCCCATCTTTGTCCAATCAGGGGCAAGCATACATCCTGATACTTCCTGTTTACATACTTCCTGCCTAAGTGAGTCTAGTGTAGTTGGAGCAACCAAACTTGTTTGGGGAAGTGGAAACCTGTGGCTTGTTATCTACAGGAGCAACAGCCTCCAGTACGTTAGGAAGTATCAGTCCTTGGCTGTGGGGTTTGCAGGTTACAAGCATTTTTGTTTTACATATCTCTTAGATACAGTAATTAAAACTTAAAAACATAACCTTGGTTCTCACATTGCTAGATGCCACTTCAGAGTATGGTCAGCTCTCACAGTACAGGGCTTCATTCTGAGATTCTGTGTGGGGCTCAGCCAGAGGGGACATTTTCCTGTTAATTTTTTGTTGTTGTTGTTTAGAAACTCTGTTCATCTCATATGTCCTGAAAATGTGGACATCTGGGGTTGTGAAGTTCTGATTTGTCCTTGTATGCTGTACAGGGGCAGGAACTGCATGAAGATATTGACTATAAGATGCCTCTTTACTGGTCTCTTAGCCTAATTTTGTAATCATACTTTTATTTCCTTTCCTCTGAGGAGGAACTCCCCACGTAAAATCGTCAATAACAATAGAACCTAGAAGCCCCCATAACTAGGAGGAACCTTCCAGCCCAGATCTCTTCTAGGAATAAAAATAACTGACCTGTATAAAAGCCTATAAAAGCATGGGAGAGGCTTGGACACACCTGTCTGTAACACATCTGACCAGGGCCAGTCATTTACATGACAGGAAAAGCAGGCCACACCTACCCAGTCACTGTTCTTTAGAACAGTGAAGGATTTTGCTAGGAGGTTTGTTTGCTCTTCCCAACCTGACTAATTATAAAACCAGGTGTATTGCCGTCTTTTAAAGTAAGACTTTAATTTTCAAACTCGTTTTTGGTTCACACCAAAACTGAGAAGATGCCAATTTCCCATACATTCTTGGCCCTATGTGTGCACCCCTACGTTTCCACATCCCCCACCACGGTGGTACAGTCATTACAACTGATAAGTCTACACTGACACACCATTATCATGCAAAGTTCACATTATATATGAAGGTTTGTTCTTGGTGCCATACCATCTATGGGTCTGGACGATTGTATAATGCCAAGGAGACACCACTACAGGATTACATGGAAATTTCACCACCCTAAAAGTCCTCTGCGCTCTATTTATGGCTTTTCTTCCTCCTTATCTCTGTTAACCATTCATCTATTTCCTCCTTAGTTTTGCCTTTCCCAGCATAGTGGGCTCTACACGTTAGAATCATTCATTATGTTGTCCTTTGAGACAAGCCTCTTTCACTTGGCCATATGCCTTGTGCAATTTCCCACCACCAGGGGGTTGGTGATTCCTTCCTCTTTAGTACAGACAACTGGGATCTTATCTGGACATACCACAGCTCGCCCATTCATTTACTGGAAGACAGCTTAGTCCTTTCCAAGGCCGAGCAATTTTTTAAAAAATAAAATTGCTTAAAAAAAATCTATATTTTTATCTGGATATAAGTTTTAACTCCTTTGTGTAAATAACAAGGAGGAGTGATTGCAGCATTTTAGGATCCGTGTTTAATTGTCTCCCAAGGTGACAGCATCATTTCTCTTTCTCACTAGCAGTGGGTTCCTGTGGCTATTCTTACCTACAGCCCTTTGATATTTTGTTTCAGATTTTGGCTGTTCTAACAGGTGGTTAGTGGTAGCCAACTGTTCTTTTATTCGTATTTTCTAAATGATGCGCAGCATCTCTTTGTGTGTTTATTTTCCATCTGGACATCTTGTAAGGCAAGGCATCCATGAGAGTCTTTGTGACATTTTAATCGGGCTGTTTGCTTGTCTTGAAGCTTATAATTGTTTCTGTATTTTAGAGATAGTCCATCCTCACAAAAAGCTTTGATAAATAGTTTATCTCAATGTTGTAGCTTACTTTATCATTATCCTGAAATTATCTTTTGCAAAACAAAAAAAAATTTTAATTTTAATGAAATCTACTAGTCAACTATTTCTCTCATAGATGGTACAATATTGAATTTTAAGTTACCATAGATGCCCATAATCATATAGGTTTTTCCAATATTACCTCCCATGACATTCACAGTTTTATGTTTCATGTTTAGGTTGTTGATCTGTCTTGAGTTAATTTTTGAGAAAGAAAGTCTGTGTCTAGATTCATCTTTTTTGCAAGTAGATGCCCCATATCTGCAGGAAGATTATGTTCATTGTTTTGGTTTTGGTCAAGCACCGGTTGACTAGATTTGTGCAGATTAATTTCTAGGCTCGATCTGCTTTTCTTTTGATGTATTTGCTCATTGTTGACAACACCACAGTCTTGAGTGATCAAATTTTATAGACAGTCTGAAGTGATGTAGTGCCATTTTCCAGCTGCTTTCTGCTTTCTCGGTGTGTTGAGTTGTATATCCAGGACTCTTGCTTTGGCATTTGAATCTTACAAGGGAGTTGCTGAGATTACAAAACAGATTGCAGGGTTTTTTTTTTTTTTTGATTGGGATTGTCTCGAATCTACAGATTAGATCAAGTGGAGAAGAGAAGATGAGGGAAGAATTAAGTTTTCTATGGGGGTTCCTGCCCATGCTATGGCCAACAGAGGAGCAATCTTCATGAGGCAAGAAGGAAATCCAATCCAATATGACTTAGTTAATTGTTGCTGGCTCAAATGTATAGAGTCTGACCCTGGACAGTTTATTTTAGGCATATTTAAGTGCGTATTTACAGTATAGACTGTACAATTTTGAAAAAAGTTTTCTTGGTAACAATTCTTTCAATCCCATGTGCACAATAAAGCTTAAGGCGTGACTTCATTGAAACTCTTGTTTCTAGCCAGCTTGTCTAACTTAACTTATCACATTTCCCTTTAACTACAGTCTGCCTCTAGGCTTTTATTTTTCTTTATTCTATGTGTCTTTCTTTCCTTCTTACTCCATCGTGGGCTGTGTGGCTGACCCCAGCATCCTCCCCTCCTTCTCCTTTATTAGCTCCTCCCTCTTCTTTCTTTTCAGCCTAGATTTCTCCTCCTATTTATTCTCTCCACCTGGCAGCCCTGCCTATCTCTCTCTCTCCAGCCCAGCTATTGACTATTCAACTCTTCATTAGACCAATCAGGTGTTTTAGACAGGCAAAGTAACACAGCCGTACCGAGTGAAACAAATGTAACATAAAAGAATGCAACACATCTTTGCATCTTTAAACAAATATTCCACAGCATAAATGAATATAACACATCTTAAACTAATATTTCACAACAGTTGACCAAAGCAAAAGGGATTCTGCTCTTTTTGTTTTGCTTTGGTCTTTCTTTTTTTCCTTCTTTCCTTTCTTCCTTCCTTCTTTCCTTCCTTTCTTCCTTCTTTCCTTCCTTTCTTTCCTTTCTTCTCTTTCTTTCATCAGTTTGTTTGGCCTTTCTGTGTTAAAGAGAAAGAGAAATAGGGAGAGAGAGTACATGAAGTTTGTTAGGTAAAGAGGTGTGGAGGATCTGGGAGGAACTGGAGAGGGAAATATATGAAAATATATTTTATGAGAAATTTTTAATTATCTAATTATTGAAGAAGACAGGTTCTTAGGGAGAAATAGAGGGTGTTCACAAATCCTGCAGGTTAAACATTAGTTCACACACAGGACCTCACTGCCCTGGAGGAGGACTACATGCTAAGGAGGTAGATTAATAGGCTGACATCCATAGAACTCTGAGTAACAGAGGCCTTGTGCCTTTCTAGATCAGAGGGTAACATAAAAATATGTCTTCACACACCAGCTTCTGGAATTGATAAGAACATTGAAATGTCTTTAGAGATGTGTACATTTCAAAATTGCACACATATACATACACATTAATGCGTGTAGCTAGCAGTCATGACAAACTGATTCCTCAGCACTGATGGGCCAGAGGGAAACTGAGATGAAGGTGAGCGGGCTTCACTCTGAAACCAAGGCCCACATCAAGCTCTCTGGTCCCAGCTGCTCACAGAGATAACAAACCACCATCTTCCCATCTGAGGAAGCGACATGCACGTCACATGACAACGGCCCTACCACAAAGCCGCCGATGCTGACAGGCACATTGCCTCTGCATTAGGAATCTTTCCACACCACCGGTTCATCTGCAACCCTGACGGCTGACAGGACCCCCCCACACACACACACTCCAGAAGTCCCTTCGCCATACCCATCACTTCTGGACTTGCTTTTCTCTCTAGGAACTCTCCTGTCTCTGCAGCTGATTAGAGGGAAAGATGGGATTCCAGCAGAAATATAAAATCTGAATTCAAAATCTGGCTTTCCACATACACACACACACTCAAAGAAAGATTTCTTTCAGCCCAGGTTATCCATTCATCCACATTCATCCAGGTGAATGACAGGCTGGTCTCCCACACAGAGTTGATAAGAGATTATAGATCTGCATGTATGATATGGCTCTCTAAGCCACAACTTAAAGTTGTACTGGGAATTAGAAGTAATACATGCAATTGCCTAGAATTGCTCAAAAAATGCAAGACACAAGAACACTGAAGGTTACAATGCTCTGTAGTTAGTGCCACGGTAAAAGAAACCGCAGCAGTTTAGGAGGGAAGGAGGGTTTCTTGCTCAATGTTGAAGACAGGGTCTGTAGCTTTCGAGCCTGTCTTGGAACTAGCTATTGTAGACCAGGATAGTCTCGAACTCACAGAGATCTGCCTGCCTCTGCCTCCCAAGTGCTAGGATTAAAGGCATGCGCCACCACCACCCCGGCCAAACTTCCAAACTTTTAGGGGTGAATACAATATAATATATCAAGTTAACTGCACAGGATTATGGGAACTCTGCTCCCAAGATCACGCAGAACTGCATTCTTAATGCTTACTTGAGTATTAACACTAACTGTAATGCCTTATCGGGCTCCACTGATTATTTTAAGCACCATAAAACAAACTCACATTTTGATCACATCTACCTTATTTTATTCTTATCTATTTCTTAAAATTTAAAATAGTAGATACCTCCCAAATTGCATACACACACAGACACACACACACGCACGCGTGCGCGCACACACACACACACACGTATTATAAAACAAATAACAGACCCAGAAAAACCATAACTCCTTCTATGACTAATCCCTGAGTTTGCGCATCAAGCTGCACATCCTGCCTCTGCACCAGAGTCAAGCAGCAGCTGAAGGTAGGTTTTCTTATTCTTTTGCTTTTATTATGTCTCTTTAAGAAGCACATCTGGTCTTTAGTCTTCTGAACTTGCAGTAAGTGGTATTTTGTCTGCCACTGGCTAAACAGCCAGTGTCACTGCGCTGGTTCATGCTCTCAGAGTTCATTGGTTCTCTGCTGGGTACTATTCCACCAGACTGAGCAAGTTGTGGCAGCATTCACACATAGTTTCAGCACTCAGAGACTGAGGCAAGAAGACTTTGGTGAGTTCGAGCCCAGCATGTCTTTTGTTTGTTTGTTTTTAACTCTTTGTGTATGGGTGCTTTTCCTGCAAGCATGTCTGGGTACCATGT
Organism: Arvicola amphibius; assembly: GCF_903992535.2. Lineage (NCBI taxonomy): Eukaryota > Metazoa > Chordata > Mammalia > Rodentia > Cricetidae > Arvicola > Arvicola amphibius. The sequence continues at coordinate 52,187,941 of NC_052060.1, read as the reverse complement.
GCCTGCCTCATGCAGACCGAGGCCTGAGGAGGAGGTTACATTCCCTGGAACTGGAGTTACAGACGGTTGTGAGCCATCATGTAGGTGCTGGCAATCGAACTCCTGTCCTCTGGAAGAGCACCTATGAGCTGCTGAATCATCTCTCCAGCTCCTCTTTAGCTAATTTTAATATGTTATCTTTGTCTCTGGCATTTTGGAGACATTTAATGTGTTTGTGTGTATATCTTTCAGTTTCTCACTGAAGACTATTAGGAATATGGGGATTTTAGTTTCTTTCATAAAGTTTTCAGATGCCTCGTTTACTAGCTCCCTTTTCCATTTCCACTTGGAGTCATAAGTAGCTATCTAACCACATCCTCTGCAGCCTCTACACTAGCTTATTTTCCATCCCTCGAAACGCTGTGCGGCATCCGTATAATCATCCCACTCCGCATGGTACCACTTTCCCACTTCTTCTCCAGGTGTGGCCTTTTCCGCCAGTAAGCCTACCAAGTTTTTAATACTTACGTTTTTGAAATACATTTCCCTTTTAGTCTTACCTTGAAACATAATATTTGTACTTGTTTATGAAGTGCAATGCTACATAACTCGGTATTTGCAAACAATGTGTGAAAACCAGATCATAGCAATTAATATCTCTGTCACCTCAAATACTCTCTTTTCTGTGTTGAGAGTCATCTCTCTGTCGTTTCATTTCTGGAAATATTGTTGTGTCCCTTTTCAGCTAGAATGAGTATAATTTCCCATTTGTAGATAATTTGTTTTTAGCTGTCAAAACACAAGTATGCATGTTACTCGAGTGTCATGCTTTGATCCAGTATAGGTTATCTATTTCTGTTTCCTCAGACACCATGTCCTTGGGGTGACCTCTCCCTTTTGAAATGCACAGTACACTCCTGTTGTCAGTAGTCAGCTTTCTGTGCAATAGCACACACTGACTTCTTGCTCCTATCTGATGTAACTCAGCAGTCAACAGTCTACTGTTCCTGGCTGGCCTTCCTCCAGCTACCCAACCCACCCACAACCATTCTATTCCAGCTTCTGAGAGTTCAACCTGTCTGGTCTGCATGTGTGTGAGATCCTGTGACCTTGTCTCTGTGTGCCTGGTTAATTTAAGTTACTGTCATTACGGTGGGACTTTGTAGGGTCTCCCCCCCCTTAAACTTGCATTTTCTGTATAGCTTATTTTAATAAAGCAACTGTAGAGATTTTAGTTTTAGATTCATCCTGACATTTCAGAGATATTTTGCTGCTGGTGATAAATATTTCAGGTATTATCCTATGTTTTATATCCCTATCTTTTACAATTATTTAGCTTGTGCTCACTACTTAAAGCCCACCAATGTAAGCAAACCTCTGTCACTCCACTATAGACAAATAATAAAAGCCCAGAGACAGATATTTGGATTCAAGCTGAAGATCAGAGAAGCAAAGCAGCCCAGCCACCGGAGAGTTCTTACTCTACCAAGGCCCAGACAAGGGGCAGTCCTGTCATCACTGTGACTGTAGACTGCAATGCTTTCACCAAATCTCTCCTGCAACTGTCTCCTTCTGCCTCTTCCCTCTCTCCACCCAGCCATATCTCTCCTGTCTCCACCCCCCTAATGCTGGGATTAAAAATGTGGAATGCCAAGTGCTGGGATCACCTTTGTGTGAGCTCTGTTTCTCTTTTACACAGATTCAATCTTGTGTAGCCTAGGGTGGCCTTGAGTCCGGGGCTTAAAGGTGGCTTAGCTCTGCACTCTGATCTTCAGACAAGCTTTATTTATTAAAACACAAATAAAATATACTATACTCCACATACCTGAATCAGAGTCCAGCTCTTCGTCTCCATGCCTTTCTCCTGACAAGGAGTCTGGTGCCAACCGGTCATCTTTCAACTCTAAACTTCATGATTTTTAATTAAAAGAGTTTGTCATTTTTGTCTCTGAAAATTTTGCCTATCGCAATAGTTTTTGGAGAATATCCAAAAGTTAAACCTTTGGATAAGGGACAAGACTATAAAAGAGTTTTCTTCTTGATGCCATCTGCCAGGAAATAAAAACACTCCCTACACAGGAAAAGATGGAGTCTTGCGGCAGTTTTGGGAAAATGTATACGCGAGTATGGACTCTGTCGAGGACATAGGAGAGACAGCCTGGGTTTCAGTGGCAAGTTTTCAATGATGGAGAGGTTGCAATGGTGACTTCAGTCTGTTCCCCCACATGACTAAATCTTGGCTCATCGGGTACTCTCAAATTAGCCTGCATTCCTCACTGACTTGTGGCTAAGAGTCACACATTGTTGTGGGAGCACATTTTGCTCCTTTAGCCAATAGCCTTTAAGACACCAACCCACTGGGGCATGGTCTCTTATTCTTCAAAAGGCAGTGGAAACTGCATGCTCTTCTTTTGCTTTTGGCTCCCGTTTTGGCTGTTAGACTCTCTGTTTTTTGTTTTTGATGAGAGGACTGTTGTTTGGGATGGTGATCTGTAAGTTTAAAAAAAGGGGGGGAATAGTAATAGTGGGTAATAGAGTGAATACTTGTGAGCCATTATTTATGGATAATTTACATTGGTATAGTTTTTGTATATTGATGCAAGTTCAAATTATATTTGTTACTTTTGTTTACATTATTTGTACATATATATATATATATATATATATATACACACAAAGTTGTTTTGTCAGATTGTATATATGCATGTTTTTACCTCGGTTTAGGACATTTTGTATATTGATACAACTTTTAGGGCGTATTTTCTTCTTATTATAGGTCAATAGTTGTTCATGTTTGTTGTACATACAGTTAGATCAATTAGGTTCTTTAGATACATATTGTATTCTGTCTAGATAGGTATTCTTCAACCACTTCAAGGATCTGTGGAACATGGCATTTAAATAACTTAGGGTTCTGTTGACATGAGACATGATTGCTTCTGACAGCACCAATCTATTCCCGAGTGAATGTTGAGCACCAAAGACACTCCACTTGGAGCTTGTTTTCTTCTTGGCAAAACTGGCCTTTGGGCAAGGACCTGACAATGCCTCAACCACTGACAGTTACATGATATCCAGAAACGGATAAGCAGGACTGTCAAATCTTGCCAAGACAGGGTAAAACGGCTTTTAAAAATTTCCTGCCTCTAAAAATGGTCTGTAAGTTACACTAGACCTTAGCCAAAGTTGGTTGCTTCAACATTGCAAAATGAGACTTTGGGTGATTGCTTACATAGCTAATTGTCTCCCTCATATATTGCTTGTTTTGGAAGCTACTTGATTGTACTTCCTGCCTGCTCAAGTAATATTATCTCCCTTCTCAGGCCTTTGATGGGTTGAAGATTAGATAGTCATAGTTACTGTACTTTTATGATCTGGCCAAGCCATTTCCTATACAAGACTTAGACTCCATAGGATAGAATGTTTATTAAAACATTTAACATACGTTCCTTGCTTAATATTGTTTATGCTGGATGTAATTGTAATTATACTTGATATCTGTTCCTAGTGTATATAGTTTTGTATTGGGTTTGGAACTCTCTTATTTAAACAAAAAGAGGAGATGCTGCGGGAGCACATTCTGCTCCTTCAGCCAATAGCCTTTAAGATACCAGCCCACTGGGGCATGGTCTGTTATACTTTAAAAAGCAGCAGGAACCATGCGCTCTCTCTCTCTCTTGCTTCCGGCTCCCATTCCAGCTGCTAAACTCTGTTTCCTGTTTATGAAGAGGGCTGTTGTTTGGGACAGTGACCTGTAAGTTTTTCTCCTTAAATAAATAACCCTTTTTATTATCCATAATTCTTAACTGGTGTGGGATTGTTTTGCGGCTTCACCACACCATTGCAAACCTTGCAGTAAAGTGTGGGTCTTCTGTATTCTGTAAATGTTCTAGGCTGAGTCAGCTCAGCAGTGCTCATCTCTCTCATGTGACAAACACATCTCGCACTGGGTTTGCTTTCAGACATACAGCTGGCCTTCCCCACGTGTGGTGTGATGGAGCAGCATCCTAAGCATCCCAGGTACTGCAGTGTTCGCAGGGTCTTAACTCCACCGGTATTGGCAAACTCTTTTCAGTTGGAAGCACATGGTCCATTTTCAGTTCAGCACTAATCTTGCCTTGTGAAACTCTCTGTTGTCTGATGCATAGTTCTTGGAAGGACGAACATTTAGGAAACACGGTTGAGCAACTTGTAACCATCTGCATTAGTTTCCAAAGGCTCTTGTCTTAGGGTGACTATTGCCACGATGGAACACCATGATCCAAGAAACTTGGGGAGGAAATGGTTTATTTGGCTTATACTTCCACAGTACTGTTCATCATCAGAGGAAGTCAGGACAGGAACTCACACAGGGCAGGATCCTGGAGCCGGGAACTGATGCAGAGGCCATGGAGGGGTACTTGCTTACTGGCTTTCCCAGCCAGCTTTCTTATAGAACTGAGGACTACCAGCCCACAATGAGCTGGGCCCTCCTCCACTGATGCCCAATTAAGGAAATGCCCTACAGGCTTGCCAATAGCCATGTCTTGTGGAGGCATTTTTCTCAATGAAGCATCCTCTTCTCCGACAACTATAACCGTGTCAAGTTGACACAAAGGCAGATAGTATAGCTGCTTTGTTAAAATCATGCTTATATCACTTCCTATCTGAAATGAGGCGTTGGCAAAGTCATGCTCCTCCTAGCTTTTCTATGAATGGCTCTGTCCTGGTGCCTCTAGCAGGTTCTTGTTAGTGCTGCCACTCTCTGGTTTGTGGCAGCTTCACATCACCTCTACCCCTACTGATGCTCGTTGCCCTCATATTCTCCCTCTTCTCTCTATTTCCTTCTGCATTTTGCAAGAACACTACTTGGTTAGCTTGACCACCAATGGTTTTTCTCTCAACTGATTACACCTACAATGACAATATCCAAAAGAGCTCATATCCCGTGGTAGTATGGGAGATTTTAATCTTCCAAATAGGTTTGAGTCATACCATTTCAAAAAGAGGAAATTTCTATCTTTGGACCATATTTTGATGTCCTGTTTTAAACTTTCATTAAGCATTACTATAAATAGAAGCTGAATGACTGTCACTGTTGCATATACTAATCCTGTGATTAAAAACATCACCCCATTTGGTTAAATTTTTTTTCCTAGAACCAAGTTTTTTTTTTAAATTTTCTCTGAATAACTTGAAAGTTTTATTTTAGAGTTGATGAAAATCATATGTCTAATTACATGTTTCTTATTTTTGTCAGGAAGCTTAAGAATTTAGAGATTCGTTAATTTTAATAACTTTGCACGGTGCCATAACCACATATGTGTGTATTTTTACTTAACTTCCAGTGTTAATGTTTTATTTTCATTCTGCTGTTAAACAGCTTTTAAAATTGGTTCTTATTAAAAGTCACTCCTAATTCTCTGGGGGGGGGGGAAGCTGGCAGTAAGTAAGAGAATGACTCTCTGTTTCTCCCTCATTCACAGCCAATTTTTGTTATCCCAGGACTTTTGTCAATGATGACAAACCAAAGATCAGAATCCATCAGGACTGGAGGCAGAACATGGAGGGGACTTGAATAATATAGAGGGCAACGGGGGAGGGGGGGTTCATACACTTCATTCTTGAGAAAATCAAATCGATCTGATTCCTTCAATGATGGGGTGATGAGAAAAATAACAGAAAATCTATATAATAGTAAAAATAAAAGACAACCAGAAAAGCAGAAAAAAATAAATAAGAGGGTCACTGAGAAGTGTACTAAAAGTACCAAGAAATGGGAGTGAGACCTGCAGAGCGCTGGATGGGGAAGAAGCTGTTAAAGACAAGGAAGATATGACTCAGTGGATAAAAGTCTTGCTGTAAAGACTGATGAGCCAAGTTCAGTCTCTGGGACTGGAGGTGGAGTTTTTCTTCAGACTGCCGGTCAGCTGCTTCCAAATAACCACACGGAGACTTCTTATTAATTATGAAACCTCAGGCATACATTCAACCTGCCTTGCACTTTGTTTTACCTGAGATAAAGTTCCAATCCCTAGAAGCTTAACATTTGCCTCCTGAAGAGGCCATTTGGATGCAAAGATTTTGATGCAATTATTGTTCCATGGGACCATGTAATGGAAGGAGAGAACCGACGCCAGCCAGCTGTTCTATGACCTCTGTGTGTGCTCACGAACATTCCCCCCTCCATTGCCTTTTCCCTCCTGCCTCCCTAAAAGTAAATGTCCCCCTACATCTTTAGTGGGAGACAGTGACATGGAGTGAAAATGGCCGCAAAGAAGATACAAGGCTTGGATCCCAAATGATGAAGAGTACCCCACTTGCTATTTTTCAAGATGAGATGAACAAATGGAAATGAAAAAAAAGTAATAAAGGAGCTTTATGAAATGCAGGTAGTGTTCAATTTTCATTTTGAAAAGAGCTACAGTCATATTCCTGGGAAATCTAATGGAAACTCTCTCCTAAGACTGTGGGATCCTTAGACATTTCCATGGTTGTCTGACAAGAGAATGAAAATTCTTCATAAAAGAAGAAATGAGATGCAGTTTAAGCAATAATAGGTGTCAGAAGAGCAGTGGCTACCAAATATTAAAAAGAAAAGGATGCCTTGCCTAAGTTGTCTCTCCTATGCAGCGGCAACGAGAGTGCTGCTCACATAAGCAAGAACTGAATAATCGTAGCACTTATGAACTTCTGAAAATGCAACCAGGAAAACATGAAGAAAACTAACCGGAGACTTGCAACAACAAATTCAGGAATCAAAAAGTCATGAAATACAAAATTCTGGGTTATGAACAACTTTGAGTGTTTAACACATAAAACTACAGTCAAATAATGTACTTAATTCATAAAATTAGAAATAACTTGTAGTAATGTAAAAATACTTGCATAATAAGAGAAAAATATTTTGATGATAACAGACTAGAAGATTGACATTTTCTTTGTTGATCAAATGGGGCAAATCATCTTGTACCATCTCTTGATTAATGTAAAGATATAATTTAGGTCAGACATGAAACTTGATGTCCTCCAAATTGTCAGTGTGATGGGAAGCCTTCTAAAGAAGCTCCTAACAATCCCCTGCCTCAGGGCATCCATGCTTTCTCTCTAGGATTCACCCTAAAGTCTTGCCTCTCACCAAGAGACTGTAAACTCCATTTCTGGAATTGACCCGTGAAAGATTATCATTCCTGTCTGGTTTCAACCCAACTCTTCTCAGATGGTCACTTTGATAAGCCAGTTGCCATGTTGCTAGCTACCTCTTCTTTGAAGTCCAAGTGGCAAGACCTGAAGACTACAAAGAATGTGAACCCGCCACCAACTAGAGCGGTTGACGGAAAGTAGATTCCCCCGAAGTTGAGCCTTCTACTAAGACTAGAGCCCAGTCCAACAGCCCAGTGAGGGACCCGAAAACAACCCAGGAGTCCTGACTCACAGGGAGTATGAGATAATAAATGGTGTGGGAGGTCCTTCTGTATATGTGTTGATTTTATTGGTTGATGAATAAATAAACTGCTTTGAGCCTATAGCAGGGCAGAACAGAGCTAGGTGGGGAAAACTAAACTGAATGCGGGGAGAAAGAAGGTGGAATCAGGAGAAGCCATGTAGTCCCGTCAGTGACAGACACTGAACAGAACTTTACCCAGTGAGCCATAGCCACGTGACGATACACAGATTAATAGAGATGAGTTAGTTTAGGATATGAGTTAGCCAGAAAATAAGCTTAAACTATTGACCAAACAGTATTGAAAATAATATGGTGTGATTATTTTGGGAGTCTGAGCAGCCAGGAACAAATGAGCCGCCTCATTACAACATATAAATGTTATCTAAAGATTCTCTATTTAGGGGTAGTTTGTTACACAGCATTGTCTAACTAATGACAATTTTCCCCTTTACAAAACTCTGGCCAAACTTATCTGTGCCTCATTCTCTATAAGGTCTCATTCTTGGCTCACAGAATCTCAATAAACCCTGAACGTTTCCAAAAATTCAAGGCCACATCCCTATTGTGTCCCTTGTCACCTTTAAAACATCAGCACCAAAATGCTGAAAGTTGCCAAATGAAGCACCACCAGGCAACAGGTTTCTGACCACTGTTTAGCTTAAAAGGGTTTGCAGTTGTGAGTCTCACTTAGTTCTCCCCTATACACCTGTATCCCTAAGCCTCAGTTGCGTTGTTCTCCAGGACCTGAAAGCCGTTTCACTGAAAGACCCTCAGAAATCTCAAAAGTCCCACCTCTCTTGGTGTCTGTAGGGGGAGAGAATCTCAGCCTTGGTAATTATAAATGGCACAGTGAGTGGGAAGGATGCGTTCTGATTGTGTCTGCCTCACTCCTGGCAGAGGTTGTGCATGAATATTGTTCCAGAAGTTTCCCACCCTAGG